>NC_087063.1:76317462-76520276 GCF_963678635.1 Symsagittifera roscoffensis | reverse complement strand
GTCTCGTAGACCGAAGTGATTTGTGAATTTGTTCAGATAAGCTAAGTTGTTTTGCCATGTAGGGTAATCTTCGACTCTTTCTTCGAAGGGGAATTCGGGACACTCTTCAAGCCACTTGGACGAGTTCACTTTTAATTCATGGTAAGCAGCAGAATGAGGTTCCATGCCATCTTCATCAAGTCCTTCGACCGCCCTAAAGAAATATCGGATCAAGCTAACATCCCCCCCCCCCCCCCCCCCCCCCCCTAATAGACCAAGTTAAGATCCTCCACCCCGGCGCTTATTTTAAATTAAATTTGCTAAGCGCTGCGTGCAAAATGCTTTGATCTGATTGGCTGAAAAATTGAGCTAAGAACCAAGTTAACATCCTCCCCCCTAAAGGCATTTGGGGGGGGGGGGGGGGGCGATGTTAACTTGGTCCGAAATATCATTTCAGAAAGTAAAATACTACTGACTAACTTGAACAACCAGTGATGATTAAACTAATGGGTCAAAATAACCGAAACTCATTATAACTGGAATCTTTATCACCCATGATTTTTTAGACCAGCAAGAAACAAAGTTCGAATAATCAGTAAAAAATATTCAAGTTTTTTGCTGAAAATAAGTTATTCTTTGACTTTGACACAAAAAGCTGATTAAGTCGCACAAAAAATGATAACGTCTTCAGCTAAAACTTCATTTTACTCAATTGCAAGCTTTCTTTGCTCTTGAAGTTCTGGCTCGGATCTTTAAACCCCCAAAATTTAATGAAAAAAATTTAAAAGTGTTGCAATTAATTTTGCAAATGTTAGAGATTATAATCCATTATAGTCATTTCAAACGGATTTTAAATGGATTATAACGGAGTTCACTGGATTGTGTTTTTACGGAAATAATTAATTATTATGACACTAAAATTGATTTTATGCTCTAACTTTGCAACAATAGTGGATTGATTATATTGACAACATTTTTCCATTATAATCAGTTTTTGTTCATGAATATTCGGTGCGTGTTTCTATTGAAACTTTCAAGTGTCTCTAGTTTTTCGATTGCAAGTAAAACTGCAGGTACGAAATGTTACATTGGTCACAAACACTCCGCGAGATTTTACTCAATCGATCGGTTTAAAGTGTTTTAAATCAATCAAACATTAATTGCCCTACCGGGTCGCTCAACTAGTTTTCTGACTTTCAAAGTCACATCAATGTTAGTGCCGCGACCAAAAACTCAGTCTGGAAGGGCTAGTTTGGATTCAGATGCTTCGATCTTAGTTATTAGTCTTTGGCCGTGCCGATCGCTTTTTTTTGTTTGCGGAGGTTTATTTCGGTCTCTTAGATCTGCAACTTCTGAAAAAAATGTTGGTCGCGGCGATCTGCAAATATCCAATTTAAATTTTTAAAATTTTTAAATTGTAAAAATTAATTATTTGTCTAACCGGAAGTTCCATATGCCTCCAATTTCCGAATGCCTTTCATAACAGATGATTTCAAACTTGTTCACATCTAGACTCTGCAATGCTCTCAAGGTCATCAGCCCTGAAGGACCTGCTCCAATAACACATATGCGAACTTTTCCGACCCCTTTTGACGCCTCTGGATTTCCGTTGAGTTGCTGCACTTTTTCAGTGGCCATTTGAAGAGAGTTTTGTTGGCTTGAGCTAATAATAATATTATGATCAAAGAATAAAATTAAACTCAAGCTTTGCGTTTTGTATTCAAAAGAACGTTTCTGATAGTAAAGGTACGCAAATAAAATCTTCAGATCACAAAGTATTTTCAAAGTGAGTTTGCTCAAGTATTTGCAAAAACTAGATTTGATCAGCAATGACGTGAAACAAAATGAGCCTTCATATTTTTCTACCATTGATTTAAATTCACGGCTCTCTAGGTTTTAAGCCCTCCCCCTCTCACAATTAAATTGCAAAAATATCTTTCGATTAGCGCAAACGAAACTGCGTGGGTCAAAATTTTAAAATCTGAAATAAGTTAAAGAGAACAAGACGGCTCGTACCATGGCAAAACCCTGAACGTTCCGACTTTCTTTTGAATCTGTGGAATAGTTTTAAAATCTGTTGAAATTAAAAAAAAAACAATGAATAAACAATTTTTTTTTCGAAAAGCATCAACCCACACGCAATGTAAGTAGACAAAAAATAAGCAGTAACTCAATTTGGATCAATTCTTATGACCGATTAAATTTCGGCTGACGATTTAATAGAACAAAATGTATCACGCGTTGTTTATCCAAAATTGGCCAAATTGGCGAAGTCTAAACACCCATAGCTTTACAAAAAAAGATCACAGAAAAAATAAGTTTCAAATTTGAGCTCAGGGCAATAATATTTTTCAGCTGATTTTTACAAAACTCCGTCAAAAATGGCTAGTTAAAAATGTCGAAAATTGTCGGGAGAAAAAATATACTGAGCACAATTATTATGCCACTCCTTTCGAAATTCAGAAAAATTAACCAAGATCGGCGCAACCGAAAAAAAAATCATCTTTTGAGACTGAATTTTTAATTTTAGTAGCGACACTAACAGCACCCAAATTCAAGCGTTAATAATTGATGTTGATATGATTTTAGCAGCAGTTTTACTAAAATTGAGAAAAAAAAACGATTTTAATCAATTAATAATCGATTTAAAAAAATTTTAAAACCGTAATTTGGGGAGGTAGTTTGGGGGTCTGAGGTTGTCTGATTAGGGCTAGAGTTCGAGTGAGCCAAGAGTTTATCTGAAAATGGTGAAAATTTTGCAATAAAAGACAGAAAATATAATCTATTTATGCATTATAAACTATTATATTGTAGTTTAAATGGTTTATTATCCATTTTTTTATTTTAATCGATTTTAAAGGATTATCTTTTATTTGGAAATAATCGATTATAATGAAAGTATAATCAATTTTTTGGTTTTTAATTTAAAACGAAATTTTTTTTCATTATAAACAATTTTTATCCGTGGGATGCAGCGCGGGTTTAGTTTTAGCTAATTTTTTTTTGACGAAAAACATGACCAACTGATCTTTCTTAAAAATATAGTTAGTTTTTTGCTACTCAAATTTAGAACGCGCGAAGTTTCTTCTCACGTTTTTGTTTACAAAACTGAATCATAGGCAGTTTTTTTATTCAATAAATTAAAATTTCCAAGAAAAAATACATAAAAATAATTCCACTAAAAATTTAGTCTTTGTATATAATTTAATAAAGATAAGAAAGTTGTATAAGCATACAATTATAGCTAAACTTAAATGACGAAAAAAGGATGTTTTAGCTTTTTCTTTTTGTTTTCCACGCAAAATCAGGTACTACAAATAATCATCGGGCTGGGTTGAGTGATAAAATCATACTAAATCCCTTTCAGTCTAGTTATTATAAGTCAAAATTTATAGTTTTTCGTCCTAATTCGAGCGATAGAAGCGAGCGAGCAGACTTACAGCAGCTGAATATTATGCTCAATCTAAGACCTATCAGTCAAAATTTATAGTTTTTCGTCCTAATTCGAGCGATAGAAGCGAGCGCGCAGACTTACAGCAGCTGAATATTATGCTCAATCTAAGACCTTAAAACTTAATTTTAAGAAAGTAAACACTCATCAGACCTTTTTATTACTCCAGCAATCAGAACCTTATTATTTACGACAGTACCGTGAAGAAAACATATTTTCTGCAGATAAAATGTGCTACTTTTAAACTCGAAAAGTTTCATCATTTCAAATGAACAGCTTTTTTCCAATAGGGATCAGGAAGTTGCTATAATTCTTTTTAACTTTTGTGAATTGTACAACCAGTTCATCAAAAAATATGGAAGGGTGGTTACAAAACCGCCCTGCATCAAAATGATTGTACCAAGATTCCGTTAAAAACCATTTAAGGAAAAGTAACATTTTTCCCACAAAAACAAGTTTGAGTGTTTGGAAAGAGTAAAAAATTTTTCGGATGTCAATTTCGAACCTAGAGCTCAAATATTTGAGAAATTTGACCTATACTATTTGGTGGTTGTTCGTTTATCTAAACGATTTTGGTTCTTTTAACATTTTTTTGGGAATTTCTAGGCCATTTTTGAAAAAAAAGTTGATGCTTTTAGATAAAAAAAACTTAAAAGAATATTTAATCTACACTCGTTTTGCTTAAGATATGCGGAACAGAAAGATTGAATTAGGCTTATTTTCCAAGTACTTTTAGAGTAGGTGACAAAATATTTATCAGAAGTCACTCCAGTTTCAACTGATGTGACTAACTGCTCTATTAACTCCGATTTTAGGCGCGTTAACCTCCTTACAAGAAAAATGGCTATCATACAATTACCTACACAGAGTAAATGAAAAGACTGTTTATGTTACTTTTTTCATAGAATAACAATGTATAACAAGCTGTTTTTCAATCAAAAGTTTTTTTTCGAGGGTTTTTTTTTAAGTTTTAGTTACTTGTGAGCAACTTTGGCTTCCATAAATTTTTTTTCAAGCAAAAAAAAATGCATATCACACAATTTCATTTATGAAATTTGTGCGAGATTCATTCTTCCATAGAAAAAAAAATTGAGGTAAAAACTCATTTATCTACTTTTTGGTTGCAAACTTGCTTCTGTGCTTGAAAATACTTTTAACGAAAAAAAGTTTGAATGCCAAATTTGAATTAACTTGTCTATAACGTAGTCTAAGTTGAGTTTTTAACCCCCAAAAATCAGAAAATCACAAACCACTGTTTTTTGTTAACAAATTTTTTTCGTTTTCATATTTTGGGACAAACCTAAACTTAGCCTCTTTTCCCAATCACCGATTTTTGTTAGTGAAATTTGTTTTAGCCATATACTAAAATTATGTTTTTGGAACATAAATATGTGGGAAGATGTTAATATCAACTTAAATGACTAATATCCTAAACGAACTTTATCTGCGTGGTTACTGCCAGTTACACTCTGGGTTTTCTTATGACAGAAAAATTTTTTTTTAGTGTGTTTGGTATGAAAACAAAATTTTGAAACAAAAATTTTTGTATTTTTACTTATGGTAAAAATGGTTATCTGAGATTTTCATAGTATGAGGAAGAAGGTTGCCAAAAAATCTCCTAGTATAAAAGTATGCTTTTGCAACTTTTATTAAGTTTTTCTGATAAAAAGTATGCAAAGAAGCTTGTTATTCAATTCCAAAACTTGGAAAAATTGCTTTCATATAAAGTTTCATGTTATCAAAAAAATCTTATCATACTATTTTCATAATTTTTTTTCGTCTCTGGATAAATTGAAATAGCACGGCTTTTTTTCATATTGTGAAAGTGTTTGATAGGCATGTTTCGTCAACTCGGGTATACAATTTAAGTGCTAATTATAATGTGTGGCGCCAAAAATTTTGCATCAGCAGTTGCTTTAAAAAACTTAAAGTGTTATATGCGTTTTTTTTTAAAAACGTTTCTTCGAATTTCGTTATTGAAGATCTGCTCTCTCGCTCTCTCTTAGTCAAGATCGCAAATCGTTGATTTATAATAACATATTCATTTTTGATTGCATAAATTACGTTTAATTTTGACCTGTACTCACTGGAGACACAAGTGGTACCAAGCAAGCAGTTGCTCAATTACTCAGTGGCTCAATTGCTCAGTTGCTCAGTTGCTCAGTTGCTGCTGTAGTTGAACAGCTCATTTATTGGTTGGCACTTCTTTTGATAAATTAGTTTTAGTTAAGAATAAAAAAAGCCGTGAAAAAGAAAACGCAAAGGTTCACAAATCATTATCATAGATTTCCATAGTATGGGGAAGAAGTTTGTCAAAAAGTCTCCTAGTACAAAAGTATGCTTTTGCCACTTTTATAAAGTTTTTCTGATAAAAGTATGCAAAGAAGCTTGTTATTTAATTCCAAAACGTGGAAAATTGCTTTCATATAAAGTTTCATATTATCAAAAAAGCTTATCATAATTTTTTTGGTCTCTGAAATAAGTTGAAATATGGCTCGGAAATTAGTTCAAACTAATTAATTCTAACAAGCAGATGCAAAAAATTGAATCAAATTGTTTACAACTTTTGTTAAAACAAATCTTTTGGAGAATGACGCTTTGCAATACAAAAACTATTTGTTTTGGGTGATAAAATTCAATATTCTTCTTTCTTTTCGAAATTTTTTTCTTCATAATTCTACTTTATTGACAACCTTTTACTCAGAACTTCAAACGTTTTTTGACGAGAACCAGTCTCATTGTATAATTGATTGATTTTTCTCGCAAACTCAACACTACCCGAGTGTCTTTAAATAAGTCAGGCAACAATTTTTTTAAATTCAGAAATTTTCCAAATTTAGCTTTGACAAAATAAAAAAAAGTTGCAGTTTTCAACTAAAAATGTAACTTTCATATCAATCGTGTTTTGAAATCAATAGCTTCATTTAGTCTCTAAAACTTGAAAAAGCTAGGCTTCGATAAACTTAGCAATTTTTTGCACAAATATGAAAATAAAAATAGCAAAAAGTAGATAATCAATTTTTTAAACACTTTGAAGGTGTAGATAAAAAATTTTTAAAACACTTTTAAGCTGCTTTAAAATAAATACAAACGGAGAAAAAAATGATTTCCATTTTCACAGGTACCAATTTGACATTTTCTTTGATTGTATTTCAATTTTTTTTTGGGTTGCGAGAGCAGCAAACAATCTGCTCAATTTACAACTGCTCCCAAATTTCAATCACTGTCTTGATCAGAGTTTCATATTTTCTTTGTCAAAAGACACGTACTGCAAAAACTGACTAGTTATTAACGACTATTAAAAATCGAGGAGCAGTCGAGCAATTAAAAAATTATATTCCTCGGACCAGTGCAAAGCCTTAATACTTAGTTTTACTGTGTGTGAAGTAACTTTTGAGTGGGAAAAAGTTTTTGAAAAAATTCTCCCAAACAGAAGTTCAAACGCAGAAAAATGCATTTTGCCACTTAAAGCCTCCTAATTAGAAAAAAATTTTGTTGGAAAAAAATTGAACCTTTGACCTCAATGGAATACATTTTCACAATTTAAGGGCAATTTTGACTTTTGAGTTTTTTCTATGCTGAATTGGCGCACAATGCGTGCAGGTCACTTGAATCCAGAGAAAAATTTTTAAACATGTTGTTTTTTCAGAACAATCAAAAGAAACACGAGATTACAGTAAGATTCAATAGAGCAGTTTTTTTCAGAACCCGCCCATTTTTCACGAAGTAAAAGCTTTGGCCTCGTAATGTTTTACACCATCTACAATCAGAAAATTACTGATGCCCTGAGCCCCAGAACGAAACAATACTTCACCTGCGACATTTTTTCGTGAGTTTTTAGGGGTCTTCTTATTACTGTTTTGCCAGTTTCAGCCCAAACACCTCTCTAAAAACTATGAAAAGAGCTTGATTTTTGTGATTTTTGCCTTGAAATACGATAATATTATTCTTGCGTTATTCGGAATTCATATTCCATTATTGTTTTTGAAAGTCGGATCAGAAAGCCAACGTTTGCAAATGATCAGATGACTTTACCATCACTAAAGAAAAAACGCAGTGCATTATCAAAACTTAAGTTCAGCAAGTCCGTTTTTGAGAGATCAGCTGAAATATATGATTGAGACGACTTTTGTATGTTAAAGAGTGCAAACATTTGCACTCAAAATAACAAATGTTTCTACTGCTAACATGATTTTATTGCTAACTTATTTTTTAAAAATTATTTAATTTCATTTTGGCCAATATAGAGAACTTATGTTGTTCTCATAGTTTTGCAAATTGATCTATCGCCAAATTGACTTTGGGCAACTACTTGACCTAACAAATGGTATTGTGTTACAAATCTCAAGAGGGGAAAACAAAAACTTTTTGAAAAATATCAAGAATTTTATGGTTTTAAAAAATAGCCTGCTAACACTGTCAATCTGAAACGTTTATGTAAACTTGAACAAAAAGTCACCAAACCCGTTACCTTAATTTGCCTTTTTGCTAGTTCAAGAAAAAGTAATAAAGCATGATGCTATAACATTTTTTTAGAAAAGATATTATCAGGCTTGCAGCAAACCATCAGGCTGATTAAGCTTGTCATTATTTTAGAAGCATGAGAAGAAAAATTTTGATTGCTTGTTGATTTTTGTCTTTTAGATTATCGTAATTTAAAAAACTTGTTGGAAAAAACGAACCTTTGAGCTCAATACGATACAGTACAATAATGGGAAACACGATATCAAAGAGATATAAACACAATATCATGATATAAGAGAGCTTTTTTTGCAGAAACCGCCTACTTTTCATAAAGTAAACGTTTTGACCTCGTAATGTTTTACACATCTGTCAATCAGAAAGTTATTGATGCCATGAGCCCCAAACCAAACGATACTTCACCTGCGACCTTTTTTGTGAGATTTTGAGGGTCTTCTAATTACTGTTTTGCCAATTTGAACCCAAAAACCTCTCTGTTTCTTAGCTAAAAATGGGTAGCACATTCAAAAACAATTTAAAAAATAGCTTGATTTTTGTGACTTTTGCCATGATATACGATAAAATTATTTTTGCTTGATTTTTTAGAAAGAGTATTCCGTAATTGTTTTCAGAAGTCGGACCAAAAAGCCAACGTTAGCAAATGATGAGATTACTTTACTATCACTGAAAAAAAACGCATTGCATCATAAAAACTTCCTTCCCAGTTTTAGTTTTCGCACTTCGATTTTATTTCTGAAACAAACACCCACAATCCAGATTATTGAGCCGCAATCTTCAAAATGAGTTCAGAATGTCCGTTTTTGAGTAATCAGCTGAGCTGAAGTATATGATTTAGGCGATTTTTTTTTGCGTTTAATAGCGCAAACATTTGGATTCAGAATGACAAAAGTTTCAACTGCTAACATGATTTATTAACTTTTAAAAAATATTTATTTTCCATTTGACCATTTTGAGGAACGTAGGTTGTTCTCATAGTTTTGCAAATTGATCCACCTCCAAATAGTGCTTGGGCAACTACTTGATCTAATACTGGCAGTGTGTCGAAAAACCCAGGAGGGAAAACAAAAAACAATTTCGTCATTTCTGAAAAAAATCATGAATTTTATGGTTGTAAAATTTAGCCTACTAACACCGTCAATTTTTTTGAAAACTTGATCAAAATCTCACTAAACCCATTTACGTATTTTGGTTTAATGTTAGTTCAAGGAAAAGTAATAAAGCATGATGAAACAACATTTTTTTGAAAAGATATTATGACGCTTGCAACAAACCAATATGCTGAATAATCTTGTCATTATTTTAGAAGCATGGGAAGAGAAATTTTGATTGCTGATTAATTGATTTTTCTGCAAAACTTAATTAAAATGATAAAACAAAGAAATTGATAAAACAAATTGAAATAATAAAACAAAGAAAACAAACGAAACAGAATAATACTTGATCTATGCCCTATAGACCAAATCACAAAAACAAAGTTAAGAAATTGCTAAAAATGAAACTGAACAAAAATTTCTTCCAACAACACAACTTAAATTTTAAAACCTATGTAAAGCTGATATAACAAGCATTTTCTCTAATAAATATTGAACGTTTCAAACAAAATTGCTTTCAAACACCAGATGTTGTTTCTCGACCAAAATTCCACTTCTTAAGTTACAAGCCTACAGTGGAGCTGAAAATTGATACATACAGGCAAGCATTCGTTTTGATCAAAATGCTAGTCGCACTTTTTTTTCAAAAATCTAAAATGCTAAACATACAATTTTCATGCAATTCTGTAAGATCAGAAAATTACTTGAAAGGTCTATGATTGGTGATTTTTCAAATAAGGAAGTATAACAACTAGAATTTTTCTGTTAATAAAAAAGTCATTTTTTTTTTCAAATTATCTCAGTTTTTATTTTGTTTTTCTAACCGTGGTTACTCATAGCTGGATTCGTCAAAAATCTAAATTCATCGAAACATGAAGACGAGCAAAACTAGCGTTAATAACTTTTGTCCAAATATAGTCTTCTTAGTCCGAAAATGTCGAGCTAAATCTTGCTTGGTCAAATTTATCTGCCTAGGTTAGCACAACTTAAAATGTAATTTAAAAATGAGACAGCTTGCACTATTCAACTTTGCTGAATATTTTGGGTATGGTTTTTAGTTTTGAAAATTAATTTTGAAAAAATCAAGATTGATCATTTGTAAATAAAGAAACAATTGATATTGATTCTGACTTTCCGCCTCTCGCCTCTTATATGATCTTCTGAAAGATAAAATTGCATTTAATTGGACCAAAAACTTAGCCTTCATTCAACTAAGAATAATTTTCTAGTCAGATTAAGACGCTACTGTATAAAAAAGCTGCGAAAACGCTGCGAAAAAAGCTGCGAAAACTGCCAAACTCCTTTGTTCGACTTCGCCTGTTTTATTGGTAAAAACATTCGAGGAGAACTACCGATTTTATATCGATCTAAGGGCATCGCATTGGTTTATTAACTGATTTTATGGCCGTTTGCTTAATGATCATGATATCATAGTTGAATCCCAGATCGTGAGGTGGTTCTTACCACTTCACAAATTGGAAAACAACCATGGTGTTTATCGTGTTTAAATTGTTTTTCCAATGCTAATGTAATTTAAGTAGAAAAAAAACTCTTGGATAATTTTGGTATCTTATTAAAAACTTTTTGCTTGTTTTTCAGATCTCGAAAAAAAATCAAACATTTTCTTCTGCCTTGATCAATTATTCAAATTTTCAAATCAACTTGGTGAAACTGAAGTTGAGTCAAAGTTAGAAATTGCAAGAAAATTGTTGAGAAATGTTGAATTAAAGGTGAGTTTTTCAATTTGTTTTGGATCTGAAACTGAATAAATCAGTTTTTATTGTTAGAAAAAATAAGCGTTAGAACCAGTAATTTTTTGAATCGGAAACTACTAAAAATTATTGTTATGAACAAAAAAAACTGTGAAAATTTATCCTATTTGGTTCTCTGTAGATATGCGACATTTGAACATGGGAGATTGACTTTAATAGTACCGTCTCTCAAAAATTTAACCCAAAAAACTATTTCACCAAAAATAATTTAAAATACATGATCCTAATAATAACTTTTTCTCCAATTTCTGACTCACTTTTTATCCAATCATCTAATTTTGAAAATAACATATCATATCAGCACTAAACAAATTCAATACGATAATTCAGACAGTTTTTCCTTATCTAGTGTTAAACGGTTGAATAATTCAATGTCTGAGAATGAACTCAACAGGATAAGGAGGAACTGAAAAAAAACCGAAGAAGACACGGAGCAAAGTAATCACTTTTTTCGACACTTTTTTAAAAAAGATTTTATAAAAAAAAAAATTTTTCTACGGCAAGATAGAAACGCATAATCTGTCCCAGAGCAATTTCTAATAAAAGCATGTCCTATGAGACGCTGAAGAAGAGAAGCTAAATAAAGAATTGCCTAGTGTCCTTGATTAACTTTTCAATCGAAATGAAAGATTTTCGACTAGAACTTCCGAAACGGAAAGAAGCGGAAAGAAGATGTTTCAACTGCGATAAAAGCAGGTCCACTCCCAAAAAATTGGGTAAGGGTCCGGCAAGGAACCGGACTTTCAATTCCTGCAAGATGACCGGTCACTAAGAGAGTACTTGGCAATGGCGAAAAACTGCAGACAGAGGCCGCTTGGGCCTTTTCCACGGGGATGATATCTCAAGTGATCTTTCACCGGAGCTTAAAGGCATATCGTCCTAAAGTGAAAAAGGCAGAGGGATGGTAAATGATTGCCAGGGAGGATCGCACAGCTGGGATTTAGTTGGCTGAAACAACTATATCCTCATATCGAGTTGTAGGTAGCGGGGGCAAACCCAAGAGTGTAACGATAGTGAGTAGCCGTTTTCGAAGTTTACTATCGGGGAGTTCAACTATATTTTGGAAATGCAGATTCAAAAGCTGACGCCGATTGGTCAGGAGGACGACCAAGTCAGGGTTTATGAAAAAAATCCCCTGAAACTAATGAGGAAGATGAAATTGACACTGTACACAAAAGGATCTACGACAGATGAGGTCATCGACGACATCGGTGGTTGTCAACTATCGATTATCGAACGGGCCTGTGAATCAGGCATCCGTGGGGAAGTGATGAACATTCAAGGTCAACCGATTCAAGAGGAGCAAGAAGCAAGTAGCGGCATGGAGAAGCCTCTGGTTGGCTGACAGGAACACTTTAAAAAAACAATTTCATAATTTTTTTTATTTTACACGTGGAACGAATACGTAACTATAAGGTTCAAGCGGAGATATTTGAGAACCTAACTCCGGTGCAACAAAATATCGGGCAAGCGCCTATCACCATTCTGGACAATGTTGAAATCAAAAATGATGAATTGCTAAAGCAAGGCCTTATCGAGAAATTAGAAGAATGATCGAATAATTTTTTGTATCGCTGTTCTTTTTAACGCTTAGGAAGGACGCCTCGCAAAACCAGCATTGAAATCTGATGACAAAAGTACAGGTTTTACACAAGTACGCAAAGAGTAAAACCAAAATGCGATTTTTTTAAATCAGAAAGTTGAAAATTGATTAAGCTAATCACAAAACTAATGAAAAACTGATTAGTCAAGTACAAAAAAAAACTAAAACCGAATTACGAACTTGTAAGAACTAATGGATTTTGTCGGGCAAACAAATGGCGAACAAAAAGCAGGAGAGAGTCTTTCACTACTATGAATCTTACGTATGAATCCGGACACTAGTAAGCATCGCAATTTCTCTCAAAAAGGGGGAACATCTACAGGTACTCATTTATTGAGAATCGTTTTCTACAGTACGGCTACGCTGCTTTCGGAATTCTAAGGGCTCTTGGATTCTAGAAAAAGCAAAATTCCAGGAGTGCATGCATTTAAACGCGAAATTTTAGCAATGTCATGGAGTAGAGATTTTGAAAATATCGCAATGGTGAAAAAAATACTACAGAAACTCGATCGTGAAAAATGGTTTGAAATTGCAGAAAAACAGTTCCACAAAAAAGGAATCAAATGACTCTCGTTAGAAAAACAGAACCAATAGATAAAACAAATCTGCCGAAATTGCTGTCAAACTGATATCTTCTTGGGCTCAATGCACAGTCTCTATAAAAACCGACCGGCGCTCGCAAAATAGTCGGCGCTCTTTAAAGCTCTGCTTAGCAAGAAAAGCAAACTTTAATGGATAACGGAATGTGAAATAGCGTTCCAAAGCCTCAAAAATCAGGGCGCATTTATAGTCAAATAGAAACATTTTGACGAACACCATTGGCTTGGGGCGGTGATGGAGCAACTTAGCACCCAGGCTTAGACACCAATCCCATTCGCATTCCTGTTTTTTTTGTGAATCAACTAGAAATGTTAGCCGTGGGAGAGAATATTTCAGCCACTGCATAATTCGGAAGATATTTAACGGTTATAACTGATCATAAGGCGCTGGTAACCTGGATGAAAAAACAAAGAGGATAACACAAGGTTTAGCCATTTGACATGGTGGGTGAATTATTCTCATTAAGCAAATACAAGGCAAAACTGCTGTCGCAAGAGGGTAATTTTATAGGCGCTAAAACGTCGACCAGTCAGAAAGCATATCAGCATATCAGCATGCCAGTATCGGTAAGGCAAAAAACAGTTGGTCACTTTATTGAGTGAGTGTTTTAAGTAGTTCAATTTAATCCACAGTCAGCTCAAATTCGGCCATTGTTTTTTAAACTTAAGTATCAAATCAAAAAATCTCTTAGTTATTCTCTCGAAATCCAAATATTAAGAATGGAAGCACCTCATCAATCAAAGTCGTGGACGCAAAACTGGAGGCGATGACGAGTGAGACAGCCAGTGTAAAAAACGCCTGAGTATCGACACCGTCAGTGTTCAAAGGTGAACTCTTTGGGCTGGTGTTCACCAACAACATTGTAGTGACTATCGTCCCGTGAGACAGTGAAACAGTGAAGAAAATCGACTGTTTTTCCGCGAGTTTTAACTCGAAGTTGATCGAAACTAAACCCAAGGCCGGCATACAGCCTGAGACATTCAGGCACATAATCGTGACAAAAGATCAAAAATCTGGAGGAGAAGGTGCAATCTATGTGGGCGTACCTGGGGCAATCACAACATGATGTTTTTCAAGGTTAGAAAAAACAGCCTGCTGATGGATGAGCCGCTGGTGTTTCAAATCTACTGAGGAGCGCGGTAGTTACCAGAGTTCATAGCTTCCTTCATTGGAAAACGAAAACTATTGACGCGGCGGGTGCGGGAAGAATGGCTCCCCAACATCCACAAGAGTTTGGTGGCTATCACATAAGACTATCAGGTATGTAATGCGCTGGATAAAAACTTAAAGTCAATGTGCACCAAATCTAATATTGGAACAGTGCAAGAACCTAGCTAGGGAGCCAAACGAATGTCTAAAACCGAATTTTTGGGACATATTGTTTACTTAAAATAATCCGAAAATTTTTTCCTGGTACCGATAGAAACTTTTTCGCGCTGGTCACTTTGCAACAAAGTCGGAAAAAAGACCCCAAATTTTACAACTCAAACAACGGAGCAGAAAAATTTTATGGACCAAGGTTCCAGTTTCTCATCAAAGGCGGGAAAATCGAACTTAATGGCAAAAGCATTGGAATTGCCACCCATTTTGATACGACAGCCAATTTGATGGAATAAGACTAAAAAAATTGAAAAACCCTGCATCGAAAACGCCAAAAAAATATTCGAAAAAGCGGTAAATTATGTTTCAATGATAAGTTATTTGTGCTATTTTGAGAGAGCTCAGAAACTCAACTGTTTTCTGCCTAAAAACTTCAAATAAAGTTTCGCGAATTGCTCGAAAGTAAAATCTAATTTACTTGTTGTCATTTTCGTGAAAATCAAAGTTCACTGACCACACTGAAATTTCGTCGATAATAATTGAATATAATTTTCTATCACGTTCAATAGCTTCGAATTACAAAATTATTATGGAACAAAATTAACAACAAGTACCAGCTATAGGCTCCTTAAAAGTGATGTCGAAAAAGAATTCAAGTATTGAAGTATTTTTTAAGAACGACGGAAGAAATTTTGAGAAGGAATTGCGAAGGAAACTGGGGACATAGAAGCCTACTACACACGCGGTTAGATTTAGCACCCACGTTACTGCGACGTGGATTGGAGACAACGGAGAAAGCGAAGGAGCCTGGTTATTCAAGCCAAGATTCACAAGACTCAAGCCAATACGAAACGGGATCAAGGAAGAGTTTGCGAAGTTAGAGGGCTCACGATCGAACATTTATCCCGAAGGGAAACGAGGGAGAAACGGGTAAGTATACGGAATGCGAAGAAGGAACTAAAAGCCGCGATATACTCATCAAAAAGTACATCAAACAAAATGCCCAGGGAGAGGGTTGACCAAAGGTCTAAAACTCTAAAAGATTTTAGTTTCAGACAACTTTAGATTATGATTGAGAGTTTATGAGCGGAGCGAAATGTGATGTATAGATAAATTAGTGTCAATTAGTTTGGAGTTTAAGTTTTGTTCATTGTCGGCCTTGGAGCTGTGCGTCACTTCGCCGCCAGTTTTGATTAGTACCTGCCAGTCATCCAGCGAGCAAATTGGAGTGCTAAATCAGTGTTGTTGGTTTCAATTTGGATTAAAGTTGGTGGACAAATTATATTAAGAAATTACCGTATTGAATCCGGCGTTTTTTGTCAATTCCAGCTTGACCCTTGATGAACTTTTGGCCCGTGGTAGTGTACCTTGCGAGGATCACAAATCACAAAAAGATGGCAATCAAGGTCGTGGAGAAAAAAAGTTCGTGGTAATTTTTTTTCATTTTTATAGCGCTTTCAAAACTTCGCTTGCCATTTTTTTTAATCCAGTGGTAAAATTTACGACTGGAGCTCCGGAGAAAGGGGTTTGAATTCCGGTCGGGGACACAAAAACCACTAAGAGCATAAATACTACGTCACAAGTGAAAGATTTGGGCAAAATCTTTTTATAGCTGTGTCAATTGATTATTCTTAGGCTTCAAAAACGAAGCCAATAATCAGAATTCAATTACTCACCAGCTTTTAAGTTCTGGGCAAAATATCAACTGGTTTGTTACATCCTAGAGTTACCTGCTGTCTCACTCGATTCAGGTTCGAGACAAAACATGTTATATTTTTCAGGTGAAAATGTCATTAACTTACGCTCAATTAGGCAAAAACTATTGGGAAAGGGCAGAAAACGCAGGTGATTGGTATTATGAGCAATTGTCAGGGGCATTGGAAGGTGAAATTGGGATTGCTGCTATAATCGAGATTATTGTTGACAAGCAAGAAAATCTGAGGGAAAGAGATCTTCACGTGATGGCATTGTGGATTGTGGTTAGCCTAATTTTCCGATGAAAATAACCTTCTTAGATTTGCAAATTATTTGAGGCAGCAAAAATATCGGGGTGGGGAAGGCCTACTTTATTTTTTTTACTCTTTGACTATCCAGAGGGTCTTACGACATTCATTTTGGTGAACCAAAACTAAAGTTTTTTGAAAGCGTTTTCGAAAAGCGTCAAAGAAATTCCAAAAGAGCATTGAAATCTTTTTCGTTTAAAGTGTAATAATGGTACCATTTTTTTCTTATGGCACTTAAGAGAGCTGGAAAACTTATTTTCGACCTAGCGTGGAACATCATATATGTGCGTTTTCATGAACTTTGCGTGCAGTGTAAAATCAATTAAACTGAGACCAAAAACTGATTGTAATTGGTTATGATGAGCTCAGTACGGAAATATTTGATAAAAAACATTTAAAACCAATTATTTATTTTAACGAACCTTTTAAAAAGCTCAAAGCTCTTTTTTGGGTAGCTTTAATTGGTTCTCCGAGATAGTGTACTGTTTTGGCAAAAACTATTCGAGCAAAGAAACTGCACGAGAATCAAAGAAACTGCTTTTTAAGAGGATTATGATAGCTTCGATCGATGTGCAAAAACTTCATAGTTTTCCAGAAAACTAATCAAATGAAGAAACATTGAACGAAATCAACCTATTTTTTGATAGCGCGGATTGCTTGATTGCTTCGCCGCAAAAAAAAATATAAAATATTCGAGAAAACAATTGTTCCATGAATGAGTTTCAATCTGGAAATATTTGCCAGTTTTTGCCAGTTTTTTTGAATTCTTATTCAAAAAACAATTAATCGTTGTTTCAAAAGATCAAACATTTAATTCAAGCTAGCTGTTTGGAACCAAATGTGGAAGTTTTCCAGCTGATTTTGGTAATTGTAATTGATTCGCAAAGTTTCAGCTAGCTTTTCTGTAATCAAATCGAAATTCATTTTGAAATTATCAGTTTAAATCAAAAATTAAAAACTTTGTACGCTATTTCGGGAATCTGTAATATTTCTGCTCGGGTGGGCTTTTGTTGACAAAATTTTTTATTTCATTCGATGGGTATTGTTGTCATGGGTTTAAGTTTGATAAGATATTTCACCTGTGATCTATTTTCATAAAGTTATGGGGGCTTAAAGATAACTGTATTGGCCAATTTGGGACAATTAATGCGCGATTGCGCGCTATTAACGCTTAAGCGGAGATTTAATACGTCTTAGAAATTGTTCCAAAGCTTATTTGCCATAAATAATTTGTTATTAGGAGAGAAATCTATCACTTCTTACTTCATTTGGCGTGTGGGGGGATGAGTTTCGCAAAAATTTTTAACTGAAAAGATTTTTTTTTTCATTTAATTTTTCATAATATTATTTTTTTAAATTTGTTTTTTCACATTATTACTGCTCCATAGACCTTAAAAGGCACTCGGGACATTCAGGGCCCAAAGTCTTGGTGAAATATATTTTATACAGAAACTGCGACGATTCAAAATCGAATAACTCGGATGTTTTGATTGCTCACAAGCATTTGAAAAAAATCAAATCATCTAATTAAACAATTAAGGATTAATTGAATTCGTATTTTTGGTTACTTTGATACGGTTTCTGAAAGTCTTTTAAGCTAGCATTTTGCAGAATGAAGGATAGACAACTTTCAAATACATTTGATAGCTTCAATGTATTACAATATACTCAAATAATACTGCTCGCATATCAGGGAAAAGCCTTGAATGTTTCGACTGTCTTTTAACTGTTCTCGCGTAGTTTTCAATTGGAATTTTGAAAAACTAATTTTTTTGGACTGCTGATAAAAAGTGTTAAAATTTGATCGAATTAATATGATCAAATATTTTGTGCCAATTTTGGAACAGTTTTGATTGCGATATAACTCAACGTGAATATGCAAAGCGAAAATAAATGAAGCTTGCCAGTAATTATGTTCTTGTGAGCAAATTGAATTAAGTTTTTTTTCAGAGTGTTCAGAATTGTTTAACAGCTTCAAAAACTGTCAATCAGCAAATTCCTCAAATATTGAATTTTTCTCTTCTGAGAGTTTGAAAGCACCTGCAAACTTGACGAAAAATTTATTCGTCCAGTTTATGTCTATTTGTTATGGTTTGTTTCATTGTAGACATAAACTAGTTGACATAAAAAACCGTTACAAATAGAAATAAATTTGATAAATGAAACCTTTCTGTCCAGTTCGGCAGCTACATCAATTTCTCGACAGAACAAAACTCAACCAAGTTATATGAATGGACAGTTTCTGAACCAGGGGCGGATTTAGGGGGGGGGGCGGGGGGGGGGGGCGGATGCCCTCCCCCTCCCTCAGGGATTCGACCCCCTGCCAACCCAAAGGGTCCCCCTTTGATACTTTTTCAGAAATCCATTTCTGGCCAACCGACCCTTAAATTTTTCTAAAGGTGCCTTCGGCGCCAATATATACTAACTTGTAGGGGAGCGCGCGCCAAAAAAAACACGATTTTTTTGTCAAAATTTTTCAAAAAGTGCCCAAAAACGGCTTTTTTGACTGTTTTTTTAAAAATTTGCCTGCGGCGCAGAAAATTAAGCCAAAATAGGGGCAAAACAGTGCTCTGGGAGAGCTCGAAAAATCAATTTAGTCGACCTAAAAAAAAAAAAAAGGTCGTCAAATTTTGGAAAATTTTTTTAAAATCCGACCCCCCCCCCCCCCCCCCCCCCCTCGAGAAAATCCTAGATCCGCCCCTGATCTGAACCTTTTTTTTATTCTAACCGAAAAAATTGTTTAAAAGTCAGACTTTGAATTAATGAAGTTTATAACTTTCCAGCAATTTTTCTAGAGGCGAAAAACTCAAAAATTAGCATAAAATAATGTTCGGGTGCTGGAAAAGGTTTTTTTTTGTAATTTGTAACCGTTCTCAATTAGACACAACTGATTTTAAATTTACATTTTCTAAGAAACCTTTCTGCACATTTTTGCAGCCATAAAACTTTTTATCTATCAAAAAAGTATTTTCACGCTTATTTTCTAGCGGTAAGCTACAAAACAAAAGCCTCAAACGATGTCAGGGATATAAGTTTGAAGCCGGTTTTGATTTTACGGTAATTTAAGACTATCAAACTTTTAAAATCCATCACGGAATCGCATTTTGATCGATCTGTTTCTTTGTGCACGGAGCATAATTTGCCCCTGTGAGATCACATTGTGGGTGGGCCTAATTTTATACATTTTATATCAAACTTAATAGCCAGAAATGTTTTCATTGCCATTAAAGCGCATTTGAAACGTTAAGGGTTGCGAACTGTAAAAGCAGTCTTGTGTTTTTTATTCAAACCTAACAAACTGGCCCCTTGGGACGTTAAACAACTTTTTTCTTTTCTAAAACTGATGAAAAAGACAATCATTTGCATGGAAAGTTCAAGGAAATTATTTTAAAAAGTTATGATTATACACTGAAAGTTTTATCGGTTTGGATTCCCGTTTTCATAATTCAGCTTGGAATCTTTCGGCATGATGACCAACTCCTATGGAAGCTCATTACTACGATTCAAACTTTTAAAACCGAATGATTTGCAAAAACGCGACAGTTTTCAGCTCCATAAAAAAAACGAAAACAATCAAAAGAAAAAAAAACGGTTTTTATGCAAAAAATTAAATTCTAATTAAGAAACAATTGAACTTTTTATGATAGTTTCTCAAACTGCTAAATTGTGTTCTGAATTGAAATCAGAAACACAACTATTAATCTTTTACCATATGTTCTGACTTGAAATCAGAAACATAAATTCTTAAACTTTTACCATATGTTCTGACTTGAAATAATGTGTTTGCTCGGTTGATAAAATATCACCAAAAGCAAACATTACAGCATGTGTTGTTTCTTTCTGATTGGTTTAACCAACAGATGGAATGTTGAAAATATCAAAATCTATGGTATATAAGCCAAGCGAAAATATACCAAATATCACTTCATCACTTTCTCAAAATCTCAAATCTCACAACCACTCTCATACTGAGACCCCCAACCATCCTAATAACCAAAATCTCAAATCTCTATCTCGATAACTATCAATCCATACCCCAATGTCTCTTGAAATAAAATTGATGTGTGTCCTCTATATTTGAAATATTATACCTATTTACGAGTGAACGAAACTTTGTCTGTTGAATAAGAATAGGAAAGTCTTAGCAACATTCAGAAAGACCCCTTGTTCTAACTAGCTGCGATTTGGTCGATCGCATAAGTTAAGTCAATTTAGTTTGGAATAATTGGTGCGCCCAGTGAGGCACACAAGTTTCAAAAATTGACTCAAATTTCAAAATCTCAAAAAACTGAGATTATCAAAATTTCAAAAATTGAAAATTTCAAAAGTTGAAATTATCAAAATTTCAAAAAGTTGAAAAGTTCGAAAATTGAGATTATCAAAATTTCAAAAGGTTGAAAATTTCAAAAGTTTAAAATTATCAAATTTCAAAAAGTTGAAATTATCAAAACTCAAAAATTGAACTTATCAAAATTCCAAAAAATTGAAAATTTCAAAAGTTGAAATTATCAATATTCAAAAAGTTGAAATTATCAAAAACTCAAAAATTGAAATTCTTAAAGTTTCAAAAAGTTGAAAATTTCAAAAACCGAAATTATCAAATTTCAAAAAGGTGAAATTATCAAATTTCAAAAGTTGAAATTATCAAAATGTCAAATTTTTAAACTTTCATTAAGTTGAAATTATCAAAAATTCAAAAATGAAATTATCAAAATTTCAAATTTTTAAACTTTCATAAAGCTGAAATTATCAAATTTCAATTTTTCAGAACCTTAAATTGGATATCTTAACTTGAAAAAAGTAAGATGGCCGATCACCCAATCACCCATCCTAACTTGTCTTTTGTATCATTCTCAGGAAATGATTCAGACCTAAACGCAAAAGCCTTTTGGACTTCAGTTGAAAAAAAAATTGTGTTCTCACTAGGGCAACGACCCACAGACGCTGGCGCTCAGCCTAACTATGATCACAGACAAAAGAGTTTTTTAGGATCTCTATTAACAGAAACAGCTCTTGATTGGTATACTGATGAAGTAACTAATGCTACTACTTGGGCTGAACTGAAAGATTTCTTCCTAAAAAGAATCACTGATGGTCGAGATCGATTCAAGCATCGATTCAAGCATCGTCTTAAATTGCAAATAAGAGCCCCACCAACGGCCGTAGACACGTGCCAGTAAAAACAAATACGGCACAGTATAGTATATCAATTATAACTGAACAGCCGGCTTTGCTAAAACCTGTCTTAAACAAATAAATTTTATCAGAATCTGATCTATATAAACCAGCAAAAATAAGCCCAGAATCATTGTTTCAAAAACTTCTCAACCTCCAAAACCTTCCTCTGATACTTCTCAGCAATTGCAAAAATCAATAAATTTCAAAAATAATGTCTAAGATCAGCGATCTCGAAGAAGGTGAAATAATGGACCTTGATCAATCAACGGACCAAATAATCTATGATTTGCTGAGAGTAAGTATAATTTCTATTTTCCGCCGCCGCCAAAAATTGAAACTTTTCTGGTTAGCTATATACGCTCTTTTAATATTTCCCCAACAAATCTGCGCTTTTAATCCAGAGGACAACCTCTTCGCTAATACAGCAAAAGATCTAAAATTTACGCATTTTGATTGTCAACTAATGACATCGAATAAAATGTTCTCACTTAATAAAGTAGCTCCCTGCAAAATACAACCTGAAAATATCGAAAACACAACTGCCGAGGTTACTCTTTACCAACGGAATTATAGCACAAAAATTAACGCGACAATGTGTCGTATAAAACACCAATCTATCCGATGGTTTTGTGATTCTTTCGATTCAAGCGGAATAGTCGCTCGCCAAAATATAATCACAACTGATATACACAATTCCCCTGATACTTGTAAGCACGCCGCCGAACGGGGACATGTTAACTTAGGATACTCAAAAATATTCCTTTTCGCTTCGACGAAAAAATCGTAACAAAAACAAATAGAGGCAAAGTTGATGGCGAATACCACAACGAATGCAGCGATCGTTTTTGGATCCATTTGGATACTTTCGAATCATACATGCAAAATATTTCCTTAACTGTCAATCTAAAAGATGGCACCGTTAATAACTGGCAAAACATTCCATTACCTTGTCCTGTATATGAAAACGGATGTGAAACAACATCACTCGACCCTTTTGCATATACTTGGAACGAGCCAGAAAACTGCATTTTTTCGGTTCTCAATAAATTCGAAGCAAAAATGATTCGAAATGAAGAAAATTATTATATTGTAAAAGACTCTTTTACTAAAATATCCAACCACCATACTCGAGGTAGAGACACTCAACAATTTATGCTAAAAATTCTAAATAAACCACAATGTTTATGTAGACACCCAAAAATAGTCTACCCAACCCAATACGAATCATTGTTCATAGCATACCAAAACGGTTTTAATATGGATACTAGTTTACAAATAAACCCGAGTGCTGATACAGGAATTATTCATTCGGAGCCAATTTTGACTTACGTAAAATACGCAAAAGATGAAAATTATCCCTTTGCACCGGGACAAATAGACTACGAAGCTCATCTAGGAACAAAACTAGATTATATTCTTTTTTGAAGCTTTTACAAGCTTCGAACTGCCGAATTGGCACTTTTAACGAATCAATGTGAGTTAGAACGCTCCATGATTCTCAATACTTTAATGCTCTCTATCGAAAGCCCGCGTTTAGCCGGCTATATTTTGACCCGAAATAGGTCTATGTTTTTAGAGAACAATAGCAATTATGCCTGGCTCTACCACTGCCCAAAATTTTATTCTCCATTACAAATAATGGATGCATGCTATAATCGGATACCAATTATGTATCGCGAAAAAATTTATTTCGTCGACCCAATCACTCGACAAACTTTTAAATCGGCAGATCAACAAGACTGCTCCGATAAGCATTTAAATCTTTATCAACTAGATGTTGATAACGATAATTCTTGGATCGAACTCACACCCTCTATTACTAGAGTAAAAGGTCCAGATCTTTTTAAGCCGAAAGAAATTAAACGGCAAGTAAAACACTCTCTTGCATCTAGTTATGATGCTTCTATTTACACTTATGCACAAATGCAAAAATTTTGGAGCATGATTACCGATCACTCTGAAATGAAGGGTATTTTACAAAAAGTATCCCAAACTTTTCTTAATGCAAGAAAACACTTCTATCCGGACTCAAGTAGTCAATACGGATCTACGTAAAACATATACTTAGACTATCTCATCTCGCCTGATTTTTGGAAGAACGAGTACACTCGTGTTTTTGTGGCAAAACAGTACTATTTAGAAAGATGCGGAATAATATTCGCCTCTTTCCTTTTCGTCAAGTTTATACTCGACGCTCTTGTATTTGTAATAAAAGTTTTACACATACACAAACAAACTTCGGAAAAATTATGTTAGCCGCCTTTTACAATATACCTTTCACTTCTATCGTGACTTCAATATTTGCTCAAAATGAAAACGATCAAAATATTGAGCTTGATCATAAGCCTCAGGCACCTCAACAAGAGGATTCTGATAACGAAAATCAGGATAAAATTTATCCTAGACTCCAACTAGTCGATTACAATAATCGACCCGCAGTACCAGTCTAATTTATTTTATGTTTTAGGATATGCCCACTGATCTTCTTCACACTCCACTTGAAGAAGACTTGTTCGATTTCGAAAACCTTCTGTCTCTAAATGACCCTATGGAAATGCCATCCAAAATAATCAACCCGATTAATCAACCAAAATTGAATACCATTTTTAAAATTCCAAAAGTGAAAAATTCTAACTGCATTCAAAAGAGAAAAGCAATTGTCCGACCTTTCAAAATTCTCCCCTCTTCTTCAACTAGGCAAAACCTAGATTCTGACACTGTAATATTTCACCAATCCACAAACTCTCTAGAACTTGAATCAAAAATTGCGATTCAAGTCAAAAAGGAACAAAACCTCAACCCCAGGAAACCACCAAATTTTGACACTAGCTTAAATTATGCACTCTCTCCCTTTATTAACAGATTTAAGATAGACACCTATCACCCTTACCAAAACGGTAAAGGTGCATACCGTCTGGTTAATCCACAACTCCCCCATCAACATATTTGTGTTCCTGCAGCCTTTATAACTGCCCAAATGCAGACTCCAATCCTTGACTCCTACACGGATCAAGTGCAAAAAAATTACATAAACGACCTAAATCACATCAACCAAATGCAGAAAACCATAACAGTGCTCCGGGAAAAAAAATAAGGATCTCAGCAATAAATATCTGAGCCTAAAAACCCAGGTGGAAGGAAACTATTAGTTTCAAGATTCACTATTAACCTCTGTCTTTTTATTTTTTAACTCCAACTGTGATTTGGCCGCCGCCACTTTACAAAGTATGTATGCTTCTACAATTATAGTCCAGTATTACCGATAAGTAGATTCGCTCAATCAAATTTGAAAAACTGTAATTTAAGCTATATTTCTCAAATGTATCCAGCTGTGATTTGGCCGCCGCCACACTTCTCGCAGCTTTTCTTCAAGCAGCTTTTCTTCAACCGACTACAAGCAGCTTTTCTTCAACCGACTACAAGCAGCTTTTCTTCAACCGACTACAAGCAGCTTTTCTTCAACCGACTACAAGCAGCCATTCATCAACCGACTACACTACAAGCCACCACTTTACGAACAAACTATCAAAATCAGAAATAAAAACTTTACGCAAACTCTATTAAAATTTTTTTGATGCTTTGTAAATTATATTATGCTTTTAGATTTGTTGTCAATGGGTATCACCGTTTAACAATCACCCTATAAGATGGTTGGATGTTCTGAATTGAAATCAGAAACACAATTATTAATCTTTTACCATATGTTCTGACTTGAAGTCAGAAACATAAATTCTTAAACTTTTACCATATGTTCTAACTTGAAATAATGTGTTTGCTCGGTTGATAAAATATCGCCAAAAGCAAACATTACAGCATGTGTTGTTTCTTTCTGATTGGTTTAACCAACAGATGGAATGTTGAAAATATCAAAATCTATGGTGTATAAGCCAAGCGAAAATATACCAAATATCACTTCATCACTTTCTCAAAATCTCAAATCTCACAACCACTCTCATACTGAGACCCCCAACCATCCTAATAACCAAAATCTCAAATCTCTATCTCGATAACTATCAATCCATACCCCAATGTCTCTTGAAATAAAATTGATGTGTGTCCTCTATATTTGAAATAATATACCTATTTACGAGTGAACGAAACTTTGTCTGTTGAATAAGAGTAGGAAAGTCTTAGCAACATTCAGAAAGACCCCTTGTTCTAACTAGCTGCGATTTGGTCGATCGCATAAGTTAAGTCGAGTTAGTTTGGAATAATTGTATCTAAAGTTAAATTTTCCTTGAATTGAATTCTCAGATTTAGAAATTTTACAGATGACGACAGCTTTCGTTTCGAGCATTCTGAGTGTGTATCTATTTTTCGTCTTCATTTTCTCCTCAGAAGTGAGATCGCAGCAGAACTTCCCAATATTCCTAACAAATTTTGTGGATTTGGTAGCCGTAGGACCCGGTTTGCTCGGAAGCTTTCTGGTAACCCAGACTATTCAGCAGCACGACCCCCATAGACAGGAAGCTTTTACGGGCAACTCATTTTCGAGGTATACACAATTGCGCAACAAAGTACGAAAAATATTATGGGAGCAAATAGTATACAAAGTTAACTTTTTCTGGTGGCGTTGTTTGCCTCCATGTCTGAAAATGAGAGTGAACGAATACGGTCTCGGTATATGCGCTCTCATCATTGCTTACGAACGATACGTGAATGTATGTCAACCAACTAAAACCGGTGATCTTCTTTCTTATCGGAACCGACTTTTGAGAAACGCGCTGGCCGTTGGAGTTATATTTCTGCTAACTTTTGTGGACGCTTTTCACAGATATAACCAAGGTGACTGGAAATGCGACAAGGCCCCGGTTTTTGGCTCGGTGCAAGATAACTGGCAAAGACTCGCAAATAGTTGCATTACAGGCATTATTTTCTCTTGCATTCCGACAATTTGGTCAATGTACTACTATGCAAAAATTATCAAAGTTCTCATTGAACGTCCCAAGCGAATCGGTCGAAATCTCAACTTGATAATGGCGTTCGGAGTTTCTTCTTTGATCTTTGGGCTGTCATTTCTGGTGAAGTTTGGACACGTCGTTTTTTCCTTGTATTTCGAAAACTACGTGTCTGTTCGCAATCACGGTAATTACCCTCTTCACGCAAACCAATTCAGCAAAGAATTTTTGGGCGCTGTACCCACTGTCGTTTCAATCACTAATCCGTTTATTTTTCTGCTTGTGGTGAAAAGCTATCGTAAGCCCTTCATGAAAGCCTTCAGCAAAAAGACGAACAAAAATGAGGCTTGAGCAATCGAATCCTGGAGTAGTATACTGGTTTCCCTTTTCCTGCAGTTTGCACTATACACTTTTTGGAACTAAAACATCATTATGACGCCAACCTCGGTTTTTATAACTAAGTACATATTTGTCCCGGGTTACCTGTCCATGGTTTGCAGGGATTGCCCTGGACTTCGTGGAGAAATCTAAAATTCCAGGCCTGAGCTTCCATGTTTTTTGGTTGAATATTCAAATTTTTCAAATTTGCAATTATTTTAGATTCTACCCGAAAACAAAGCAAACCTAAGAATACTATCAATATGAAAACCCATAAGTTATTTGGCAGTATTTCGTAGTAGCTGCTTTAGTAGATTCACGTTTGATGCAAAGTTTGAAATTTTAACAGATTTATCAAAACAAAATATTTTATGTGGCTAGATGGCTTCTACCTCGAAAAAAAACGGTCTTTGAAACATTTTCTAAGATGCTTTTGAAAACAACAAATAATATAATCATGGCTTCACTCAAAATATTTATTTTTATTTTTGTTTCTTTTGTGTGAAAAATTGAGGTTGGATCACGCCATACACCAAAAATTTTAGGTTCTGAAAAAATTGTGAACCTAAAAGTGGCTTTGCGTTGACTAAGAAGTTAACGAAAATTTTTGTAGAAAAAAAGATTTCCTGAATTTCTTAGACGAGTGCCTGGCAAGTGTTCAGGTCTGTTTTTCAAAGATTTTTTTTTCGTACATCTCTTGGCAGGGTTCCTGGATGGCCCGGGGTTCAGGTCTTTAAATTCCTCGCAAGAAGTTCAAGGTTTTCCCCTGCTTATGTAACCTGGCGTGCTTTGACGCGTCTGGATTACACGGATACATCTTTTGCGTGTTTAGGGAAGTATGTGAGTGAACTCCACAATCAATTGATCCCTTTACAAAATGCCAACAAGTTATTTCTTTTCGTGGATTCCGGAGAAAAACGTGTTTCAGCCGTTGAAGTGGGTTCCGTTAAATGTCGCTAGATTCTAAAACTTGTGATAAGATTCTGAGGTCAATTTATTCTTTTTACTACTGGATTTCCCTGATTGTCAGCAGTGAGTTTGCAGCCAGTTTCAGTTTTTTTGTCGCTGGATTCCACATGCACAATTTTAAATGTTTGAACATGTATCGGACCTTTTTTTCAACTTATCCCCTCCAAATTTAAATGCAGTTAATTTAAAATGTATAAAACAAATGATATCAGCAAATGAGACAGTTAAACCGCTCAATTTATTTTAGCAAAACAGACATAAGTTTTCAATTTTTACTCCTTTTTGTCAAATTTTGGACTCAAATTAATTGTTTCAAGTTTGGCCGTTCCATCAAGTCCAGATTAGCGGATGAGTTTTCGGGACATTCGCCAGGTACTCTTTGCATTCTACAGATGACACAATTTCGTTATTGGATATCCCGGAATCATATTAAATTTTTCATTGCAATCCAAATAATTATGTTTTTGACTGGATGTATTTTTGCTCGATTATTTCATTGGGCGAGACAAATCCGAGAATGTTACACCCCTTCCGCAGCATTTACGGCAATTGTCGTAAATACTGAGGGGGTTCAAAAAAGGGGTTTGTCTCATTCGACGAATAGGTAGGGTATTGAGGGAGAGAGGTTATTAAAATGATGAGATAAGAGTCATATGCGGAAAAGTTTGGAAGTTGATATGTCTCAAAAGCTGATATAAATTGTCATATAAAAAAGAATATAGCATTTATTGAAACTGGAAGGGATACATTCACTGCATACTCTACAAAAAAGTGATCAAAAAATGGGTCCAATAATTGTTCAAACTATCAAAACTTTATTTGTGGAATTGAGTGCGGAATCACCTTAGAAATTGTGGAATCCAGCGACAAAAAAAGACGAAAGACGAATAGATTGCGGAATCCAATAACACTTTGCTTCAATTTTTTCCTAATACAAAATTACATTTGTCTGCGGAGTCAAAAATAAGCATTTCTTAGCATTTTTCTTCGAAATCCGCGTTGTCGCTGGTTTCCAATTTTTTGCTCGTTAGCTAATTTTTAGTAGTTCTACGTAGTACATAAACAATTGTCTTTCAATTCCATCAGATTTCCGACTTCAAAGTTTTTTTTTGAAATGATTCGGTATCCAACGCACTTTATGCAGTTTCCAAACCACTACTAAACTATCCGAGCTTTGCACCTGAATGATGTATAATCATGATTCGAATGTTTCAAACTTTCTTGAATAAAAACTCTTGTCAGTAATTTTTACCTGAAAACTTTAACGGAGATTTCTTCAAAGCAAACCAAGCTGTTCACCAGAGCAGGAAACCGATTGAAGAAAATAAAAAAATCAATTTGAAAAAAAACGAAAATATTACACTTTAGACTTTTAACTTTTTCCTGCATCGAAACCCTACAACATATCAAGTTGCGAAATGATTCATGCCAGGACCAATTATTGTTCCGACTTTCGATACGAAAGTAACGGAATATTTGTGCTCGGGGTGGGTTTTTTTTTCTTCAGACAAATTTCGACTTTTTAACTAGCCATTTTCGACGGATTTTTTTTACATCATTCAAAAGGTATTGTTGTTCTGAGCTTAAAATCGAAAAGATATTTCACCTGTGATTATTTTTCGTAAAGTTATGAGGGTTTAAAGATTGCCATTTTGGCCATTTTGACCAATTTGGGACAATTAACGCGCGATATATAATTCACGCTATTAACGCGTAAGCGGAGATTTAATCCGTCTTATAAATCGTTCCAAATTGGTTGAACGAAGCTTATTTGCCATAATTGATTTGTTACAAGGAACGAATTCTATCTTTTGTACTTTATATGGCGTGTGGGGGGATGATTTTCATAAAAAATTTCAAACTTTAGAAAAGAAAATTTTCATTTTATTTTATTTCATTTCATTTTTTTATGAACGGAGAACCTTAAAAGGTAGTCGGAACATTCAGGGCTTCGCCCTGATACGAGCAGTCTTGTTTTAAATTATCTCCAATTGAAACACTCATTTTTTTAGATGGGAAAAAATGAATATGATGTGATATCTACTCATGAAAAATTTCATTTTCATGGATTAAAAATATGCAAATTTTCAGTCGAATATCATTTATTTCAAATGCAATAGAATTGATCATTTTTATTCAATTTAAATTTACTGCAATTAAAAAAAAGCTACAATTTATTACTCATACTCGCGGCTTTTTTGATTTCAATTGTTTCAATTAAAGCAAAACACTCCTCTTTGTGATTTATATTTCGTGTAGCGGACTATTTAAAAAAAAATCTTGATCAAATTTTCGAAGAAAACTAATTGCAAAATACTTTGAAGACATTCAAAGCATTCAGAATTTCACCCATTAGATTCCGTTTTGCTTGCTTATCTATTTTTTTTTGTTCAAAGTCAGAGCTTTTTGTCTAAATTTTAAATTTTGCGGTAACATTTTGTGTTTAAGTGAACCAAAACGCACATACTACACATTTAGTAGTTTGAGTTTTTTCTGGTTTCAATAAACAAACTTGTTTTAATGTTCAAAAAACATATGGATATTTTAAAGCTGACCGGCTTATATTTTGACCCCGGTTGACTGATGTATTAAACAATTGAAAATGACACCAATTCAATGAGACTCACGCGTATTAGATTTTCTGAGCACATCGATTGTTTTCAACAAGGTAACCTCAGTTATTGCTCCTCAAAATAATTTTGATTTCCGTTTGAAAAAACTTTTATCATATAGTTTTCATATATGAAAATTATATGATATGCATGTTCATCAGCATAAACATAAATTGAGACAAAGAAATTTTAATCCCGTTTTTGGTTGCAAACTTGCTTTTGTGCTCAAATATATTTTTACGAAAAAAAAGTTTTGCATGAAAAATTTGACTTTTTGTGTTTATAACGTAGTCCAGGATGAGCTTTTCACCCAAAAACTCCAAAAATAAAAAAAGCGTTTTTTGTTAACACTATTTTGATTTTTTGTTTCATTTGCTAAGATAAAAATAAATTTGTAAAAAAAACAGGCGTTTTTTTCTCAACTACCAAAATTTTCAAACTGAAAATTATCTAGGCTGATACAAAAAGTTACATTTTTCCTATATAGTTCCATGAGAAAATGTTGAAATTAACTTTCATGGCTAAAATCACCAAATGCAGATTATCTACGCGGTAACTGCCAGTTACACTCTGGGTTTTTTTAGGACAAGAAATCCTTGGTTAGTGTTTCGGATGAAACACAAGATTTCAGAACGAATTTTTTTTTGTATTTTCAATCATGGGAAAAATGCTCATCATAGAAATTCATAGTTTGTAAATAATGCTTATCATGCTATTTTCATACAATTTTGGGGATAGACAGATTGATGAGAAAGCTCAAATTTTAATTCCAGAGTATGAAAAAATTGATTGTTATAAAATTTCATACTATGGAAAAAATTCTGATTTTGCTATTTTTATACTTTTACTTTTATGAAATTGTATGAAAAAGTATGATAAGTAATTTTTTCATATATGAAAATTGTATGATAAGCATTTTTGTGTCAACCCGGGGTTTAAAGATTGCAATTTTGGCCATATTGGGACAATTAACGGCCGAGATATTTCGCGGAGATTTCATCCGTCTTAGAAATTGTTCCAAATTAGTTGAGGGAAGCTTATTTACCATAATTAGTTTGTTACTAGAAGCGAAATCTATCACTTTGTACTTTATATGGTGTGTGGGGTGATGATTTTCACAAAAAATCCCAATTAAAAAAAATTCGTATATTTTATTACATTTAACTTTTGCATGTTTTTACCTGCTCCAATGAACCTAAACGGCAGTCGGAACATTCAAGGCCTCGCCCTGATACGAGCAGTCTTGTTTGATTTGTTGTTATCATGTGTACTACTTTGGTGAAATAAATTCTTTCTTTCTTTCTTTGCTGTTGCACCATGTAAAACTTTTAATATTTAATATCGGTTTAACCTTCATTTCAAGTTAGTTTCGAAATCATTCCAATTTTGCAGGAAATAGTTTTATCAGCTGCACAAAAGTTTTCAGGCTAATTTTCTCATCAAACGTTATGTTGTAACTGTTTTGTTGACTAATTTTTTTTAAATAAGCTTATTAACTTTTTCAACTCATTCACATACTTATTTAGTAATTTTTATTTTTGGAGTCATAATCAAATTATCTGTTCTCAAGATCTTTGATTCTATCATCGACGTCGAAACTGCTACTAACAGTATAAATACTTCAGCACCACTTATTTCTCAAAAAACACATTACACGTCGATCATCGGAACATCTCCTAAACGAGGCAAACTGGCAAAAAGCTTATAATCGAAACGTCGACCGGGGAAGCAAGTGCTTATTTGCTGATAATTCAAATCAAGCCTTTAATCGATATCACCTTTAGGTTTGACCCTGAATTGAGCAACGATCGCTGTTGAGAAGACTGTCTGTGGTCAAGTGGGTTAGGCACATCTCTCTTAACACGAGGGTCATGCGTTCGAATCCCGCTTCGGTCACGGCTGGAGGGGTCCCAGTGTCATCCGCCTCCTCAAGGTGGGACCGGCTGCGGCAAAATGGATGACATCTCCCCCTCCCCCACGGTTGGTCATGCACTGAGCAGGCCGGGGGCAAATAAAAAAAAATAAAAGACTGTCTGTTAAAATTTTCAAGAGTTTAACTTCTAAATTTATAACCTTTGCTTCTAACTTTCGCTCCTTTTCCTTTTCGCCCTCCTCACACAAGCAGCAACTTTTATGGTTCAACGAGTGGCTCTACAAGGTTGAGTATGAATAACAAATATATTTGAAATAGCTTAATAAGTCTGCATGTCAATTTTTACAACAATCGAACAAAGTGAACAATTTGAAACAATTTTGTTTTTGCGGGTGGGGAAGGAAAAGAGTCCTAATTTATTCCCTGGTCGATACTGGGGTTTACCCCACAGCTATGGGCCTCTCTCAAGTGACGTATCGCTGTTCGTTTAGTTTTAGAAGCATACAAGCAGAATTGGCATTTGAAAGGTCTTGCATTTGCGTGGAAATGTGCTTTGTGGATTCTTAGAGCCGCTGCACTTGTAGAAAGAGAGCCACATATTTCACAAGCTTTTTGTTCCGGAGTCATCTTAGATTTTTTCAACGTGTTTGAGCTCCAAGTTTTGCTATTTCTCTGAACAGATTTTGAACAAGTTGAAAGTTTTGTGAAATGTTTTCTAGCACCGAAAGCGTTTTGGCTAGAATCTTCATAAGTTGACTTGGCAGTAGAACTTGGTAGTTGATAAGACGAGGCTGCAAAATTTTCATTGCAAGGCGTAAAAGGTACTGGTTGATATGTCAGAGTCATAAGTGACGATGAAGGGTGACTCATTTTTATTAGAGGCGGCGGGGGTCCCGGGAGAGGCACGAAGGCAGGTCGGATGGATGAGACGTTCGATTGGGACATGAATGAAAAGGTTTGAACTGCTTGCAGTAACGAAGGAAGTTTCTTTGGTTGGATCCTCGCATACCCTGTTGTCGATAATGAGTTGCCAGCTGAAACATGTTTTTTTTTCAAATATATCGTTACAGCAGGATTGCCTCTGATCAAAGTCTGCACAATTGTTTTTTTCTGTGCTGGAACTTCGAAATGAATTTTAAAGTTTCGATGGCCTTTATTTCGTCAACTCTAATTATTTCTCAAGTTACCCTAAAATTTAAAAAAAAAACGCACTTCACAAATTTTTATTTGAGCCACCGCAAACTTTTTTCCAGACTTTTTTGAGCGTTGGTCGACTAAAAACTGATGTCATAATACAGTACTAAAGGAGGAATATTTTGGGCAGTCAGTTGTGGACTGCCCAAACAAAGGTTGAATGTTTCAGCAGACCACAACCCTCACCCATAATCCTTCAAATAGCCCCTCAACTCCCACCCATACACCCGCTCTTGTTTCTTTCATTTTTTGATCACTTGAAATTAAGCATGGATTAAATCATATCGCTAAAAACTTGCGGTTTCATAAAAGCTCATTTAACAGTTAAGGCAAAATCTTAAAAAGGCGGTGCCCTCAAACAAGTCGATAATTTTTATTGAACTACCGAAAAACTTTTCCCTTAGAGTCCTCAAAGTCTCCCTAAAATTGCTGCATACAAACCGATTGCCCTCGTGCAATTTTGAGGACGATTAAAGCCCCGAAAGTGATCTAGTTTTGGACGTTTTTGTCGATTAGAAAGTACCTAAATTTGATGAAATCTCCTCTTTCATTTTTACTCTTTTTGGAAAATTGGTACTAATTAGTTTTATTATTCTTCCAACTAAAATTCGACACCAAAATGTTGCAAATAAGACAATGAGCCAGCCAAAAATGTTTCGAGTAAAATTTGAAATTTTGATGTCTTATAATGAATTTACCCGAAATAGTGTAGGCAGCCGGTTTTTTGGTAAGCTCCATACTTAACAAGGATCTGCTGGCCGCGCCATTGAACTTTGGTCTAATCATGCTTTTCTTATTGACACCACGCCTATCAACGTAAGTTTCGGTAATTTGAGTCGGATTATTTTGATTAACTCGAAGAATTGTCGAACGTTTTCCAGGAATTGTCCCCGGAAACGTTTTCGTTCTAGAAAGGTCACGAGGCTTTTGAGATTGAATACGGGAACCACTTGAGATGAAATCATTGCTACTTTTGTTAGCGGCGCTACTTTCTTGATGATTTGTGTTCTGGTTGATATCTTGAGTCGTTTTCTTTTTGAGAAGCGAAGAGCAAGCGTCGAGCGCGATTCTGTAATTATCAATCGGATCCTGATCTGATGGCACGACTGTAAAGTTCGCACCGAGCTCCATATCAATATGACCTTGACCTATAACTCTTGCGCTGGTTGGATTTGAAAAGCGGAGGTGATTATTCAAGGCTGTTTCGCTTTGTAAACTAAATGTTTGTCCTTGAGTGTGAGTTTCTGCGGCTTCATAAATGTTATCGCTACTATTCGATTTTGTTTCCAATAATCGACAAATTTCAGAATTTTGGTTGTCGTTTGCGGAACTTTGAGATAGAACTGCAGCGCTGCACTGATTTCTGCCATTTTCAAACTGGGATCTTCGGTTGCGTGCAAATTCGTTTACACGGGATGAAACCATATCGCCGTTTCGTAAAACGTTAGAATTATCTCCAATTTCTGTTTGCGATTCTTTTGAAAAACTCATCTGTGAATCGCTAGTTTTTATCGCGTCCAAAATGTTATTATTTTCTATATTATGTTCAATTTCTGGTGCTTTTTCAATAGAGTCCCCCGGTATAGTCAAAAAGTTTGAGATGAAATCTTTCAAACAGTCATCTACTGGAAACAACTTACTTAGTTCTGTGGCTAACTTCGACATGTTCTGTTGAGTATAAGTTTCACTTGCATTCTTGCAAACTTCCTCGTTCGAAATGGAGTTTGGCCGAACCAATAAGTCGGCGTCGAAATGATTTCGGCCACTGAAATTATCTGACAAAGAAGTTTCAAAGACATTTTCATAATGAGACAACTCCGTTCCGATTATGTTCTTTTGAGTTTCGGCGTTTTGAGCATCTTTGCAATAGATGCTGCTCGTATCCATAACCCCAAAGTCAATCACTTTAGCTGAATTGCTAGTGTTTTCGATTTCTGCCGTTTCCAACAATTTATCTCCATTTTTTTCGCCAAACCACGATTTGTCGCCGAAGTTGTTGGTTTTTGCTTGGAAGTTTTTTTCAAGGGTCTCCTTAATGTTCAAAGATAACGTCACTGTTCCAAAGCACTTGTCGGCCTCTTTATTAACCAGCAAAATTGTGAAGTTGTCACTATCCGAAAAAATATCGCTGCGAGCTTTTGCGGGGTTCGCTAGAGATGCAAAAAAATTTCGGTCAAGTGATATTGATATATTCAAATACTCGTTTGAATCTTGAGCCGAAGAGTTCATTTGTATCATGTAGTTGGCGATGAAAACATAGTTTTGAATAAAGTTTTCAAGTTTCTGAAAATGGCTTTGTCGTATACGTTTTCTGGCAGAACCACATCATTGATAGGCATTGACAGCAGCGATTTGCTTAATAAGCTGCTAAAGTTCACTTTTAATTGGTAGTTTTATGCTAAATATGGTACTAACAAAAATGCGCAAAGCAAAAGAGTTTTTCAAAACTCATTTATTTTCACCAGTGCGCGACAACATATCAGAATGAAGCATCGCTCGCTACAAACAGTCCACTTAAAAATCAAGTTGGACTTTATTGCTGATGATTCAATAGTTTTTGTGACAATTACTTTAGCTCACCAAGAAAAAAAAACACGCGTAATGAACATCTAACGACGTGCATATAAATTGTTCTTTTTTGGTAGCAGATTCGATTACATATTGGATGTTTCGATTGAAGATGCTCAAAATCGATTGAAGATGCCATCTTGTTTTGTATAGATGTTCCTTGTGCAACAAATTGATTTATGTTTTTAGCGTCTAATATATTATATTGCGCGTTATGTTTAGTTCGGATTCAGCGAAAATCGAAAAGGTAGCAGCCTATCTCTTATGGTAACTCCACGAGCAAAATCTAATGGCTTACTTGAATAAAGTACAGTCAGTCATACGGACAGACTTTCACAAAAGGGAAGCAAGTTAACTACGCCAGTTAAAATCTTCGTTTGATGTGATAGACCGAAGTAATGGTTAATACTAAAGGTCAGACAAGACCTGTTCAAAATAATTAATTTTTTAGATCACAGCAGTCCTGATGACCGGAGTTTTATTAAAAGAAAGTCCAGATTTACAATTAGCCTTTATGTCATCTCGTGTTAAGTTAAAGTTCATAATGTTTCAGAGAGAAGATTAAAATTTTACGATCACTTGCGCCAATAAAATAGTTTAGAAACAGTGGTTTCAACTGAGCAATTGAAAAAAAAACATGTTATAAAATAATGCATAACTGAATGACATGAAAACAAGTTGGTATGAAAAACAAGTTCGAAAAACAAGCAGTGATTTGTTCCTCCAATGGGTGTTTCTGGTAGTTATAATTGCCGGGAAACAGTTCCCGGAGACAGTTCCAGGCTTTCTAGTATTTTCTGTGGTTATGAGAGTTGATTAATCAGGATGGTCCACCACAATTGGGTTATTGATTGTGACACGTTGTGAAGTTTTCTAAGCGTCTAATAGATCTATGAAAAAAAAACATTTGCTAAACAAATTAGGAAAATCCTGTGGATTTCCAACAAACCACAATATCTACAGACCGCCATATTTTGCAGCCGAAATTACGTCATGTTGAAGTTTCTCTCTTGAGGTAAAACAACTATTTACGAATTGGTTAATTTGTCACAATAGTCTCTTAACATTTATCCTATTTCAGATAAGCTATGTGAGGCCACAGACGTCTTAACATAATGACCTTGTGCACTGAAGATCATTCTATCAGCCACAATACATATCTCCTATTCCCCCCATGTACAAACATACGTAACCAATGTAATCCACTGTTTCAACAATATAACTTAAACTAACACATCGTTAAGCAATAATATGTATCACCAGTAACTTAGGGCATCTTGTAAAGATATTGCTTTTAGTTTCAGTCAAAATTTGTACAGTTTTAATGTCTATTGTTTTTAATCATAGTTTCGATTTTTAGATTGCCATGCTTTCTTTCTCTCCTTGCAAAAGCTCCTCTCTTTCTCTCCCTTTCATGTCACATGTATTCGGTGCCTGGTTGTTCCGAGGACCATTGCTCTTGCTCGCTCGGAGGTAAATCGCCATAATCATAGTTTTCGTCTAACTCCTTATCCAAATATGCCACTTGTGCATATACGCTCACTGCCTTGATCGAGTAGTCCGATGTTAGATCTATCTTCCTCAGCATCCAATCCTCCATTACTCCAGGTAAGTCCTTTTCACTCATAGCCTTCGCTAGGCGGTCTGCTATCATCATCTAGGTGGGCACGAAATGAAATTTTATCCTTCAAATTGTATGAATGAACGTACCATCGCAATATCTTTTCGCGGCAATTTTATGTCTTTGTTGAACTTTGGTGCATCTACAGTGACTTTAATTGACTTGCTGTCCGTAAGCACGGTAAATTTTTCGAGTCGATATGGTGGGCCCACTTCTACAACTATCGTTTTCCAGAAGAGACATTCCTCGCTAGTGAGTCTCGTCGCGTATGCCTCTGCTTCAAAGATAATGTTGTGAAGTTTTCCGATCGTCTTTGGATGCCAGTGAATTGTTGCCACCTTTTCCGTGTCCTTCTCTCGTATAATCCCCACTTGGCCAAATGTTGATAAATGTTTTTGACTTGCATCTCCGTAGAATTCCATCTGCAGAATTCCCGATAATTTTTTAAGTTTCATTGACTGAATCGGCCGCCTTTTGTATAGTCGAACCACGTTGTTCAATGCTACGATCATCCCCAAGTAGGTTTCGTATTCAACAGACTAAGAGCTTCATTTAGCTTTTTTTGGAAAAATCTGGTCTGATAAAAGTAGTCATCCATTGCAGCTTACCGATTAATGATCTCGTCATTGCGACCATTCTATCTCTTATGGCCATTTCCTTTTCCGCAGCCGGCATATTGCCAAAGTCCTGGATGGAAATCACATCGCGCAATACGGGTTTAGTTTCTATGTGGTCACTATACGTCGCGACACTAAGTGCGAGGAAGTCAAAGTTCTGTCTTGTGATTAAGTCAAGATTCAACCCTTTCAATGTTCGTTGTACTCGATTCTCAAGTTCTGTCTTTCGTTCAAACAGTATGTCATCCACATGAACAATTAGCAGCCCCATACACTGTTCGTTGTCTGTTTTTGAGTAAAATAGGCAAAGTTGTGTATTACATTCGTAGATTTGTTGCATGTAGTATAGTCGATTCATCAGAGTTTGATACCATTCATACGCGGCATCAATCAACCCATATGTGGCGTCGAGCAGTTTCCAACAATGAGTTTTCGGTATTTGCGCCTCTACTTGTGAAAGCACCGCGTTTCATTCTTCGCGATTAGAGAAAGGCTTTTTTATGTCAATCGTCACTGGTTCCGAGTCATGTGATTTTATGAAACATGGTACGAAATTACATGCCGCTTTTTAAGCAGTTGGGGCAACCTTCTCTTAAAACAAGCTCTTCTCCACTTGGTCTCACCGCACAGCTTAACTTGATTTCGGCTTCTTCGTACCGTCAGTCGCCACTTTCCACGTGTCCACCCATCTCGTCCTCAGTATTCGTTTGCCCAGACCTCCAGCCACATGGTTGCTCACCAATTCGACCACTTTGAACATGTTCCATCCCTCCAGCTCCTCTCTTCGTGACCTTATGAAAATGTCGTGATTTTCTTTCCATTCTGGGACTCCGACAATTTCCGTATGCTGTATCAAGTTTGGCAGCGATGAAGGTTTAGGGTTCCCAAATTTAGTCATTATTTGTTTCGTCTTTTCTGGTCTTTCATTATTTGTTACTGTTACTGGCGTGTCGTTGATAAATTCGGCGTCATTATTCAGTGATTCATTGGAGGTTCATTCACCGAAAATGTTCCATGCCAGTTGTCTGGCTGCTTGTGACTGAGCCTCAAAATTGGTAAGTTTTAGTTGTGTTGATGATGTTTAGCTCGCGTGCCAGTCCTTTTCTACATTCCTTTCTTGGTTGCCCCTTTGTTCAATTGGCTCCTCCTTGTCCTCTTTTTCCGCGATCATTGTTTTGTCGTACTTACGTCTGCTGCACCTCTCCCACTTCCTTCTCCTTCCGTAGTCTCCGTCCCTTCATTCCCCATCTCCCATCTATTCGTCTCTCGTTCCTCCGTATCATCCTCTTCAGTTTCAATTCTCATATCTTCTTCTCGAAATCGTACTTCTTTTGGTTCGCTTAGGATCCGTTCTGACTCTGTTTGTGCGTACTTTCGCTTTTTTTGAGCCTCCTTCCTGGCATCTTTCTTCCTCTCTTTCTTTCTTCGTCTGAGCTCTCCTGCTTTCTTTTTTCGTCTGAGCTCTCCTGCTTTTCAACTTTTGCTCCTCGGTGTATCGCTCACTTCAAATTGTCTTTGATCAGTGTTCCTGCTTTGTCCAGCTCGTTTCTCCTCTGGATTTTCCGAATGGCCTCCATGGTGCCATTTGTCCGAATGACACTTTCCCATCTTTCCAGTTCTCCTTCTGTCTTATGTTGGTTGCCCCTTCGTTCAATTGGCTCCTCCTTGTCCTCTTCTTCCGCGATCATTGTTTTGTCGTACTTACTTCTGCTGCACCTCTCCCACTTCCTTCTCCATCCGTAGTCTCCGTCCCTTCATTCCCCATCTCCCATCTATTCGTCTCTCGTTCCTCCGTATCATCCTCTTCAGTTTCACTTCTTATATCTTCTTCTCGAAATCGTACTTCTTTTGGTTCGCTTAGGATCCGTTCTGACTCTGTTTGTGCGCACTTTTGGTTTTTTTGAGCCTCCTTCCTGGCATCTTTCTTCCTCTCTTTCTTTCTTCGTCTGAGCTCTCCTGCTTTCTTTCTTCGTCTGAGCTCTCCTGCTTTTCAACTTTTGCTCCTCGGTGTATCGCTCACTTCAAATTGTCTTTGATCAGTGTTCCTGCTTTGTCCAGCTCGTTCCTCCTCTGGATTTTCCGAATGGCCTCCATGGTGCCATTTGTCCGAATGACACTTTCCCATCTTTCCAGTTCTCCTTCTGTCTTATGTTCGTTCTCCTGTGGTATCTGCTTTGCCGCGTCTTTCAGTACTGGTCTCAACTCCTATCCGTTTTCACCTTGACTATGTCAAATCACCCAAAATCCCATTGTACGATTCATGATCTTAAGCGATTCCGCAGTCTCTTCATTGAGCGGTGTTTTTGTTACCGTAAACACATAACTGCTCCTGGCCATTCCTTTCTATTCTCCGTCCGTCCCTACTTTCTCTTCGATTCTGCCTTTCACTCTCTCCTTTATTCCGTTTTCGATCTCCTTTTCACTCACTGTCACCTCGCGTGATAAATCACTGAAAATTCTCTAAATCCCTAACATTAATAATCTGCGCAATTGTAACTCATAAACTTTAATTCTTTGATAACCATTCGCAACAAAATTACTTTTTTCAAATTTAATTTCACCCAATTTTCAACGGACTTTGTTTCTTTTCAAAACCTCTCACACTGGTTAAATTTCAAATATGATTTGATCGATATTCAAATATTTGTGACTCACCACATTTTGTGCTTTTTTCAGTTTGAGATAGTAAATTCGGCCTTGAGTTTTGTTTATTTTTACTTTGCAACCGAATGAACTTCGTTTTCATTCCAGTTGAGCTCATTTTCTCATCATTCCACCAATTAGCCGCAGTTTTTGTTAGCCGAATGATCCCCCTTCCTGCCTACGTATTCTTCAAAACATTTCCCACATATAACTCTGTCCTCAGTTATCTTTACTCCTCTGTCGTTATTGTTTTCTGTTCTTTGATCAATTTTACCAATTTCACTCCAACTTTCTATTTCTGTGTCCCACTCATTATCCCAAACCCTTGCTGGTTATACTCGCTATATTCGCGAATAGTAAACATGAATTAAACGTTTCCCGTGATGGCAAATGAAAACCCCTTTATTCATCGCAATGACCTTCTTTGGCCCCATCCATTGATTTTTTCTTTAGAATTTTTTTTATTACATCTCATTAAATCTCCAACCCGATAAATAAGCCGAATGATCCTTCCCTTTTTGGACTTCAATTTTGTATCATTTTCTTTTTTCACAAAGTTTTCCCGAGCTTTCTGCGCTCCCATCAAATGTCCTTTTAGGACTTTACTATCAGCCTCACTGGCATTGTCAATTCTTGGTGGTATATCTTCTGACACCCCACTTTTTTAGTTTGATCCGTAAATTATCTGGTAAAAAGAAAGTCAATTTACGTCTAACAATGAATTTTCCGCAAATGAAGCATGTGCGATGGTTGCTTCTAATGAGAACTCCCAAAAGTTTTCATTTCTCAATTTTGTCAGCTTTCCTTTTATGATCCCTTTGTGTTTCTCGACTACTCCATTGAAGAAGGGCGCATAATCGGCTGTGGTTGTAACACGGCACCCAAAGAGTGATATTAGTAATAAGATCAGATCATTGTTGAACTCCCCTCTTATATCATGTAGAATACTTACGGGTGTGCAAAACCGCATGAACCAACCAATTCCAATGTTTTTTATGATTATAACTGTTTTTTTATTCTACCACAGTGAAAACTGAGTGGCGCGAAAACTCAACTATCATAAATGACAGCAGCATTTTTTGAATTGTTTTAGGTTTGACACTGCTATGTCGTTTGCCACCGAATCGTTAAACTCTTTACTCCTAGGAGTCAATAAATTTCTGATATTAGCTACCTTTCCAGTCTCGTTATAGGCAGTGCAGTTAGCAATTACATTCTCGATTACTTCATCTATATCTTCAATTTGTAAATTGTTATTCAACCCAGACTGTTCCAAAAGAATTTTAGTTTTTTTTACTTGCATGGCCGAATCTCAGATGAATATCTTTGATTCTTTTTCTATCAATCTCCTCATTACAAATTTTTTCCGTCCAATATATATTCGCTTCTTTTCTAATTCGCTTTTTCATTTGTAACCTGTGTCTATCCACTTTTACTCTCCATATTCGATGTCCCACAGCCGATCTGGTTAGTTTTAATTTTTTTCTGGGTCCACATTAGATTTTTTGGGAATTCTAGGGACACTTTTAGTTCTTCAATCGCTTCTATTCCAAGTAATAATGGGATGCAATCATCAATAACATTCAATTTTAAGGTGATAAATCTTCCCGCTGCCCTAATTGGTAACAACTCAACAAATTGAGCTGTGATTATTTCTCCTCTACCAACTTTAAATTCTTTCCTGACTCGTTTTCCTTTTTTTTTTGGTTGTTTCAATTTTTTCCACCGTAACTCTCTGCCCTCAATCTCTCTTCATTGTTTCAATGACATCGTTGATCTTGCCGCTCCTGAGTCTAAAATTGTGTTGAGTTGAACTTCATCATCCCTTTATTTTTTCTGCTCTCCGCTATCTCCCCTTGGTCCGCGAAATAACAGGATGACGTCTCAATGGACTCATCAGTCTACGCAAATTTCGATTGATGCACTTGATCTTCCCCATCACCTTTCTCCCCCATGTCCATACTACTTCAAGTTGTTTGATAATTCTGATGAAATCTCCAACTAAGCGCTGAGTTTCCTCGGTATGTTCGTTCACCTCTTCTTCCATTTCCCATCATCGTTCCATAATTTGTTTTACATTCTCGCATCCAATGATCTAATGACCCACATCAAAAACATCCACGTTGCTGAACAAATCTTCCTTCCGCCGATCTGTAACTCCCTCTTCCTCTCTGGTTTTGGCCCCTGTTTCCCATATGGTATCCTCTACTGTGGTTTTGGTTGAACAGAATATTAGAGGTTTGGTTCTCATTTACCGTTAACCTCATTTACCGCAGTGTCTGCGTACCTCATTTACCACTGAGTCCAATTTTACTTCTGTTCCCCGTGTCCTTTGTTTCGGGCTATAATTTCGATATTAATTTTTGTTGCTTTGTCTAAGGTTGGATCCTTCTAGGAGCGCTTTGCAAAATGCTCTGTCTTCAATTGTCATTCAGCTTCGTTCATGTCCCTCCTATATGGCTTCATTCTCTTTATGTACTCATCCTAACTTATCTCTAGACCTTTTTGACATCCTTTTGATTGTCTGTAAGTTTGGTTCAACTCTAGAAACGGATTTAATGTCAAGTACTCATCCAGCATGTCAATTATTTTGGTTATCCCAGATTCGGTTGGTGCTTCGTCTCGATCCATCGTAATAACGACTTCGTTCAATTCTGCATTTGTCAACCCATTAATAATGACATGTGTTGCCTGCATATCCAATGGCATTTGCGTGCATTCACTCCACCAACAATTTTTCTTCCGCCTCCGATAATCTTCCACTTCTTTTGACTTTAAAATTGATACATTTACATCTTTCACCCTGGCTCTCGATATGTCTCTTCTATTCTGTTCTCTTCCGTCCACTGCTTCTCTCTCTCTCTATTCCAAAGCTTGTAACCTTCGTTTTAACTTTTCCAATTCTACTCCCGCATCTTTTAAATTACTGTTGCTTGTGCCCACCTCGGCACTCCCCACAGACTTCTGTGGAATCCATTTGAATTGCGTTGTTCTGTCCCCTATCGGTGTTCCTTCGTCGTCTTCATTCATTTGCAATGTTTTAGTCTTTTTCATTGTACTTATCTTTTTTTCGTTCCACAAGCCTTTGCGTGTCATTCGTCCTGCTATTTTAATGTCAAAGTTAACCTCCGGCTACCATTGTGAAGTTTCTCTCTTGAGGTGAAACAATTGGATACAAATTGGTTAATTTGTCACAATGGTCTCTCAACATTTATCCTATTTCAGATAAGCTATGTGACGTCTCAGACGTCTTAACACAATGACCTTGTGCACTGGAGATCATTCTATCAGCCACAATACATATCTCACACTTCAAACTTACGTAAATTACACCAAAATTGCTAGGTGTTTTTATTAGACCTTTGGAAAAACAAACTCTGATTTTCTAATGATTTTTCTCTCAGTTAGTTCAACAGCCAGTTTCAAAGAATTTACGAAATGTTTATTAAGGTCGCTGATAGCTCAAGTGGAAATTTTCTAAAGATTTAACCTTCGGTTGATGAGTTTATCTACGGCTTTTGTTGGAGACCTTTTATCCGTATGATTTTGGTTCTTTTGTGTCACAAGCTCGTCGGTGTATCAGTATAGACGCGGTCATTGGCTCCCCAATTGCTTAGAGATGATTGATTTCTCAGAATTTAAAAAATATTACAGGGTTAGTTATAGCTAGAGATTTCCATAAGGAGTTAGGTTTTCGAATAAATTGCATCTCAAAAACTGAAATTTTAATTGTACATTGCATAGATGAAGGAAGTTTCCAAATAAGCTCTATACTGTCTTTAAAGAAGGTCCAGGTGAGCCAAAAGATATCGCTATGAAACTAATTGTTGTGGTAGTTTCAAGTTTTTTCACTAATCATTTGGAACGATGGACACAGACTCATTAACAGTTAATTTTGACTTTTTTGAATTAAAAAAAACTGAAATTTTGACGAGGAAGGCAAAACGTTCTTCTTATTGATTTGTTGATTATGTGAAGGTATGTATTTTTTTGAATAATTATGACAAAAATGTCCTTAGCAAGAATTCAAGTAACTTTATCCGATACATTTTTTTGCAGCGATCTTAGCCAAAATTAAAATTAAAAAAAATAGAAAAAGATTATCGAACAAAATTCAAAAACAAACGAATAAAACAGATAACTAGTCTATCCGAAGGATTGGTTAACACTAAGGGTCAGACAAACCAGAGACTTTTATAACGTGAAAAACTTCTTTAGGTCAAACCCATAACTTTCCTAAGACAACAAATTAATTTGTATTTTCTTCTACGAGGGAAGAAGAAAAATTTTTGATAGCAAAATCGTAACTTCAAACTATTCGGTGGTGTTGAACTAGAAAAAATTAGTGGATGTAAAATTTTCCAACTGAAAACTTAGAAGATAAGCACCAAAGAATGATAATTGGAGGATTCTGTCTAAGTAATTGGGTATACCTCTCTGATAAATTTATATAAAACTGAATGTATTGAGAACATATATTTTTTCGTTTTTCTTTGGCGAAACTTTGAATTACCGTTTGACTTACCTTTCGACTTACCGTTTGACTTTGGCACTTCTGTGGCAAAAACTCATCGGTGAATTTTGTTCCCGTGAAGTTTTTTCCCACCCTTCTTTTAGAAACAGCAAGATGCGGCCCTGAGTGGGATTACTAGAACTAATGCTGTTGAAGGATGACATTTCGGCATCCAAGGCTTTTTTAGCGGAGCCCACGCAAACATGTGGAAAGTAGTGGGAAGCCTGCAAAAAGACGCCTCTGTACAAATACTTCAATTTTTGATGCATCGAGTGGCCATAAGTTAACAGAAAAGAAAACGTACTGTGTATTAAATGAAAGAGTACAAAACATAATGAAGACAAAAATGATTTGTACTTTTTCAGAGCTTTACCTAGTTTGCGTTAATCCAGTGTAACTTTTGTCGCATTTTTGTTTATTCTTTAGTTTTATTAAAATTCAAATTTTAATCCTACTGAAGTTTTTGTCAGTTTTTTTTTAAAGACATTTCTTTGCAGATTCCTGGAAACATAACTAAACGTAAGAACTTGACTCGTGTATAAAAAAATTAACCCCAGGACAATCACCTTTGTTTTTGAGTTGCTAGTGACTTAATAACTTTGACTGGTGAATTGCCAAGATAAAAAGGTAAATTTAGCAGATGGAACTTTTCAAATAAATTTCCGAAATGATTGAAAACACTTAAAGTTTGTGAATTAAATACAAAATGAAAAGATCAAAAAAGAATTCATTAATCTATCCAAAAGAGTGGTTAACAGTAAAGGTTAGACGAGACTAGTTAATTATAATAAAAAAAATTTATTACACAGTAAGATCACAACATTGGTCTAAACCGGAAAAACTCCATTTAGGTCAGTTCCATTGAAAATGTAAGACAGTAAAACACCTTGCCTCTGCGAGAAGAAAAAATTATTCCAATGTCATAACCTCAGACTATTTAGTGGTGTTAAGTTAGTACGACTAGGAGCAAAAAGTTAGCACTGAATGATCACTTGGGCTAAAAAAACGATAGCGAATGTACAGGATGCCAAATGAATCATTAAAAGATAAGCATCAGGGAATAATAAGGAAAAGATTTTGACTGGGTATTTGGGTAAACTTGTGTTATAAAGCGCCTACAATTGAATGTAATCAAAAAAAAGTTTTGAGGTCTGGTTTTTTTTAATCCTAAAAATAGTCATCGAGTCGGAAGAAATCCTGCCTATCATTCTTTAAAGCGGGTAGAAAGTCAGCAATTCCTTTTCTTAAGATTCACCCTTCAGTAAATTGGACAAACCGTTGACGTCATTATCGAAAACGGCAGTTGGTAAATTTCTGCTGGAGTTGTGTATAGGGAATTAGAGGCTCCGCAGTTTTTGGGATGGCAATATGTTTCTCCGGTGGCGTATCTGTTTTTCTTCCGTGTCAATAAATTGGTCCAGGAGTTACTTTTTTATGTTTTAGTCAATAAGAAGAGCTGAACCGGCAAGAGGATTCACGACTATCGAATCATCAAACGTTTTGAAGTTTTCTGAAGGTCTTCGACAGCTATAAAATACCGTTTGCCAAAAAACTTGGAGGACCCGCGTTCGTGCTGGCCAAGTAAAAGGAGAGACTAGAGGTCATGATAGACTGAAGGTCTCACAGGAAGTCTGGGCACTGCAGCAGAAGTTGTTCCCTCCGATGTTTTTGCCTTCTAAAGGAGATGTCGGAATTATTTGTACCGAATCTGATAGTAGAATTCGGGAAAGCAGGTACAAAAACATTTCCACAAAAATGCTGGGCTTTTCAAAAACCTTCGGAAAAATGATATCTGAATTTCAGGTCCCCGTAAGGGGTTAAATTTAAAAATATTTACTTTTTGATACATGGGTTAACCAAAGGAAACCGTCGTGTATCCTCATCTACTTGATTTCTGTTCTTCTGAGGTAAAAACTTGTCGTTGTATCCCTCGAAATCTTGTTCATTGGATCCCCTGTCGTCAGCTCTCTCTTTAAAACTGATCAATACTCTTCGGTTTTCGATTGAAATTCAGTTCAAAAAGTAAGTTTCTTTTAACTGAGATAGGGACCAGTTTTGAGTTTATGTAAGTGCTATCAATTCTTCTAGATAGACACCAGTTTGAGTTTATGTAAGTGCTATCAATTCTTCTTTCTGTCTGGGGACCTGCTGTCTTGACCTTGCGATCTCTAATGTCCGATGGGATCTGAAATAAAAGAGTGCAGTAAGATTTTGATTTGATGCCTAACAGTTTGCCTACAATAAAACTTATTAACAAACTTTTTGAATTTCCAAGCTTACGACTTTAACATAACTGCAGAGATGAACAAAAGTTCCAAATAATGCGTGCTAGTACATCATTTAATGAAGGTCTGGGAGAGACATAAAACATAGCTAAGAATTGCAGGCTTACAACTTTTATGTTGTTCTTGTCTAAGTTTTTCGAATAATCCGTTGGGACGATGTTCACCGATTTCACAAAATATTAATTTGATTTTAATGGAATTAATAAATACTTTGAAATCTTGAGTTGACAGGAAAAGATCTGGATCATTTCAAAACTTTAGGAATCATTTCAATTACATTTAGTTTTCGATAGATACAATGACTGTATTCGTTGTTACAAAGAAAGCTATAAGCTTATGATTTTGCCTCCACGGTAATTCCAATGGACCGGCAAAATAAATAGATCATTTTGTTCTTCTTATTTCAAGACTGCTAAATAACTAAAAATTTCGTAGGGATCAAAGTTTTCAAAAATCTACCAGTTATTGTAGAAAGTGACCGGTTTACCCCATATTCCAAATTGGTGCAACAAAATGTTTTCAGCCAAAACTTTCATTTTGAACCAGCGTGGGTAGTTATCGTTTCGTATGCGATGAATAACTTTCCGTCCGCCTACAGCAATCCGTCGAATTCTTGAAAATCTTCATAATGATGATCTTTATGTTTTCAGTTCAACCAATGTGTCTCTCGTAGTTTACTTATGATCTTCTGACTGATATTCTGGCCAAGTACTTCCAAAGTTCTTGGAAAGATATTTTGAGATTTTTACTTTGGTGTTATTTTGACGAAGACTGCGCTTGCGTTCCGTTCCGAAGGAAAAGTAAAGCATTGATCGCAGTTTCTTGTCTGCATCTTCAATTCTACTTCCACTGATTTACGCGTTTTCTCCATCATCGAAGCGGCCTTAGTTTCTGAAATTTCTTGCTAAATGCGCGTATCTTAGAGTATCGGATTCACTTTCCTCTACAAAATAGTGTTTTGTGAGCTTTGAGCCGTTGGAATCAGCAGAAGTTCGATGTCAATGTCTTCTTTGGCGCGACTCTCAATTGAAAAGATCACTTCATACTTTCTATGGAACAGAAACACCGATTGCATGATTGAAGTTTTCACCTCAAATTGAGTTCATTATCTGTTGAATGCGCTATTATGAAACGTTTCTTTGTTGCGACCAAATTACCTGAAAAATGCAGAAAGAAAACGGATTAAAATCGTTTATCAATTTTTTGAAGTTGACACCTACCTATAAGAAATGAGGAACAAAGCACTCCAAAATTGTCGTTAGTACTGAAGGTCAGACGAGACTGTTAAATTTTTTGCATAAAATGGCAAGTCATTTTTCGACAAAAATGGAAAAAATTCAAAAATAACTGAACTTTAAAAAAAGTTGGTGCAAAAGCAGGGACGGATTTAAGATTTTTTCAAGGGCGGGGGGGGGGGGGGGGGCGTTATTTCAAAAAATTTTCGAAAATTTTGCCGACCTTTTTTTTAAGTCGACCAAATTGATTTTCCGAGCTCTACCAAATCACTAAAAAAGACCCCCTGTTTCGGTCAAAATTTGTGCGCCGCAGGCAAAACTTTGAAAAACCGGCCAAAAAAGCGTTTTTAGGCTTTTTCTGGAAAACTTTGACCAAAAAATCGCGTTTTTTTTGGCGCGCTCTCCCCTCTCAAAATTAGTATATATGGGCACCAATTGCGCCTTTAGAAAATTGTTAGGGTCCGTCGCCAAAAATAGATATTTCAAAATAAAACAAAGGGGGGCACCCTTTGGGTTGGTAGGAGGTCGACAATTTTTCTCAGTTTAATCAAAGTTTTTGTAAGATTTTAAAGTGAGGGAGAAGGCTGCTGGAGCTCAAAAACACCCAGATACTGCCTAAATTTGATAATAAAAATCATAGTCTGACCAACTTGATTTTGGTGACAATTGAACAAGGTTACTAACTTTAAAACGCCGCGTTTTTTGACACCATTTCATAACTCCAGAGCTAATTGACCCTTTTTAACAGCAATTAAACAAAAAATGTGACATTTAGAAAAAAATTCGAAATCTTAACGTCGTTAAAAATTGGAGCATTAATGAAAACATAGGCGAAAAAAATGATAACAAACACGCAGCTAGATGCGTTTTGAACATTTTGTCGATTGTGATTTTTTCGATTGTCTAGAACTTGAGATGAACTTGAAAAATTATCTAACTGGCAAACTTCAAACTCATAACAGAAACCAAACTTGAATCCATAAGATTTACCAAATTTGAATCAAAACTTGTGAATAATAGACTAATTGACTGAACTTATAATGAAATATAAAATAGAATCTTATTGTGATCAAAAATTAATCTAATCTAAGAAAAATCTTCCGGAAAAAGAGCTTTTGTTTTTTTTAATCTTCTGAAAAAGCACAAAACCGCAATTTTTCAAGATTTTGCCACCCCCTACTTCCAACTTAGAATTCTGTCATAGTAAAAAACAATCCCTAATTTGACCGCTAGAAATCTCAATTTCAAAGCGAGTGAAACGAGTTTTTATACGTTTCCAGGAGACCGCAAGGAGATCGCATTTTTTTGAATGCCACTGCAAACACAAACTTTGTTCCGAGATCCCCAAATATTCTCAATTTTGAAAAATTAACTGTTATTCAGACAACTTGGATTGTGAGAAATTTTGAAAAAATGCTTTATATGTGGCCTGCTCAAAATCAAGCAATCATTTGTTGAGAACGTACATATGCACGGAGGGCTACCAAAAATCCAAAAATTACATGAACTTATTGGGCTAAATTTTGGTTTTCCTGCATACCTAAATATTCACAGTCGCCGAAAAAAAACACTCTCTTGTGATCATTTTGTCCAGAGCTGTATATTGAAATTTTTTTTGAATAGTTTGCGTATTTTGAAACTTCTCGTTGCGGGAACACTGGTTATTTTTGTTCTCGTTGCAAGTGCATGCGTTCTGCACTTGCAACTATGTTTTCTTCAGCAGTTAGCGCCACTTCTTTGTCAAGGTCGCCTGTATTAGTTCAACTTGTAGTGGCGACTTCGACTCTTGATGCAACACTTTTTCTCATATCGTTGACTTTTTGAACACCAGTCGTCCTTTGGGTTTTTCCCTAGAAATTCTATGGTTGTTAACTCCATAATTTCAACAGATTTATCGCTTTTTCTGTTAGCTTTCGCTCGACAATATTTGATTGACAGTTTGACCAAATCAGTTTGTAGTCATTTTGGTTCTCTCATTTTAGATAGGGCTTGTGACCAGTAACGTACCCCTAACATTTGTTTGTCTTTGAAAACCAGGTAAAATAAACAAGCGCTTCATGGTAATAACTGACAAAATGGTGCAACAAGAATTCAAATATACGCCCCTTTTTATTTCAAACGAAACGGTGAAAAATCGTTTGTTGCCTTCACTTAGCACCATATAGGATTTTATTGTTTCAGACGCGCGAAGGATAAAATATTTCTGTGTTAGATTAAAAGGTAAACAAATTATCGGTAATAAAAAAGGGGGTGAAGTTTTAGTGGGAATATTTTGCTGCGGGGTGATAAAATTGGGGATGTAAAAGAAGGGGCACAATATTAGGAGACCAGCTATCAATTGATGCTCAGGAGAAGAAATAATTGTTCCAAAAACAAGTTCTTTGGGTAGTTTTTGAGACATCGACAAGGGGTAGACAACGATAGAGTAATATGACGTCACTAGGTGGTTTAGATACAATCAAACTTTTTTTAGGCCGAGTAAGCAAAAGAGTCAAATCTAAGAGAATCGAAAAAAAAATATTCCGGACAGAACTTGGTAACTTTCAAACCTACATAAAAAACAATGAAGAGAGCGGGTGTTTAAAATGCTGAAGTGACAGCAAATTTCTAGTGGTTTACGAAAGATAGACGAAAGTGCTGAAAATTTAACACTGAGCCAAAATACATTTCATCGAACAAAAATTCAATTGGTTTGAAGAAAAATGATTTGGCGAAAAAAATTATTACAAACAAACGAAACACAAAACAATCAAACAAATTTTGAATTGCCAAAAAATGTCTATTGTTGACCAAAAAAACAGATTTGAGCAAACTATATACTGATTTTGTTGGACACACCTACAAACTTTGATTAGTAATTTCCGTTTACACTGTCCTATTGTTACAAAAATTAGCATGCGGACTAATCAAGTTATGACAAGCATATTTATTCTTCATATCTAACCTTGTAAAACCCTCGTTACACCATAAAATTGATGCTTACGTGAGTTGGGGAAATTGAAAAAGAGCCAGCCTATGTTCGAAATAATAAGGCTTGGTAATAGCAAGCAAGCACTATCATCACATCTGTAATGAATCCGTGCACATTAATGGATCAGTCCAAAAAAGCTGAAAATTAAAAAAAAAAACAGGTAGCGATCGGATGCCAACCACAAACATTTGTCTTCTGACGCAGCTGTGTTACCTCTACGCGGCAAAAAATGAACCAAAATACCAGTCACCGAATGAAAATCATTAAACTTTTGAAAACTTATTTGGCATTTTTTTACGAATCAATTGCATTACTAAAAACAAAATAACTGTTAAATTACCGTCATGCTTAAAATTAGTATATGACCAATTTCTGCCTTTTTTTTAGGCAAAAAGTTCATGGGAAAAACTTAGATTCTATTACTCCCAGGGTAACTTAGATTCTAAGCTAATTTTTTAATTTTCTTTGGTTTTTTAGCAAGCTGCTATGGGCTGAACAATCGACTACAGCATACTTAACTACTGTACTTTTGCAGGACTTAAGCTAATATATCCGCCGGATTTACTATCGGAACCACAAAAACTATCCGAGAAAAGCAGCAGCTTTAGTAAAATTGTTCAGTTTATTTACGAACAAAACTTATCGATACAAAACAAAAAGAGGCTGATACATATTGAAGAGATTTACTTCAAATGATGATAAACAATCTAAAATTGTCAGAAAATCAAAAAATATATCAAAAAAACAACATGAATTAAAAAACCATAACATTGAGAAAAAACATGAGTTGAAACTTGTAAAATTAACTGTTCGAATTCAAGCTATTTCTTCTTCTGGGAAACACACTTGGAGAATGTGTGTTTAGCGTCGTCTTTAAAACCTCACCAAATTTTGTTGTCTTCTAGTCAGCTGACGTTCTATGTTCTATTTGACTCCCAAAATTTTATTGTAAGTAAGTTTTTTTTACACAGAGACGAAGCGAAAGTTCGCACCATTTGTGGTGCTACACAAACGTGGCAGAACAATTTACCACTAAGAATTAAGACGAAAGCCGCTAAGTCGAAAATGTTCTTAAACATGTCGAGAACAGTTGGATTTAAAAAATTATTATGACAACGAAAATAGTTTTTCAAAACTGAAATTCGAAGTTTGAGGAAAAACTGAAAAAACACTTTTGCAAAATTTTGTCTTGAAAAAAATCATTAGAAAAAAATTTGATAAAAACATATTGAAAACGGTTAAACTTATTCAAAATTTAACATTTACCAAATACAAAACAGCTTTCAATTATACTATAAACTGTTTAAATCTAAATAAAAACCATTTTTTTAGAATTAAAGCTGCTAAAAAGCACTGAATATTAAAAGGCATTTGGAAATAAGGACGAAAAATGCGAATCCGAAAAAAGTTTTCACAAAATTTATTTGAAATTTTTTTTTAATCTACAATGAAATAAAAAGTAGTTTCATTTGAATTTTCTAGACACTGAGCTTGTTAAAGCGGCCTGCACTCAGAAGTAAGTGCAATAGTATTTCTTACGCATTTGCAAGAAAAGTTGTTTGTGGGAAAGAAGCCTAGTTCTCGATTACAAGTACAATTGCACTCGCAAGTAATAAAGGCAATTGATCCATGAAAGTTCATTTACGAGAGCTTTGCTCGTCAAACTACATTGATTTATTATTTAAATTAGTATTTGTAGAATTCAAATGTGTACGCGACACGCAAATGTGGTGTTCTGATTTATTGAAATTTCAACTAGTTTGTCTATCATTTTTTCATAACTGTTTTTGAGAAAAACTTTGCAATTTTCAAATTCAATTATCAGTTTGGTTGTTTTATTCTGTGCTACATTGGGCAGCACCCGAATATTTTTTTCAAGAATCAGTTAAGTGAAAATATCATTTCTTAGCCCTAGTCTAACAACATTAATCCAGTAGCACCAGACTGTCCACATGGGGAGAGTAAAAAGTGACCATCACAATTTTGTAATAAGTGACCAAAACAACATAAAAAAGTGACCAAGAGTGACCTTTGCTCTCCAACACTCAAAGAAATAAACATTCAAGGCGGTCAAAAAACTTAATTTAGCTGTAATTAAACTAAAAAAGTTGTTCGATGAAAAAGGTAACGAGAAGTTTTCTTGCCGAAAACAACATAGGATATCCAGAATTCAATGCAAATTTTCCCATTATAAGTTGTCTCGTCTAGATGCAGGATATAGCGTTTCATAAAAAGCTGATTTCTGAGTTGCTTCCGTAGGTTAACATTTTAGAAAGGTGACTTTGAGACAAAGAGCGACCAAAATGTAACCAAAAGTGACTGGTCACTGATGAGTGACCAAAGTGGTCAGTATGAGAAGCACGCTTGCGATTGACGCTCTTATTGATTGATTCCATATGATGAAAATTTAGCAGGTTACTGGGCAAATAGCACAATGATCCGACCATTCTTAAGACAATGCTTTTTTTCCAAATAATCGTCGTTGTTTTTCTGTGTGGTGTGATAAAAAAATCAGAACGAAAAAATAGTATTTAGTCATATTCGAGAGAAATAGTCGAATAAGCGAGTTGGAGAACAGTTTTTGTAGAAAAAGACTTTAAAAAATGAAAAAAAAATCGTGAAACTTTTTTTGAAATTCCCAAAATTTTGCCGAACTTCCTGAAAAATAATCGGTTTTTTGGAATATTGCTCATCAATAGCCTAAATTTGTCTTTTCCTCCAGAATTTTTTTAAACTGCGCTTTCTTTTTAAATTTTTCACGTCCCTTAACGCATTACTTAGATCATATAACTTATCTGATATGATTTTTGGGTCAGCTTTAAGTCGGATTAATTTTTCTGCTACACGTTAAAAGAACGAAGTTCATTGCGCGTAAAATCTATCACTTTGGCAGTTTTCAAAATCCCTTAATTTGCAAAAAAATGCATTTAACTTATCTTTTGATATTTGACTCCAGAGAATCGATATCTTTCAAAGCACTTTTAGAAATCAAACAAAATCTCAGGTTAAAAAGCCGAAATTTACCTGAACAAAAGAAGGCTATGGCGCACAAATTTGACGTCACTTTCTTAATAATTTAGTTTCTGTGAATCGCAGATAATTTGGTTTCTGTGAATTGCAGTTGACGTTCTTAGAAGTCTGTTTCCTATTATTTTTCCACATTTTAGACGGCGTTAATTCTTCGATCAAATCTCTTTTTCTGCTACTCGTGGTCTTTTTATAGAACTTTCTCGTGATTCCACTATTAAGCGGAGAGATCGATTATGCTGTGACAGAGAGCCCAGCTGTGCCTCACACTAATATTGCCACGGCTGCGGACCGAATACGCAATCTGTCAACCTCAAACCAGACGCCTAACTACCAGCACTTGCTTTCACTCTTTTTTGAAAACAATTATGATAAAAATTATATTTCAAACATTAATACTTATACTAACTTTCTATATACAATAAAAAGTACAAACTTGACGCAGATTGAAATTGGATAGCAAAAAAGCGGAATGTGATTTCCCTCAAAAACATCATAGGCTCAGTCCATTAAGTTCTGTTAGATTGGAGAGTACATTAAAAGTCGAACAATTCGGGATAAAATATCAAAAATATTTAATCTTAATTAATTAATCAATGCTCACTCAAGTAGTTTATGATAATTTTAAGTCTCTACTATTTTTCTTTCCTCGAAGATCTCGACATACTTTCGGGTCGATGTTTTCAGCTTTTAGCTCAAAGTTGTTTAGCGTCTAAAAATCAGATACAATTGAAACCTTTCTTCATACGACCGGACATTTCTTGGATTGTCGCGCGTAGAATAATAAATTCTTTTCGTTAGCACCTGTGAATTGTAGTTTGTGTATTACCTCGCGACACTATTTAATTGCGTTAGTTCCGCTCTTTTCCATCTAGTGAGCTTCTTTTCCTCCACCCGGAGAGCAGCATATCTGAGATGTTTACTTTCTAAATTGAGAACCCGAGGAGAGACATAGCGATACGATAGAAAAGCGAAGTCGAATAATGAATTTTGTAATCTAATTGCAGGAGAGGATAAAGGGAGTGGGGTCTTTATTCTGTATTGTCTCTACTTCTGGGCTCATTCCATAGTTGATAGAAGTAGTATTTGCTATTTTAGGGGCCCATTTCAGGCCGGGACACCAAAGGTGCAGCTGTTTCAGAATCTTCTGGGGGTTCGTGTTTTGGTTCTAAACTATGAGGAGGCGGACACTGGGGCGACACTTGGGGTCATGGAGGTAGTTGCAGGTGTGAACATGCCTTGACTTGCGGCGTGAAGAGCTGCGGCTGGGAAAGTGGCCGATGTTGAGGGTGCTATTTGGGCGTTGTGAGGGGGTCCTCCTGGGACTGAAGAGGGGGAGTAGTCGAGGGTGTTCAGTTTGGTAAGTTGGGTGTGAAGTTCTTTGAAATTGGGTCTAAGATCGGGTGATGGATGCCAGCACTTGTTCATCAAGTCAAACACTTCGCTCGGACAATTGTTCGGCTGGGGCAGCGTTTCACTCTCTTTCTTCTCCCAGATATTGGCTGAAACACAAAATCACACCATATTAGACACTAAATGAACATTCTCAATTTGTTTTTTTTTGTTATTACAATTTGATAAAATTAGACTAATAGAGCTCATACTAGAACCGATGCAACCGATGCGAGTACATAATTCATCCTTGCCATGTGCTTTTAATATGTTATTTTTTTAAAATAAAAATTAACTCTCAACTTGAAATAAAGATTTCACAAATGTTTCGACTTAACGACATCCGTTCCTTCACTTCACAATGTCACTTCAATTTCCAACTGAAAACTGAACTAAATTTGTTTGTTAAAACATTGCCTCTAAGTAACAGCATTAATTGAAGGTGACAGCATTAATGTTACCAAGATAGAGGGGGGGGGGGGGGGGAATTAATGAAAGGGAATGAGGGCGCCTTACTGAGGTTCTCGATGACTTGTTCGTCGGTCCTGTTTGAGAATGGCTGGCACTTGGCCAGAGTAAACAACTCCCACAACATCACTCCGAAACTCCAGACGTCGCTCTTGTTGCTGAATTTGCCCTGCAACACAAACAAATTTAACTCAAATGATGGCATAAATTACTTTGCTTAATTCAATGTTGTTCACTACTTTGCTTAATTCTCGTCTGTTTTTTTTAGTCATGAAGATTTTTAAAATTCTGAACATCAAAAAGATATTAAAAGAGTTCAAAAGTGTTAAAAAAAATGAAAGAGGTAAAAATCACCCAAGTTATATGGTCAACAAATTAAAGCTTTACCACGAGATCAGGATGCAAAAAACTGTACGAGTTGCAGGTGTACACTCAATTCAATCAACGCAACTCATTTAGAATTAAATAAATTTTTAGCTGCCGAACATGATCCTTGTGTGGGACCCGATATTACACAGGAGAACATCGATACCCAATTTTTCTGGTTTGGAAAAAATCTCAGGTCAAAATTAGGAACAGCAACTGACCATGACAATGGACTCCCAGGCCATCCACCTGATGGGGAGAACAGCCTTGCCCTCGATCTTGTAGTAGTCATTCGAGTACAACTCCCTCGACATGCCGAAGTCTCCTATCTTCACAGTGTAGGACAGTCCGACCAGACAGTTCCTCGAAGCCAAGTCGCGGTGGATGAAGTTGACACTCTCTACGTGGGACATGCCAGCTGCTATTTGCCTCGCCATGTACACAAGAGTTCCCGCACTGCAACACAACAAACGATATTATCTTGGTTCTCATTCATTTTACCCTACAAATTTTTAACCCTCAAATTTTCACCCTATTTTTTTCATTAATTTTCACGATGGCGTTTTTGATATCAAACTCAGAGCGTATTCAAAATATAACACTGTTTGCAGTAACTACCTTTATACGGAAAAAATATAAATAAATTTACTTAATTGAGCTAAGGGATTGATCAGAACTTGACATTTTGAAACACCTCAGCATGATTAAATGGTACACCTTAACTTTTAACCACACATTTTCATTAAAAGCCTTAAAGAAATCAAGATAAGAAAGCTGTTTAATAAATGTTAGCTTTACAATTTTATACAAAAACAAAAACTATGAGCTGGGAATAGAAAACAACGCTAGATCTACTTAATAGGGAGTCGACATGTAAACAAAAGGTGCAATTTATGCTTTTTGGAATACTGTTTTAAAAATGTGTATCTACAATCTACTTGTCAACAGATAGAAGGGCACAAATTAGAGAAGATAAAATACAACTTTGAGAGTTGAAATAACTGATCAAATTGGCCATTGACTTTAGAAGCTCTACTCAAAACCTAATATTCGGCTAACTGCAGCTTTTAGTAGCTGAATATTAACTCAACAGAAAATAATTCTAATGTGCTCAAATCAGCTTATAGAGCCAAGATCAACCTACTTATGACTTCATCAAAACTACTTCAAATTGATATTTAAGAAAAATCTTGTCTCATAAAAAATCGTGAGAATCGAAACAGGTAATGATTTTTAACAAAAATCAGCTCATCTGCCTATTTATTAAACCACTATTCAAAAACAGTATCAACCCCGTCCCTAATCATCTTATAACCTGACAAATGAATATAAAAAAGAGGGCCGATCTAATAAAACGAAGCTGATGATGCGTCACCATTAAGTAGTTCATCCAATATTCAATTTGACACCGGGTTTAATTCACTCTGTTTGACTTAATCGACCTGGAAGCAACTCTAATTCGCTGTTCCGGTTCGGCGAAATAGCAATATCAATTCCAGAGCAATTATGGCACAACGGGTAATATTCCCGACGGTTTAATCTCTCCGTAATTACTCGTCCGGTTTTTCCTAGGCCCTTTCCCTCAAATTGTCTTCACACATGATATGCATCATCTCAGGGGGTAAATTAGATATAAAAAAAACAACCAAGCCTCATTTTCTGCCTCTATTTTGAAGCAATTTTGACTAAAAACAAAACGAAATAAGAAATCATCTGATCCGATCAAAGATTTTTTTTTTCACACTTTTCTTTTGGACCTTTCTCATTTTTTTTTGTGGATTTGCAGATTTAAGTTGATTTTTTCATTTGTATTATAATTTTCTTTTCAAACATTTCTCATTTTCCTTATTTGTTCAAGCTGGAATTCCAATTTTTCAGCAAACAGCAAATACGCAATTTTAGTTCCTGAGCAGGTGATTTATGTATGATTTCTTGCGCATCAGAGGAAAAAAACACTGCTCTCAGGTGACAAAGCTCGTTGGGTGAATTATTGATGAACTATCGTAAAACAGATCGCACACCTTTTACAGGGCAACCATCTTCCCAGCAAGATTGGCAGTTTAATTACGGTAAATTTAAGCACTCAAAAGAGCTGCATAGCAAAAAAAATCAACCGACAGTCAACTAGAAAAATATCAGAACTCAAAAAACTGTAGTAAATGGACTGATGATTTCTGAAGCAGTTTCAAAGAAAGAACAGAGCCCACAATAAGTTGCAAAAATGTCAATGAATAAGGTAACCGACCAAAAAGTGATGGAATTTCAAAGTTAAGCTTTTCGACTTTCAAAAATCGTTTATAATTTGTACTTTTTTCGAAAAACTAAACCGAATAGAGATAATCTGGATCAATAGGTATTTTCTTTACTCCGCTGGAAATCAAAAAATTATATCCGCTTTCGAACCTAGAAACCCTTTAAGTTTTTAGCACCATTTGCACTTTCGTAATTGGAGAGCGTAATTCGTCTTTATTTGAGCAAATGAACTTGAATAGAACATTAAAAAAAGGAAACTGCAAAAACTCATAATAGAGCGTGAACAAACTTTCAAACTTACTCTAAAAAAATGCAGTTAGCTTCTCGCATCGTATTAAAAAACCAAATTGCTTGCCTCAATGCAATTTGGAATGATTTAAATTACTGCTAGTGCGTATTATAAAAAAGTACCTTATCGCGCGTGAGTAATTCCAGATTGGCCAAACTAGCAATTTTCAAACTCGACAACTTTACAAAAATGATAACAGGTTCAAAATATTTTCAAGTTTGAGCTCAGCACAACGATATCTTTTAGATGACAAAATTGATTGTCAAAAACCCCTTAGTTGAAAAGCCGAAACTTGACTGATGAACAAACGCCAAGCATAAACAATTGGTCACTTTCTTCGGAAGTTGGAACAAAAACATCGTTTGCCTGATATTCACAAATAATACAAATCAAAAAAAGTTTTAAAAAAATAGCCAACAGAGTCAATGAACGCAAGTAAACAGAAAAAAAATACAGACTTGTTCTTTGGAACAATCTCGCTGAAAAAATCTTTAGAATTTCAAAGAAAAAAATAAATGCCCTTAAAGCTCTTTGATGTTCTCTAGAACAATTTATGATTGACACTTTTTTTGATAAAACTAACCCAATTTGAGAAAACTTGATCAATAAAAGTAAAAAAAAGTAAAATTTATTTTCGTACCTTTACACTTCTACTGTTCGAGAAGCGAATTTGCCTTCAGCTTAACAACGGAAATTAACTGAACTTTAAAAGATCAGAAGTCAAACAGCGAAAAAAAAGACCCTTACAGAAATACGAAAAAAAATCATTGAGACATATATAAGAGTCGGAACTATGTTCATCGAATCTAAATAAATGTCTTCAAATCGTTCATTGCCACTTCAAAAATTTTTAAAAATCCTAAATTGAACTTGGAAAACTGTAGAAACGAAACATGTCTATTGATTTAACGATGATTTGAATAAAGATAGAGAACAAACAGAATAGTCAAAGTAGGGTTAGAAAATGATTTTCTCAATTGAAGTTTGAACTTTCTGGTTTTGATATTAAATTTCGTCAACTTATAGAAGGCCAGGTTGGAAACACGCTAAAAATGTGTGAACTTTCGATAATGATACCAATATAAATTTGGTGAGGTTAAATCAGGGCATACATTTTTTCCATATACCAGTTATATTACATACACATAAAATCATTTAAGTAAATTGATGAAACGTTCCAAATTAAAAAAAAAATGAAAAATTGTATACTCTGCTGTAATGACACCACATGTATTTTTAAAACTAAAACAGTAGGATTGGGTCTAATTAAGAGGTCAACAGGAGAAGTTCAGCTCGAAGTGAACTACTTCTACAACACAGGTACACAGTACAGTACAGTACAGTACAGTAGAGGTCACTTTGCATTTTGATGAGTGTGGTAAGGGTAATATTTTTATTCTTTGGGTGAGTAACCAATTAGCCAATTAGGTAATGGGTAGTTTATTGGATTTAATTGGATTGAATTGAGCTGTACTGACCCAAGGGTACGGCAGATTCCTCCGAGACCGCTGCAGAAAGAGCATTATTAGACTTGCAGAAAAATAAGAAGTCAGATAGCCTACATCTAACACTAGCTTTTTCAATGCTAAATGTGCATTCAATTCATTATTCATACCAAACGCAATTCAGAAATTGAACTCAATTATTCTCTTCAAACTATTTGTATAAGAAATCTTTATATGATTCTGTTTTTTTTTTCGGATTGCATTATATTTTTTTTGCAACGGAAGTCATTTTCAAGATTCAGATGGTTAAATTTTGGGAGTCAGAAGCGTGGTTTAGAGGCAAACGACGTCCAGTTTTTCCTATTGATACGTTTCATTTCACATGAAGCTCTTGACCCCCGCATTTCACTGATGTTTCCACTTACTGGTGTAACCAGGAACAATTATTATTAAAACAGAAAGGAAAAGAAAATCTACTGAGCCACTTTAAAGTAAAAATTGGAAACATTCAAATAAAAATTGGAGAAATCATGAAATCGAAAAAATAATCAGACTTTTAAAAATTGATTGTTTGTTTCCATGACTGAATAATAAGCAAAATCAATGAAGTTAAATTGGTCAACTAAAAAGGTGTGTGATTTGTCAACTCAAGAGTTCGTTTTCTGCTAACGCCTGTCTAACTTCATGTGAACGCAATTTTATATTCTTTATCTTCAATCAAAGACCAACTTATCTTTCAAGGGCTAAATTGAATTAAGCACTTCATTGGCAATGCTTAAAAAGCCAGCAGTCTTTCAACTTGCTATGCATTAGACATGCAATAAAAAAGTCCATTGAAGTTTTTTTTTACCTCTCAAATAACACATCACAAATTTTCATTGCCCGCATACTTTTGAAACATTTCCTAATAAACTAAGTGAAATCAAGTTTTCGCATTACAAAAAACTAGCAAAACCTCAAGTCAACATTATGTTTTTGGCAAGCTTTAACTACTGTCATCATATAACTACAATCTGTAAAAAAAAGACCGTGAAAACACTATTTACTCACAATTAATTCACGCATGTCATTCTCACCTAAGTGTTTGTATATTTGAAGATGAAGCGTATGTTCCCACTTCCGGTTCGTGTCTCCTCAGAAACTGGTACAGATCTCCGTTCTCCATAAACTCCAATATCATCATCGGGGGACCACTTCGCGTGCACACGCCATAGAGCATGATGATGTTCGGGTGACGCAAATCCGACAAAACTTTCACTTCTTTCTTGAACGCCTCTCTAGAATCAAAATGTCAATCTAGTATGACATGGTGATTTTGCATACGAAAATAGACCATGCAATGTTAATGTTTATGATTAAGATGCCGATGCGGCTACTCAAACCGAAGCAATGTTTTCACCAGATAAATCTTTAAAAGGAAATGTTTCACTTTGTAGCGCATCCTTGACATTGTTCTGCTCATGTACTAACTTGATCACTGCGTTCATGAAGCTGTGAAACATACTCAAGATAACTTCTAATTACAAAAAAATGCTTTTCTCAAAACATGAGTTCAAGAAACATTAGAAGACGATTCTATGAAAAAGTTTCAGCAATATGTATCGATGAATGAAATTTTCAGCCGACATTATTGCCTTCGTTATGTTCCGCTCTACTTCATTCCCTCATCTATAAACCTTTATTTCTTTCAGTAATCTAAATGTACTTATAGCACACTAGGTTGTGGGTCGAACCAACCTCTGTTCGTACAATGCATCTTGGTGTAGGAACTTCACGGCCACTTTCACAGGTGTGTCTGGATTTGAGTCTCTGATTCCAGGAGCCAGACATAGATGTACAGTAGCAAACTGGCCTTTTCCCAATTCTTTTAGGAAAACTAGGTTCTGTTTGGGGTATTCCAACACGTTGCTCATCTCAAAAGTGCCTCCGAAGATTCCGCTCTGAAATGACCCACAGATTACTCATGAATCCTCCTTACTAAGTAAGTTCAAATTGGGATAAAGCGAACATCAAGTTCATTCTTTGAGAGTGGAAAAAAACAGCTGAAGTATAAACGAGCCTTAAATAAGCATAAAATAAATTAGTTAACGTTACATAATTTGCGTTTAAATCTTCACAGGGCGCGGCTATAGCATTTTCTCGAGGGGTCCCTTATTCGCCAAATTTTCCGAGGTGAATTAAAAAAATAGCCTATAGAGAAGTTTGGGAAATTTTTTGGACATAATCACCAAAAAATTGACCCCCCCCCCTCCTTGAAATTTTGTATGAATTGGCATCCAAGGCCGATAAAAAATGTCGTAAAAAATGGTCTCATTGAATGCCCAGAAGGTCAAATCACTGAAAGTGGGAGAGGTGAAAACCGCATGCCCTTTTCCTAAATCCGCTAAGGAGTCTGCATATGTGTTGCATGCCAGTTGCGGAACTGTCTGAAATTATTGCCTGTCTTTTACTTCAGCTGGTTTTTGTACCACTAATTTTTCCATGTGCGGCAAACTCAAATCAAACGAAGGATAGAGTAGAGGAAAGGAAACTGCAGTTTCCTATTCAAAAAGCGTATGCAACATACCATGCAACGAAAAACACCAGTCTCAAATCTTTCGACTATGTGAAACAAAAACCTAGGCTACTTTGACTGCGAGTTCATCTTTTACAGAATTAGACTGCTTTTAGTTAATTATTCACGATTCATTAGATGAAGCAGGTCATGCGTTCGAGACTCGGTGATCCTAGTGAAAAAGACAAATTTGGAAATCAATCGCTGATTTTCGGGTCAATTTTTTTTTTTGAAGTTTTGTTTTATATTTATTTTCAGTTAATTGTCTTTAATTACATTTAATTGTTTAATACATTTAATACGTTTAATTGTCTTTAAAACATCTTTGGCAACATGATAGTTCAGTCCAATGAACGTTATAGGGGGAAGCGAAGCGATGTTAAACATCAGGTAGCTCTTACTTTGAATTGTCAACCAAACTTCAATTTGAACTTTTAGTTAAAAACAAATACGTCATCAAACAGTCGAATGGCTTGATATCACTTTTTGAAATCCCAGTATATATTTTTCGGGTATACTTCTGTATCAGATACGTAAAAACAGGAATTTCCGCTGATTTGAATATGATCACAAGCGCAAAAGTAGCTATAAGTAGTAATTCGGAAGATAAGCTTATAACGTTTATTTGCATAATAATACCAACAATTCTCACAAAACACAACAAAGGTGTAAATCTCATCAGACTAAGCAACACTGACTAAAGCATCAAAAAGGGATTTTGTTTTCACAGACACGGAAAGCTTTGCACTTGATTCCATATTGATACACACCACAAAAGAGCACATGTACGCAAATTTTCACTTCAAAAACATAGGATCTGGCCTCAAATGGGCATCGGTCAAACATCAAAGACACCACACCGACAAAGTTGACTCTATTTGCATAATTCACAAAGGGTCCCACGACTGTTATTTTCAAAAGGATTAAACTAATTTGGCATAGATGGGGGATAAAAAAGCCCCATTTCCCAGCAATGAAAAAAAAACAATTTTACGGTTGAAGAACGCCAATAAATTGGTTGGCGTATATTTTAATATTACATCATAAAACAAAGCCAGAACTCACTCAAATCATTTCAGCTGCCATGCATTTTAAATTTTGTGCCTACGTTCAAACCGCTTTAAATTCAATGCACCAATTTTTGATTAAATAATTCGTAAAATGATAAGCTTGCTCGCGATGATTTTTTAAAAAAAAATTACAGTTGATTAATAAAAATTTCAAGTTTGTTTGCAATGTTTTACTTCTGCAAAACAAAACGCTCAAAATACACATGGCAATTCTCAGTAACTAATCTACAAGCGATACAGTGCTCTTCCGTAATGATGGTATATGACTTCAGTGCATATCTAACTTATCTGCATATTCATACCAACAACACAGCCAACAGTGAACTTTGGAGCACTAAGGGTAGGGGTCGTCACGTCATATCGAATACTTAATACAATACTTAACGTACGTCAATGGCATCCTCCGCCGCTTCCTTGAAAAAGAAAGATAAACTCGTTTGGTTGATGTAAGTTGGTCACTTAGTAGCATTGCCATTACATTTGAACAAGCTGTTAAGTAACTATTTTTCCAGTCCCCTTCAACATTTTTGTAAACAATAAATGAAAACAATATTTTTCCTCATTTTCAATCAGTAAACAACTTCCACATTCATAATAGTTCAGAAAGTTTCCTTTTCAGAGACTAAGCAACAAATTGGACACATAATATGTCAATCAAATACAGAACAAAATATCTTTGCTATCGTCAACGAAAATTTAAGAAAGGGGCTGGAAAAAGGCCAGCAGACACATTCCATTGTCTGGTAATTCGTGGCCAAATGAGTCATGAAAGCAACAACTGTTTACTCTGTTAATTCCACCACAAATTTGCTTAATGTACATCAGATGCGAAAAGGATGTCAAAAAAGCTTCAAAACATATAAGCGACAAATGCATTCCCTTATGAATTCGCATGTCATTATGTACTAAAAAATACCCACCAGTAATTCGTTCTAAACACAAAGCCAAAACCAGTGAAAATATCAGCTCCAAAATAAGCCCATCCATTATACTCACTTTTATGATTTTAATACAAGATTTTTTCCTTTAAAACTACGGGCTGAGCAACTTGATAGGCGTAATAATGAAACGCAAAAAGAGCATCAAGAACGTGATAATTAGTTTGATCGTGAAACTCATTCGCGATGTAATTAAAATGTAATAATTTTAACTAAAATGACTATTTCTATCGAAATAAGCGGATGATGATCTTCGCAAACTTAACATCACATTTTTCGATCCAGACCCGTGTTGAAGAGTCATTAATTGTTTACCTGTATCTGGGTAATGTCCGTTTCGGCGTAAGCTCTAGCCACATTTCTGGCTAATGAGTCGCTACCTCCTGCGCCTCTGGTTAGCGTGGTCTGGTCTCGAATTTGGGATACCAGATCTGGCTCTGTGTATATTCTAGACGATGCCAAGGACCCTAAACACGAAAGAAATTAAAACTAAGTTAAATTTATGAAAATATATGTCACCACTTTATGGCTGATGTTAATATAAATTCAATGTTTTGTTTCGAAATTATCAAATTATTGATAGATTTTTGAATTTTGATACATGAATTATTGAAAAATTATGTTAATGATGATTATTAAACTTCATTATTCAGACAAAATTTATGATACGATGCTTCAGGGTCAATAACATTGATCAAATCCATAAAAGCTCTTCTAATAATGATATATGAGACCCAAATTTAACTGATCAATTATTCTTTGCAGCCGTTTGAACCCAATTTAATTGCGCTTAACTTGACTGGAGAGCAATAAGTTGGTAATAAAATTGGAATTGCAAAGCCAGGTCAAAGAAGAAATACATGTATAGAAGTCTGTTTTAGTGAAGGCCAATTTGATTGAATATCAGAACAGGATGTAAGGATGGAACTAAAAACATGTAAGACATGAGCACACTTGTTAATATGAAGACACTAGTTAAGAAAAAGGATCTACTTAACAACTTCCCGCCCCTCCCCTTTCATAAAATTGGGGGGGGGGGGGGAATTGTTTAGTAGATTTTGTCGAATTTTGACCGCTCAGAATGTAGAAAATTAGAATTCTCAATTGGTGCTCTAGTGCTATTTACTGTTTCGATGCCGACTTTAAAAGATACCATAGGGACAGATTGCTACGTAGATCCGAGAAAAAAATTAGAAAGCTACACAATCAGATCTTTTTGTGGTTCGTCTAATGATAATAACTGCATTTCTGATCTCATAAAATAGTTCTATAAATTAAGCAACCCTAGCGTTAAAACCCAGCTGACATCAAGATAATGATCGATTTTGAGGACAACTTCTGTGATGTTGTCAAATTGGGAACAGAGCTCTTCGGTTCGGTTGACTTCTATGGATCCTTTCTTCAACAAAAACTGCGCATGAGGATGAACCTGATTTTGATGCTGAGTCAAATTTGATTTTGATTGCCATTCTATTGATATATTTTCCATCCATGTTCGACTCACAGTAAAATGGTTCGGTTTTTGAATCTCGTGCTTTTCCAATTTTTTCACGGCGAATTGATGGTCGTTTCGGCAAACTAGAGTTACGTTTCAATTCATTACGCGGCGTTGCGCCTACACTGAAGCGTTTTGCCAGCGCATCCCGTTGTTTCCGCATTCTTGCAATTCGCGGTGAATTTTTCCCTTGCAGAGATGCAGATCTTCTCGGCGATTCCGAGGAAACTAAGCCTCGAGGCAAGCGTTTTCTTCGCCTTCTTGTACCTGATTCAGTCATGTTGTCATGTTAAAACTACTTTCAGCCTCACGTTTAAAAAAAGCATTTCTCCCATGTCAAACAAACCCATCTTTCTTATAATATTAATAAGAGACAAATCAAATTTTAAAGTAAAGTAATTAGGCAGCATTTGACAGAGAACCTGAAACCTGACAAAACAAATTAGGAGGATAAAACAGTGCTTCGTGAAACTTTTAAAACTACAGCTAAAAAGTAGTATTTGACCATTTTCTGACTTTTACATCTACTTTACACATTTGCCAATTTTCTACTACGAATGGGCTTTTGAGTTGACGTGATGATAAAACAAAATAAGGTTAATAAAACTGGTGATTGGTATAACTGGTAAGAGCCAATCTAGTTTAGAGGAAGCGACAGAAATAAAAAAGAGAGAAGAACGCAGTAGCAACAATAGGAAACCTGAGAAAGGACAGGACAAATTAGGAAAAGTTCTTCAGTAGTAGTGTACAAACTTTGCGACAGTCGAATTACGCTGACTGCCTTGTAGTTCTTTCCCAAGTCACCTTCGAAGAAAAAGCGCAAGTTAAAATGCGAAGCCTAAAAATCTACGTACATCTGAAAATTTCAAATGCAATTCCTGCGTAGAATTTGAATTTCCATCTTTGAAAGGGTGCTAAAAGATTTCAGGATAGACTTTCAATCAAACAATCTGTTTTGATTTGATGAAGTTTCAGAGAATTAGTCACTTTTCCCGGACAGTTGTTTTCAAAATCATACGCTTTAGCGCTTCATTAGCAAGAAATTATGTCACCATATTTCAATTATCGTAATTTTCTTGTCTTGTGTTGGTCAATATTTAACTTCTTTAGAACATTTCACTTCTTTCATAAATACTGTTAACGTTCGAAAGATAAACTAAAATGGCTGAATTGCATTATCAGAAAAAAGTATTATTTTTGATGATCTTACCATCATGGGGTGGGTATCCAGGGTGGTGTGGGGGTATGTCTGGCAGTTGGCGTCCGTTGGATGCCAGATCTAGGGTTGTGTTCATGTGATATCTGGGGGTCTCATATTGGTCCAGTTGGGACAGTGCCTGGTAGGGGTGCTCACTCGGGGGTCCCGCACCGAAGAACTCTCCCTTCGAGTAGGCTGAAACAAAACCCATTTTTGATGGAAGCTTAATTTAAACAAACTACTAAAATCTGCAAACTTAAGCTATAGTGTGCCCAAAATCATAAACACAACGGGTCAATTGTAATTTTGTTTGTCAAACTGATTCTAGATAGATGAAATCACCAAAAAAACATGAAGAAACATTTTTTAAGCAAAAATACAACATTTCTTTGAGATTAATCCGTTCGTTAAAAATTGGACGTAAATGCTAGCCATGTTTAAAAAACTCAAGACCGTTATAGGGGAAAGCAATATTTGAATATAAACCTGATTCGTATTTCTTCTTCAATTTCAGCTTCTTTTTCCTATACCACATCCAGCCGACTCCCAGTCCAATAATGGTCAAAATCACACCACACAAAATAGCCAACACTATGATGAACATCGTCAGGTACTTCATGTTGTCGCCTGCGATCCCAAACGGAGGCGGATTCGTCGGCCTATTTGCATTGTCCGAATCATCAGGCTTCGTCGGCTTCTTTCCACCGCCGCCCGAGATCGATCCCCCACCACCCCCGCCAGAGACTGCGCTGCTATCGCCGGAGTCTCCTAAAAGCATAATTTGTAGACAGTTACATCACACAGAGCATGATATCATCTTCGAAAGAGGAACATTTTCATGTTTAAACGATCGGTCAATAGTTAAGAAAAGAAAAGCATATAAAGTTCTCAAACAGTGGATTAGCCATTCATAATAAATTTGTTATTCTTTCTTTCGTTTCGTCATACCTCAAATTTTTCTTACGCAGCTACAATTACACAATATGGTACCATACGTTTTTAGAGCAGGTAAAACACGAGCGTAATTTTTTACGCACGGTTTGAGCACTTTTCAAGATTCTTGACAGTAATCAACAAATTTGCACGTTACATATTATAAACTCGGTTAGAAGTAAGTTAATTAGAAACGTTCAGACTGTTAAACGTACTTCTGGACCATTTTTTAACTTCTATTTTTAATTGATTTCTTCACAAATTAGCTGAAATTATTGCCGTACATAATCAGAGCACAAATCATTTAATAGTTATAGACGATTTTGCATGTAAATGTTTTTCTGCAATCACTTACAAACCGCAGATTAGTTTTGAAGGTTTTTGGTTATAGACTCGTTGATACCCTTTCGATTGATTAGTTCTCACACTTTTATGAGCACTATTCATAAGGATTTCCATACCATAATTGGTGTGTAAAAACTTCAGGCAAATCAACTATTTAACGATTAACAGCACAATGGTTCTTAACTATGGTCAAAAGTAATCAACTGATTTTTGAGGATGAGATCTTAAGAATGGTTGAGATCAATAAAGTCGAGTAACCAAAATCATTTAAAAACTGGTTGACGATATCAATACAGCGACTAACAATATTGAAATCAATTTCAATTTCAGCAGCAAAATTAAAAACAACTGATAAATTAACGGATTATTGCGACATAGCTAACAGAAGTTGGAAAAAATCCAGAAATTTTTTTTCAAATTTCGAATTTAAAAAATACGTCGCATTAAAGCTCTTCAAATTTCAAGAACCTGCTATCGCACTTTTCTGTAAGCCTAATTCAATTAAAGAAAAACTTGGCCAATAAGAATAAAGAAATCAAAGACAAGCTTAATAACAAGGATAGTCGGTTACTGTGCAAATAGCACAGAGTTCCGACCACAGTCTAATCAAACACACAAAAAAGTTTCTTCTTTGATATTAATGTCGTTTTTTTCTATGTGGTGTAATAAAAGTATCTGAACGAAAAACTGGAACTTAGAAATATTCGATAGTCATAGTAAAATTGGCAAAAATTGTAGAAAAATGACTGAAAACAAAATATCAAAAAATCTTAATATTAAAAAAAAAAATTTTGCAATGTTTTTTTATTCTTGAAATTTTACAATTTCAAATGGCGCCAACAAAACTCCAAAAACAACTTTTCCTAAGCAAAAATATGCTATTGTAAGCCTGCTCGCTCGCATTATTCGCTCAAATTTAGACTAAAAGTCAAAAAATTTAAGCCTGTCTTTCTCGATACTGGGACAACTTTTTGGATTTTTTGGTCGTTCGAATTCCGACTGAAAGCTCTTTATTATGAAATGTCATTCGACCTATTCCCATAATTATTTGTGGTTCTTGATTTTGCGTGGTAAATTAAAAGAAACAAGGATAGCCGGTTATTGGGGAAGTAGCACAGAATGTTCCGACCATAGTCTTTACAAAATACAACAACGATTTTTCAATCAAGTGTCGTCTTTGTTCAGCGTGTTGTGATAAGAGCAAAACAAAAAACTGAGGATTTGGTAATTCGACAGCCTTAGTAAAAAGAGCAAACTGAAAAACAAAGTTTGAAGAAAAATTACTAGAAAAAACAAAAAAAAATCAACATAAAATTTCGAAAAATTTTCTCAAGTTTTTTTTGCAGTTTTTTGAAAAATTTGATTTCAAAAAGGCGCTAAAATACTCAAAATTAACTAACGTTAGTCAAGTAAAACTAAGTTTTTAGGTAAGCTATTGTAAGCTTTTAAGCAACTAAAATAAGACTGCTCGCTCGCTTTATTCGCTCGAAATAAGACTAAATGTTAAAAAATTCAAACCGGTTGTTCTCGGCACCAAATTTTTTTTTGAATTTTCTAATGTGATTCGAATCACGACTCTAAGGGCTTTTATATGATATATCACTCAAGCCGATGATGATTTACGGTACCTGATTTTGCTTGGAAAACAAAAATAACTAAAACACACCCGAATACAAAGTTCCTCCTCATTTTTTCAAGTGGTCGTAATCGATCCGCTTATTTTGTTTGATAAGTTATCTTGAGAACTCAAACAAAATCACTCATTAGTTTATACTGTCCAAATCGAAAATAACATTGAAGTTTTTTTTGACAAAGTTAGAGGAAACCGCGGCAGATATTAGTTCCAAAATAAGTTCAATGATCTTATTATTTAAGCTTTTTTTCATGAAAAGACCACGTGTTATTCGTCAAAATTAGGTCAAACAGAAGTTCAAAGGTCAAATTAAAGGTTAGGTGCTCTCTTGTGAAAACTATGTTGATGTTTGTATGTGCCTACCTCCTTCATCTGGTGAAATGGGAGCGGTCGAGTTAGAGTCCAGGTCGGGATTTAAATCCGACGACCCGTCTCCCTCACCGTCGGGATCAACAATTGCTGAAAATTAAATAACTCAATGTCAAAATTATCTTAAGATGCGAGGAAAAACTTAACAACAGTTGGCTGTTTTTCATTTTCCAGTTCTTTGTCGTCACACCCAATGAGCACGGATTAGAACAGAATCTGAACACTCTAGTTCCTCAACAGAATTCGAACAATTTCATTACTTTGATGCAGCTGAATGATTACCAAAAATTGCCTCTTAGAGTACCTTAACAGCGTTTATTAGTTTTTTAAAATGGTAATTTCAAATAACTTCAAAATATGCTCTTAAAGACGGATGGATTCATTGTGAAATTTTAACTTAGATGCTGACAACAACTTTTGTTATTCATTAAATTATCGCAATAAATTCTTACGTCACTCAGTCAACTTCGAATTGGTAGATTAATTTATCGTCAGCTTCATCCCTATGTCAACAAATTCATCCACCATTACGCATCTGTCACCGCTATTCTACGTACCCATCAATTACAAACATAAAACCCGTCATCTAACACTGGGAGACATAAAAAAAGGATAAATCCACTCCTTAGTTCCTCGCCTTTTCCTTAACTTGCCAAGCAACCCCGTCAAAAATACGCAATGCGTGAAATTATTTCACCTCCAAGTCATGATGAATTCTGCAGTACTCTTCTAATGGTATGCTCTGTGGCATGCTCTGTAGTGGAATTCTCAAGAGGGTGAAATAATGAATTGCTCATCTATAGGCTGGGGGATGGAGTGATATTTACTCAAGGAGGGGATGGTGGGAGGGACTTGAGGCTGTGGGTTAATATCCGAATGCACAACAACGATCTACGGCACAATTCAAGTGCCTTCTGCTGCCCTTTTTCTTTTCTAATGCAAGGCTGTTCCGCTACTTATATATTCTACCAAACAATTCTAATATTTGTATAGCAAACAAATATATTTTTAGGCTGCCAGAAACGGAAAAAACTGGGACTCCAGAACTCCACATTACACCAATGTTGATTAAAATCGCCTCGATATTTTACTCAGGCCAGAAAAGCTGCATGTAAATCTTAACCAGGGGCACAGCGGTGGTTCTCCGTAAAAAGCTGAATAACTGGTCTAATTTTCAAATCTAGACATCAGAATTTGAGTTTCCAAAGCTCTTAGATTTTTGTTCAAAAAAGTTACAGACGTCCAGTGGACATTAAAAACGCATTCTTACATTTTTGATATTTCAAAGAATTCGGAAGAAGTTCTTTTCGATTGACATTTGCCAATTGCATGTTCTTTTATATCACTGTAACATTATCTCAACGCTGATTCATATTTTTTCATCGTTCACAGAATACCAACCATTAATGTAACAATCCGCACAGCATAAGCCAGCATGAAATGCAATATGTTTACCGACAATCTTGAGAACTCTTAATCTGCAGCTAAGTTCATAATACCTTCCAGTCTGTTTCAATAAACTTTACAACACCCAGTCATAAACTTCAGAGCTTTAACTTAAGAGCCAACTTTTATCCGCCATGAACATGCGAAGTTTTTCCAAATCTTGCGATCAATTGAAACTGGACAAAACTTGGGAAGGATTGGCCACTCTGTGTAAATTTCCTACGGGTAGATATGCATACGGGCTCAAATTGTTTATTCCTATGAATTGACAATTAAATTGTACCAACGTGCTTTAGACTTGGGCTTAAACTTGGACATGTAGACTTCAAGCGTGACTGAATTGTTCAATTTTCCCTCAAAACTGTTCAAACGTTGACCGAAACAGGACATGACCGTGTTAAGGCAGGAAACACAGTGGTGGTCGAAACGCTCACTTATCAAGAAATTGTATATTTAGTAATTTCAACACCATTTTCAAACCAAATACCCTACAGTTTTATACTAGATTTCTATAATATTACCTAAATATCATTCGGCTAAGCGCGTTTTCTTGTATAAAATCGGCTTCCGAGTTGTTCAAAACACTCCTCTGGTTTAAGCTCTAAATTTGACTTCAAAAGCTCAGAGCTCCATAAATTTCACGAAACTGAACCGCTCTTAATCTTAAAAACTCTTCCATATATTGTCTTTAATTCCAACAGCGATTTGAATTTCGGGATAAAACTTAACGGATTAAAACACGGTATTTGGTATAAAGTTTCAGTCAACATTTACAATATTACGTTTGCTCAAACTCTCAGATACAGATAGTAATTCAATAACCAGTCATTGCAAATGATACCATTTTACACATATTTGAACATTTGAAGCCAGAAAACTGGATTCACAAAACCGCTATCCACGGCATTTGATGCAGTGTTTATAGTGCCTAAGACGTTTCAACAAACAAACTGATGAATTTAGTACTGCTTAGAATCTAGTTTTGTGACACACATAAATGGTATAAGGTTGTTTCTAAAGAGGATTTGGGTTTAAAGCTTCGGGAATTCAGTTAGAAAGGCATTTGTCGATGCCAATTGTTTCAGGTTTTATTTTCGGTTGGAACGTAAATATTATCTTAATCTAGTTCTATTGATTGATACAATCAGCCTGAACTCGATATTATCTTTGAATAAAAGAGATTTACTAAAAGCAAAACGAACAGACTACCTTGCATTACTTGAATCAAGTACCTTTGAAGATCGGAAAATTCATCGGTCATAAAAGTACATCTAAAGCTAATACATCGAAATGAAGATGATATTTCAAAGTTGCTTACTTTTGTCTTTTTCAGGATCAGCGGCAGCAATTTCAGCAGGTGTCGCATCTTCTAAAACATAGAAAAAAATATTAGTTAACAGTTCTAATACCATCCCGTCCCATCCGCATCCTTACTACAGCTCATACATTTAATGCACTGTTTATGCAATCGTGTGCTCATTGATTTTCAGTTTAGAATTAATTTATTCTTAGCGGAAAAAAGACAAAAAGACTACAAATACGAACTTGTTTCGAACTGAACTAAATGTAGCCGGATAGATGCATCTGAGCTTGGCCTGTATATCATTTCGCATCTCACACTATGCGCCACAAAATTCAACTTCATGTTGATTGAAGCAGCTTGCGGATCATCGACAGTCGCAGTTCTTTCTTCACTTTTTGAGGTGTCTGAGTCTCGGTAGAAAGATCCGTAACACTTGATCATAAGTGGACTATAAACTAAGTCGAACATTGGCTTGTCGAAGTCGAATTTAACAGAAGTAACATTCTGTTTGTTTCTGAACGCGAATGCCATTTGAACCTTGTCGAAGTTGGATGTCCTCTTTACCCACTCGACGTACTTGTCGTCTGAGGTTCCTCCGAGGATTAGGGATCCGAGGCCTCGCGTGAGGTACCCGTTGACAAGTGTTCCATCATACCCTATATCTGGATGCTCCTCTGAGGGTTCTGTGATTGTGTAGGATTCCATGTCTGTAAAAAAATCATAATTTTGACAAATTATGTTGATTTAAACCAATTTACTCTTTTTCAACATCAAACAACTTTCGATATCACGAAAGTAAAAAATGAACAACCCAAGTTTGACTAGCAATAAAAAATCTCACCTTACAAATTAAAAATTTCACCTTAAAATCTATCATAAAACTAACCGTTAAATATGCATGCTCCATGTTCCAATGTGATTGAAAACTCTTTGTGAGAGCTGGTCGAGTTATCAAAATGATTTCCCATCAGATTTATTCTCATCTCATTTAAGACCATGGATGGATCCATTGTGCTCTGCAGATACCACTTCGAACTGTCAAAGTATTGGTTGAACTTCAGTCTTGACATTCCGTTCGCGTTTCTGTACGTGCGACCCAATGGAGTCCCATCGCCTGGTCTCGAGTACTGGAAACTGAGCTCAATTTCTCCGCTCTTCAATTTGAACGATTTCACTTCGTAAACTGAATCGAACTTTACCTAAAGCCAAAATTTGAACCTCAGCCTGGTTATCTTCACTTACAACCAAAATTTTCATTCAAAAAATCTCTATTAAATGTTTTTTCTTTACAAAATTAATGACTAATTCACAAATCTTTAACAAAAACCAAAAAAGTGGCAGCGATGATCAGAATAATTAACTGAGCTTTTGAGCTTAAAAAAAAACCTTTTTTATCAGCTTATCCGGAAAAATTTATTGTTTTGCAACCCAGCCTCGTTAGCATTTATGTGATTCTGGCCATAAGGCCCAAACTAATCAATAACTTATAAAGCGGACCGCCTCCACTTTAGGATGTTATCAAACCGAAATCGGACATTGCCTCATTAGCTGCTGATCAAAACCGATACTGGACTAAATACCTGGCAATAAACAGCTTAAGAATTGAAATTGCTCGTTCTTTCTCCTTACATTGTGGCCATAAAAAATATCGATATACTAAACTAACAATTGAACTTTACGACTGGAAAGTTAAATAAACAGTTCCTTCCGTAATGACTACAACGGTCGGGTAAGCTGATGAAAAACTAACGTGAAAGTATTGATTAGACAGCGGATCGGGTAATTTCGACTCCCGCTTTGATATGGAGCTGGACCCTCCCCCTCCATTACTGCCAGAGGATGATGCGGCGTCATTTGAGGTCGAATCAGCGCCAGATTGGCCGTCCGCACTATTAGCACCGGGTGAAACTTTGTTGCTGTTGGCTCCGGGAGGCTTCAAGTAGGGGTTCGAAACTCGAATTGAGTCTTTACTCCTGCAAAAAAAAACTCTGCACGAAAATTTTGAATAAACAAACCAATAAAACTGGAATATCGAAAATTACATTAGCAATGCTCCTATCCTAATAGCCGTTCAAAGAGAAAATCTTCGGATATACAAAACTCGCTTGTGTCATATGTAAAGAGCTCATAATACGGTTGATCTCTAAAAACTGCTAACTATACATTATTTGTAATCAAGGCCACTCATCGAATCTATTCATTGATATGCCTTTGTTTATTAAAATCTGAAGTTTATTCCAAATATTCTAGGATAGAACTGGGTAGCTTCTAAGAAATCAATCTTTTTGTTTTCCGTCTCCTTTTTTGAAGGAGAAAACTTACGTCAGTTCGACGGACAACATTGGAGAGTCCACTTGTATGATCTTTAGAGTATCCTCACAACCTAAAACAAAGCAGGCTAGCTTAACTCAATTGTAAATTATTTCACATTTTGATCAGATTTAAAGTTGAACTTTATGAACCAAACAGTTTTGGTCAGCCGTAGACAACGACAACATTCAATGAACCATAACCAGTTATATTCAATCTCTAAGTGCTAGGGTATCCCAAATGAACCCTTAAAGACCCTTCTCTTAGATTTCCTGGTTTTATGGTGCTGTATAAATAATCCTAAAATATCCAAAAGCTCTGGTCTAATTTGGCGCTAGGGAAAAATCGGTCAGAAAAATTGCATTTTTTGAAGTCCGAGATTGTTATTATCCTCAGGGGATCAATTTCTCTGGTTGGGCAAACTTGGGCAAGCATATTCCATCCTTAGTGCCATAAACAGGGATGAAATTAGACGATTTTTATGGTAAAATTAACGGTTAACAAAGGGAAACGGAAATTGGGAAACGCCCTTTGCTAAGAAAAAAACTGAAAACTGTTAATTCAAACGCACAATTTACTGTTTAAATCAACGCTTGTTTTTCATTGCTGTGAGCCATTTATTTGAAGTTGCGAAAATTAATTTTCTGGGGCAATAAAATTTTTCAAATTGCGTCAGTTGAGCACAAGTGACCCTTGAAACATTTTCATTACTTTTTCTCTTCACCGCCTAAGCTTGCAATAAAATCAAGAGGAGCTAACGCAAAAACGACATTAAAAATGAATAACTATTTTTACCGAATTTGGTTCAATTTTTTAAGCTATATCAAAAAACATTCAGACTGATAAGGATGAATAATTTAAGAGATGAATCTAAATTCATAAATGTCTGCCTAATTTTTTTCAACTTGAATTAGTCATTTTATTGGCAAGCCTGTCTTTACTTATTGATTAACCCTAAAATTCTCAAATCTGGAAGACTTCGTTTGTTCAGGCTCATCAGACATATTTCTTTGCTTCTGTTTCGATAACAATTTCAACTTCCTCTAAATCTCAAAATTGTCGCATATCTTAGATTTTTATTGCTTCTTTTTCAGACTACTGAAAATCACAAGCTTGAATTTGCAAATCCCAACGAAAGCTGTTTTATGACTTAAAATTTGTCAGCAAGAAATTATGTTTATAATTTCTCGCAAACAAATGTGTTAATGGTCAACATCCCGACCACTGAAATTGGGGAGGAAATTTGCCTTCGGGATCGAAATGGGTAGAGGATATATCATATTAAATGCTTTTCAGTCGGTTTGAAAATTTTGAATTGTAGTCTAATTTCGAACGGGTCTCTTCAAATTATTCAGGAAAACTAGAAACTAGTTTTTGAAGCTTATTCAGCGCTTTTTTGGCATTATAAAGTTTTCTTTAAAAATTTCTTCAGCAAAATGAAAAACATTTAAATTTTTCTGAAATTTTTTTAATTTTTTTTTGTCATTCAGTTTTCAAATACAACTGCTCTCGATTATAACTATTTCACTCAAGTTCTACGCGTTCATATAGTTTTCTCATCACACCACGCGCGCACAAAAACCTTGGTTTGAAAAAAATTTCGAACATTTTTTTTATTATTGCGTCGGTCGGTCGGAACATTCTAAGCTACTTGCACAGCAACCAGCTATTCTTGTTTTGCTTGCAATTATCGTTGAATAAGCCTTGAAGATAGAAAATATTCATTAATTGACAAAAACTAATGTCTTGGGCATAAAAATTTGTAGCGGTATAATAGTGCTTGAACTTCAGATACTTAAATGTTCCAATAGCTTCATTCCCATGATTCAATCAGATTTCAAATAAACACAGTCATGGAACAAAAAAATATTCAAATTTTCCAAGCTCACTTTTGTCATTAAGCTCTGCATTCCCTGAAACAAAACATGCACTTAAATTAGAGTATCCCGTTCTTATTTTGATATTTAAAAGTATCGGCGGCAATTTACTTTAGAACAATTCATAATCATTTTTGGATTAAAGTGTCAAGGGGGATTCTTAACAGCTTCTTTTTAATTTACTCAAATCTGGAAACAATGGAGCGTGTTAAATCAAATTAAGCATTCAAAAAATATTGTTCCGCTTACGCAATCTAATTGTTATCCCTGAGAATAGTTACATAATCCTTGGGGACGTAGACTGTAATTTCATATATATTGCATAATAATAACTTCACTGTCTTTCACTTCCATGGAAATTGCATAATTTCAGGATTGAACAACTATAGCTTAACGTGTAACCTTTTTGACACTACCTCCATTAGTAATCAATGTTGATGGTTAATAGGAAGTAATACGTGTAAAATAAGACGTTATTAAAAATCTGGGCAATGGCAAAGCCTGGGAGCGAATGAAGTAAATTATTTTGGGTTCCTTTTGTAATTTCCGGCTCATTTTTCATTGACAACTCACTGGTATCAGATAGTCTTTTGTCTGAACAAGAGTTGTGAGAACATAAATATATCAATCGGGTTCATTGACTCAAAAAAAGACAGGTAAACTGACATTTATGCAACGAAGTGCCATGAAAAATGGTCCTTCAGTGTCTATACTTCACTGCAACTGATCTAATAACTTTATCAAAAAATCTTCTGATTTTTCTGGGCTTCCAAAAAAACATATGAAAGCAAAAAAAAACTGAACAAAAAGGTAATTCATTTCTTACCAGAAAAAAAGTAATTTATTAAAAATCCCTTGAAATTCAACAGATTATATTCTACGTTTCAGTTGTTTCCGCGCAATGAATTCGAACAAAACACTGAAAAAAGTGTCGGTCATTCTTTTTCGAAGTTGCGACGCCTGATGTGAACAAAACAAAAGTGGCGATATTAAAAAGTAGTTCAGTCTCAATTGACCTGCTAAGCAATTTTATAATGGTAGGTTGATTAGCTCAGCCTACGGCGCCTCAGATACGATGGTATGAAAAAGGAACCTCCGCGTAGAACAGAAAACAAATGAAGCATTTATGACATGGATGACATCCCAACCACAGCAAAAAGACGGGAAACTAGAAAAAAGTGAATGGAAAAATTCTTTTCCACGAGAGGAAGCCCTTCCGTTTTATCAATGGCTTCAATTTTTTGATAATCAGCAAAAATAAAACAACAAAGTTGTCTTCTTGAAACATTTCAGTTCGATTTTAAATGTCAACACTCAACACTTTGAGCACCAATTGGAGCAAAAGGACATACAAAAGATGTCACTCGAAAGAGAAACTTGAACGATAACGGAGACTCGCTATCTCTTTTTGTAGTCAAATTTCAAAAAAGAATGGAAATTTCGTTATCTAATTTCTCCTTCTAGGATCTTCAGCTAGAGTTCAAAATTTCCAAGATTTAAAAATACAGACTAAATTTCATCCTTAAAGACCAACTGGCAGAGACATTTCTTCGTAAGGGCACATAAATTGACGATAATCAAAAGCATTCATATTCTGAAGATGGTCTTAATGTACTTTCGATTAACCCCCAGGGAACTTAATGGGCGAGAGTGGAAATAAAAATAAAAGGCAACGAAGGTGCAGATGAAACATTCAAAACAACCAAATTGGGAGGCTGAGAAAGAATTTATTATCTTGTCTAAACTAATTTAAACTCATCATTTTTTTATCAACCAAAAAATACCGACAAACACTCCGTTGCTCATTCATTCATTAGCAATTCTTTTTCTTACCCAGCTTTAAATTTTTTGCTCATCGGTTAACTTAACTGCCAAACCGATAAATTTTTCAGCACTTAACAAAATAAAAACTGCTTGCTAATGCACTCAACTTAACGACAAAAATATGAATTATATTTTCACGTAACGTGAAATTACGTACACAAAAATCTTAGGAAAAACTAACGACACAAGGTAAATAACCCCCATTAACTAGCTGAAATATTTTTTATTTACAAAATCAATTTATGAACAGGAAGACTTCTTCTAATTTTTCCTAATGACATGTGCATTATAAAGGTCGCTTAATAGGAAAAAGACTTCATTTTATCAGGAAATGACTAAAGAAAGCAAAGTGGTTTGTGGTAACCGCCATCAATCTTTGTCCTCCCCGCTGCGCTTACCAACGGAAGACGCCGTTTCAATAAACCTGCCCGCTACCTACTCTAATTTAGTAATGGTAAATGGTATTGTATGATTTGACATGTAAATGGTTAGATCACTACAATTTCCCTGAGCGTCTGTAGTTTTATGGCCCCTGCGCGATAATGCTGGCGATATAAAACATAATGAGCTGCTGTCAAACAGGAGCCCGTGTTTTGAGTCACTTATTAGGAAGAAAAGACACACATGTCACCACATCGGCAATAAAGAAGGTTCATCTTCCTTTCAATTTCATATAAAAGTACAAACCGAAGCAGCAATCATTGATGAGACGAATTCAATCCAGGCATTTCATTTAATAATGTCTGATAAGATGCGCAGACAAAAAGTCTGAGATACACAGTTCGAGGTCATGAAAATTTAGGACAAAAATCGATTTAAAACTGAACTTTTTAGGTTTTATAAGTTTCTGCGTTCTATAAACAGTTTTGTATAGGCATGATAAAACAAGAATAGCCCATTGCTGTGCAAGTAGCACATAAAATTCCGATCACATTCATTTAAAAAACTACAGGTTTTTTCTTAACAGAAAACGGTTACCGTAATTGCAAAATTTTGAGTACTTATGGGCTCAAAAATTACGCCAATTGGACTTTCGGACATTTCCAAAATAGCGTTTTTACTCGAGCATTGATTCTTAAAAGAAACACATAGCCAATAGGCAGTTGGAAAAGTGTCAATGAGCGCAAGAAAACAAACACAACACGGGCTTAAAATCAATTTTCGAATTTCAAATGAAAAATCTGGCCTTAAACAAATCTGAGATACACAGTTCGAGGTCGTGAAAATTTAGGACAAAAATCGATTTAAAACTGAACTTTTTAGGTTTTATAAGTTTCTGCGTTCTATAAACAGTTTTGTATAGGCATGATAAAACAAGAATAGCCCATTGCTGTGCAAGTAGCACATAAAATTCCGATCACATTCATTTAAAAAACTACAGGTTTTTTCTTAACAGAAAACGGTTACCGTAATTGCAAAATTTTGAGTACTTATGGGCTCAAAAATTACGCCAATTGGACCTTCGGACATTTCCAAAATAGCGTTTTTACTCGAGCATTGATTCTTAAAAGAAACACATAGCCAATAGGCAGTTGGAAAAGTGTCAATGAGCGCAAGAAAACAAACACAACACGGGCTTAAAATCAATTTTCGAATTTCAAATGAAAAATCTGGCCTTAAACATTTTAGAATTTCAAGAACAAATTATGACTGACATTTCGTGATAAAAACTAAATCAATTTACAAAAATTGGATTATAGGCAAACTCTTCATTCCCGTGGGAAATTTCAGATAATCCACTTCCGAAACTAGAAGCCGTTCATTTTTGGTGCTATTTCCACATTTTCAGTTGGAAAGCGTAACGGCCCTCTTTTCAGTAAATGAACTGAAATGAACTTTTAAAAAATCTAGCTCAAACTCAAAAAAACTGCAAAAAAATCATATTTGGCGAGAACAAATTTCAGGATGTTTTCTTAAAACATAAACTAATAGAAACAAGGATAGCTGGTTACTGTACAAGTAGCACACAATTTTCCGACCAGTCTTAAAAAATTACAACAAAAATATTTTTTGAAATTAGTGTCGCTTTTTCAGCGTGGTGTGATAAAGGAACCGGAGTGAAAAAAGAGCTTAGGCAATTTCGTCAATCATCGTAACATATGCAAATTGGAAAACAATTTTTGACGACAAATAACAAGAAAAACTTTTGAATTTTTTAAATGTTGTTCGAATCACGACTGAAGGGGATTTAATATGATACATCATTCAACCTAGTCCAAAGATTATTGGTGGTAGCTGATTTTGCATGGAAAACAAAAAGACAAAAAATCTAAAACACCCGAATAAAGTTTCTCCCTATTTTCAATGGTCGGAACCAAAAATTACCTCGCCCTAAATAAGCTTCTTCACTACGTCCATTAAAACTCAATTTTGCCACAAGACAGTTTTATAATTCAAATTATTGTTTGATATATGAAGTGGTATGATAAATTATCCAAGGTTGATTTTAGCGCGCGCTTTCAGTCCCATCAAAGATGACTCATAATGTTAACGAGTCCACAAAACCTGAACAGCTCGTATTTGCTGATAAAAAGTAATTTTATGACTTTCACAGGGCAATTGATAGCAATTTTTTAAAAAAAATGATATCTTATACTGAGTTTCTGTTGCTTTAACATTATTAAGGCTCTTGGTACCTCATTCTCGAAGTTTCGTTTCTATACATTCAATAGCAAAACAAATGACAAAAACCTGAATATTTTTCGTTTTTTCTTCTTCAATTATGATTGCAGAAGAAAATTGTTGTGCTACTTCCAAGTCAGCTGACTGACTTCTTTCTTTAAAAAAAAGAACCAGAGGAACATATGAACAACGACTTAGAAACATTAATTAGATTCGAAATTTGTTCGTAAAAATTACATCGTCATTCAAAACGTTATTTTAAAATTTAAAGTTATGCAGAGCTTCTTGCAGGAACTCTATGGTGGGAAAAAATCGCCGTAATGACGTAATTAATTAAGAAAACTATATTTTTTTTAGTTTTCAATTTTTTAAGAATAACCTATAGCACATGAAAACTAAAAAAAAAAACAGAAATTGATCTAAGTGCTCCTTTTTTACTGATCTTAATCCAGCTGATCTAAGTGATGCAGAATCCAAGAAAACTCAAAAACTAGCAGTATGTCAATTAACTCAAGACTCATAATTTCATATTTTCAGTGGGGCATCAGACTGATATTCAATTTTTTTGACACGCATACCTAATTTTTCCCTCGACATTGGAAATTTCAAAGAGTTTTCTTACAGTAGAAAAAAAGGGTTGAAAATTTTGCTGTATAGTGTAATTTCGAGCAAGCGAGTAGGTGTAGCAATAGGAAAGGAGCTTTAATTCAAAAACTGGAAAACTAATTTTTTAACCGTCATTTAGTGCTTTCTAGGCAATGAAAATCTATTAAAAATCAGCAGAAACTTTGAAACTTGTTTTGATCCTTTTGTTTCTCATTTTTTTCTAAGACACGTCTAGTAAATAATTTCTTACTCACTAACCTTTTCAGCTTTCATCCTTTTGTCCTCATCGCACAATGCAAAAAAAACGACACAAACTTGAAAAAATATATATAAGAAGGTGGCCGGACCACTCAGAGCTACTTATTAAAATTTGGAACAGTTGAACTAAAATAAAGCTATTTTTACCTTATTATAGTTCAATTTAAAAGCACTTCTGCAGACAATGAAAACTAATGGAAACTTCGTGGAAAAAAACATAACTTAAGAAAAAAGCTTCACAGGAACCAGCTCGACTAGTCTATTAAACTCACTGAATCCAAATTTAAGACTCTCTGAAAAAAACCGGACTAGCTAATCCGATTATTAAGTATACTGATGAAACATCACTTCTTGAATATCTTCTACTACTAAAACAACTGTTTTTTCATTAGCTGGACACAGATGAGTTTTGAGAAGCTTCTATTCGAGCATATTTATTCTTTTATTATTCATAACTGGCAGCTTTTTCATTCAAAAGGGGCGGTTTAAAATAAATCAGCGTTGATGAAACAGCCGCTGCAAACAAAAGCTATTCTGCAATTTAATACAAAAGAAGGAGTGCACTTAATAATTCAGAAACTAGCAACCTGCTTCATATTAAGATTAAGCTCAGCTGCGAGTTATGTCGAAAGCAAAAGAAACCTTATAGAAATCTGAAAAATTAATAACTAAGTCTTCTGCATATATTGCAATGATTCGCATTGTTGCGCATAACGTTTTCTTAAATTGCACAAAACATCTGCTAGCTTAAAAAGAGCCTGATTTGATCACTTAAAATCTTAAAACTCGTTGGTTACATAAGCAAACAATCTTTTTTAGTCGTATGGATTTTCGGGTCTCTTTAACTATTCGCCCAGTAGTAAGAATTGCTACCCCTATAATTGCTTAATTCAATGTTTAAGCATATGCGAACTTTGTATCAAGTAACGCACTTCACCCTATTGCAAAAGGGTAGGGGGTACTTAGAGATCCCGATTCATGGCGACATTCAAATAAACCTAGAAAAACGTGAGCATTAGTATTATCATAGATTTTCTTTATCATATTTACAGTCTAGACTAAGACTGAACTCCTTAATCCTTGTATTCAAAAAGACACAATTCAAAGATTCAAAATAAGTGTAAACTCTCAGTGCAAGGTTCTAAATCAGGTCGGAACGCTTTCCTCCTTTGTTTACGTTGTTATCTTGGACGAGTTACCCATTTCCAAAGAAACTGCACTTTTCTTTCAGTTAACAAGTCAATATACAAATCAAACCAATCCTTCGCGAACCCTTTTGAAAGACCTGTCACGGCTTCAGGTTACAAAACTTAGAACCAAATCCTATACTATAGCTACATAATTTGGTGTTGCTTCCTAAATTCACCGTACGATTATTGAACAAAATGAAATTACTTTTTTTTCTGTCCATACTTTGAGTAGCAAACGTGCTTGTGAGCTGAAGGCACTAATGAAATAATTTGGTATCCCTGTATGCTTGCGATTGAAAGGTACTGGAAGCACGGGTTTGAATGAATGAGGGTAATTCCTGGGGGGTGCTAACTCAATTTGGTGTTCGCAATAAAATAATTTAAGCAAGGAGTCTTTCACCTCTTCTTTTTTATCCAAACTGCCATTTTTTAGATCCCTTCTGACAAAAACTGACTTCAAGGGATTTTCAAACATGTAAGAAAAATTGAATGAATTGAAAAAATAATTACAATGTAGTTCCAACAATCAGCAATGCAACCTCAACTCAATACATATGCTAAGTAAACTCCATAATTTACCCTGAACGTCAGCTTAAACTGTGAGACCATGTGGATCGATAAAATATTGATTTACTATACAAAAATTTGTATAGCCTTTATATACCAAAAATTAACTATGCCCTTCGTTTTCATTTTTTAATTTGGAAATTTTTCACGCCTAATAAATTATCAGTAATCTAATCTAATCTACCAATATCTCAATCAGTAATCTATACCATTTGCAGCAATGATTCATGTTTTCACTGACTGTAAAATAAAATCTAAACGAAGTGTATTTTTGCGTGTCAGTTTGACGAATTTAGAGCCAACATCATTTACCATATATGAAAACCATAATTTTAATGAGCATATTCACATTCAAACGTCTCTTAATTTTCTTTGATTTTGCATCAAATTAGCTTTTTCAAACTCCGCCTTTTTAATTCACATATTCATGAATACATTTTTGGTCTTCTTGATATTTGAAAAGTTGAATGATCTGACAAGTGCTCGAGCAGCCTACAAATTAAGGTGTCTTAGTTTTTATTTGCATTTGAACTTTTTTTGTCATAGGTGATATCATATATCAATATTTCGCTGAAAAAATCGATGTTCTAATACTGCTGGTATCATCATTCAATTTGAAACTCAGGGCAGGATAAACAGTAATTATTTGCAACAAACTATCCACGCTTTCTATATTTTTTTGCAAAAAAATAATAGAAAAATCCACCACATTAGGAAACATTTCTCAGTGCTTTCAAATCTGCGAAAAAAATTACAAAATTAAATTAATGGAGGAGGCAGGGAAATGATCCATTTTTTTCATTGTTCACTAATTGACAAATATGAAAAAATAATTACAGTTTTTTGACCGCTGCCCTACCAATAAAAACCAAACATCAAAGTCATAGTGGCTCCGCTTCAATTTCCTCAGCGGCGACAAACGTACGCTTTTAACCGTTTCTTGTGCGCAACAAATTTGGACCGTGAAAAAGAGGCGGATATTTGCAGATGAAAAGTCGCACTTTAAGTGGGAGAGAGTGGGAGGGTTGAGAAATGATTAGCTTGTCAATGGGAGGCTGAAAATGGAAAGTTGAATGGGTTTGATGAACTTAAAAGCGGCAGGTGCAACAAAATCACGACATACAAACTAATCATTACTTCGCCTGTGGGTACCTTTAAATACATGGGAAATGACAGTCGTTTGAACAGGAAATCGTTGATCGACGAAGCAATTAAATTTTTCAATTCCTTTTCATTACCCAAAAATTCTCTTATCAGTAAATTCATGAAGACAAAAAATAACTGGTTAACTTTAATTATCAAGCCGCCAAAATATAAGCGTTATTATAATTCAAATAAAATTTTATCAATTTTACCTTGCAGTAGTGAAGGAACCATGATGATTAAAACTGCTAGCTGCGATGCCAAAAGCCTCGTTGAAAGCTGTAGGCGTCCAGTTCTCGTAACAATCTTCATTTTATCGTAATTCTATTTTTTTTTGCAATGTTTCTGAATTCAAATTGCGATAAATAGTCGCTAAAGTAAAACCCGAATTTTGAATTCAGACAGTGAAAATTGATTTAATCTAATTGAGAAACAAATTTGCACCTAAATTGAAAATTTCGTGCGTTCTAGGCAGAAAAATTGAACATCTGGTAATAAAATCAACTCGAATAAATTGGATAATTAGTATCGAATTATGTTTTAATAGTGCCACTAATTCGTTAATGGAAATTGAGACTCCAATGAATGACATACAAGATGCATTAGACAACCTAAGCAATGGTTTTTGAGCATCTTTGTTGAGACGAGTTAACAAAACCACATTCAATATACAACTGGTTGTAAAAGTGACATCGAAAACGGTATGACAAGACTAAACAGATAGATGGCGTTCCCGTTGTAGATGATTCTTATCTATGTTGATTGATAAGATAATTACACTTGATAAGTACAAAAAGGTAAGCTAGTGCTGCTAATTAATGGTGCAGTTTAATTTTGGGATTCTGAAATTTGATCTCAAAAAAAAACATCAATTGTGAATGAAATGTTTTCACGTTTTACTTCCGGAAATTATGAATAAAACTGAAATTTGTTCTGATTTGCCGAAAAATTAGAAGAAATAAAGCAAGGCGAATTAAAGCGATGAATAATTATTTTATATAAAAAAGGCAGGCTAAATTTGTTCGATAGAGGTGTAATCCCGCTAATGGTCAAATAATTGATAATTTTTGATTTCGGTTCCGGTGCAATAGGTATTTCCGATGGTTGTTTGTTTGTTGTATTTCTATCAATGAAAATCACAGGCGTTTGGCGCCGATCTTCTTTGAAGTTGGTGGAAAATTGTAAGATAAGAGAGTTGGTTCCTTCTTTGTTACAGATAATCGGGTAACTAAAAAGACCAAACGTCTTAACTTGGTCGATTGAAAATAACGGCAGATTGTTCTTCAATCATCGGAAATTTGTCTGCTGTATTAATAAGCTGCCTCTTTCGCCTTTTTCATATAACAAAACTGAAATAAAAGAAAAATGATTAATCAAAATCACCTGTTTAAAATACTTGGCAATATTCTGACACGAAATTAGCCTCACTCTAAACAATTCAAAGCCAGTTTATATCCTTCTTGAAAATCTTTTAAACAGCCCGATTATGCAATGAGCATAATGAGATTGAAAGAGAATTGCAATATTTTTTCAGTTCAGTTACCTGGTTAACAAAATTGGAATAAGAAGTCCAAAGCAGTAATTCTGGCTGTCAACGTGTTGTAATCATAGCCTTACAAAAAAGCGTACTGTGCTTGAAAAAACAATTTTGCCGGCGAAAAACTTACATACACAGCAATTTTTTTAAATAAGAAAATACGCAGCTCTCAATTTTTGACAGTGTATTTTCAAAAATCAGCCTCTCCAGCTTAGTAATGCATTATTTAATTTTTAGTCAACTCTCATTGGACCAGAATTTTAAAAAAATCGCAATATCTTAATGAACACAAATGCAATTGAACACATTCAAAGGCTGACTAAAATAGAAATGCGGTGGAAAAAAGAAGCACAATTTGCGCTACACTTAGTCCTAACGAGTTAAAACATGCTCGAGGTATTCAGGGAAAAGCAAATCTGATTTATAGATGCCAACTGGTGCCCGGCAAATAAGACGACAGTTGTTAAGACGACAAACGTTTTTGATGGGACTTGGAGACAACGCTACACGCAAATTCTCCAATTGTATTTCTGAAAAATTTAATTAGCTCAAATTCGAACAGTTCAATTTACATGTTTACATCTCCTTTGTCGTCTTAATGTCATGTCGTCTTTCTCACCCGTCGTCTTATTTACCTTGGACACCTAAGCTAGGCAAAAATTATGTATAAATTAGGCAAAAAAGCTAGAAAAATTATAGTTTTATGATGCTCCTAAAACTCTGTCTGAGCATCAAAAAATTATTTTTTTTCTCCAAAATTTGCGGCGAATGACAAGGAACGCAATAAAAAAGAACAGTCGGCATGGTGCTAGGCTAATGTTTTTTTTACCAATAAGTTATAAATAAATTTTCCTAGCTTAGGATACCAGGGTATTTGAAAGAAAGTAAACAAAAAAAACAGTCTTTCGGACCCAACTAACAAATAACATCAATCTACGCTTACCATTCTGCAGTAAATCAAAAAACTCCTTTAACATGCTTGGCATAATTTTTTGGCACCAATACTCTGAAAATTGAAGATATTAAGCTATTAAATGCTCTTACACACAGTTTTTGAATTTTCTTTTGAGAAAAAAAAACTACTTCGAAACGCAAATCAGTCGGTAACACGGAAATGTTCAGACAACTATTATCGGGATATTTTCTTACAGTCTAATCACAAAAGAAACAGACCTTCTCATGATTCGAAGCCCGATTCGCAATCGAAGTCATATTACCCGAAGTTCGCTCCAATCGAATGAACGAAGAACAATAATGGAAGAACAAGAAAAAAATTTTGAAAGACAATTAAAAAAAACTTTTGAAAAAAGGGAAAGCTTATCTCTGAACTAAAAACTCACCGAAATAGAAGAAAGAACAATAATCCCTTTAATGAACCTTAAAGCAAATTCCATTTGCATAAGATATTAACTGCAATAGAGTATAACAATTACCACCAAGAGATGAAAATTCAGAAGCAAAAATGGCGAGAACATCCAAATTCGTATTAAAAGATTCTAGCGTTTTTTTGGAATTCTCATTACTGCTAGAAAAAGAACAACAAAGTCTGGTAGAAAAATCGAAAAACTAATTAATGAAAAACTTGTATCGCGCATTATAACCCCAAACTGGTTAAATAAAGTTAAAAAATTTCGCCTGGAAGGTATTGAAAAGTATTGTCACACAAAACTATAGTAGAAAATTGAAATCAACAAAATTTAATTGCCTTTATAACATGAAAATTGTAAAATGTTGCCGTTACACCGTGTGCTTGCTTTTCTTGTAGAAGAACGTATGAGAAGGATCAGAAGGTACATACAATTGCATTGATTAATTAGTTCAGTCACGTATATAAATTCGGATCTGTCAGCTTCATCACCCCTCGTGTACTTAGTAACGAATATCCTCCCTATAAAGAAATAAATCAACGCTTAAGCAATCCAGAGTTTTATACCTAGTAACGAATATCCCACTTTTGCAAAAGGGGGGATAGGGTCAAAGAGATCCATAAATTCTTTACAAAATCAAAATAACCTATCCTAAACTTACACTTCGAAAAATGATGAAATTCCAATTGATGCTTAATTGCAAAGATAACTGGCTAATGAACAAATTTCACTATCACAGGCAAAAAAAAACGAAAAACAGACAGTTGAAACTAGAATGAAAACAAAATAATTAAACCCCGTTGTGTAACATAATATCGGAAGCCAAGACTCTGTACGTCTTTTTCAGCTCGGAAATGCACCAACTACATACTACATTCACAGTGAAAGATCTGCGGATGAATCGTTTAATTAGCTCAAACCTCGAAAAAAAATCCAAAAATCTATCATTTTCAAGCTTGCGTTTCACTGAATATGAAAATCCTAAACCGGAATCATCAGACAAGCCGCAGTAATGGAAACGGGTAGCCTCATCGAGTCTAACGGTACACCGAGGACTCCAGAGCCTCTAACTGTACACCGAGGACCTCACCTTGGACGAACTCTGGTAGCAAACTCAAAAACAATTATTGAAAAAACTTTAATGTATCGCGCATTATAAACTACGAACTGGTTAAATAAAGTTGAAAAAATTTCGCCGGAAAGTTATTGAAAAGTATTGTCACACAAAATTACAGAGTAAAAAACAAATCAACTAAAATTAATTGCCTCATAATAAGAAGATTGACGAATCGTGACGGCACACCGTGTGCTTGCTTTTCTTGCGCTATGTGTTAAGAACGCATAATGAGGAAATTCTCACACAAGCCGAGTTATATTTCTATATCACAAGCAAAACGAAAAGCTGACAGTTGAAACACTATTGAAAATAAAATCACCTTGTGTAACATCGGACCCCAAGACTCCGGGCGTCTTTTTCACCTCGGTAAAGAACCAAATTCACTACACTCACCGTACAGATCTGCAGATGAACCGTTTAATTAGCTTAAACCTAAAAAAACACCCACAACAGGGGCGGATTTATGGGTACGGTGTGGCGTACGCCCTCCCCTCAGGGATTCGACCCCCTGCCGACCCAAATTTTCCAAAAAGTGCTTAAAAACGCCTTTTTGGTGAAGTTTTTCAAAATTTTGCCTGCGGCACAAAAAATTAGGCCAAAACAGGGACTATTTAGTGCTTTGGGAGAGCTCGAAAAATCAATTTGGTCGAACTAAAAAAGGTCGACAAAACTTTCGAACAATCCAACATTTTCGAACTTTGAGTACTGTTACCCAGCCGAAACAAATCAAATCAACCTCGGCTATACGGAAAATTTAAGAAACCAGACACAGGAAACCCCAAAACCGAAACGACGAAATTCCTACAGCAACAAGAACATTTTAAAATTAAAAGAAACCAAAAAAATTTAAAGATTTTTATGCAACCTTTTCAATTTTCGAAGTTGACAGTAAAACTAGGATCATTTTAAAGAATTTATTCTTATTTATGATCTACATTTTCCTGATAAAACCACAATTTTAGGAAGCTCGTTCAGTAGTTTATTTATTATGCAGATGGCAAAACTCAAAAATTACATCCGCTTTTACAAAAATCTTCTTCCATTTGGCGCAAGTCAAAAATTTATATAGCAGAAAGCAAAATTACTTCAATTTCTTAAAGTAATTACAATATAAAATTGAAAAAATCGAAAACCACGTTGCTCAAAATTTTCACCCCCCTCTTTAGATCTTCAGAACAAACAAAATTGAGGCTTGAAACTGGATAGATCAACGGTAATGGCCTGCTTTTAAGCAAACGAATTTAAATTGAACTTCAGAAGAACTCAAAAGTCAAGCCGCAAAAGCTGAGGAGTCAGTGGAAAAATCAACACAACCTAAATTAGTGTCTTCACTTCGTTCATTGACACTTAATCACGAGTTTTAGATCCGATTGGTTATGCAAAAAGCAAAACGATTAAAAACACAAAAGTTTAAGATATAACGCATGATTAGCATTACAAGGTACTGAATCAAAAAGAGACGGAAATAACTTGGTCAAAAAACATTGAGCAATATTTTTAAATAGAAATTAAAAATTTAATTTCACAAAATTTCAAAAACACAACCACTAGAAGAAAAAAGTTGTAGTGATTAGCGAGCTGCCACTAAGCCGAGATTATTGATTAACGCCCATTGAGCCGAAAACAAAAAAACTGCTCTAAGAACATCTAAGACATTAATTTTTTACACCACAATCGATCTGAAATGTTTTGTCTTCAAATAGTTATGAACATTTGCTCTTAAAACACCACAAAATAAGGCGATGACGCCGGTAAACCATAAGCTGAAACCATTTTAACCGAAAAAAAAACAAACAAAAAAACTTGTTCAAAATCCGAGTCGGTAAATTGACAAAATAACACGAATGTCAATTAAAGTAAGAATTATTTAAAATTAAAAAAATTAATACTTTCAAAATTTGGCCCAAAAAAATAAGCAGACAATTGAAAGGCGACAATTCAACTTTTCCCAAAAAACAAAACTTTCAATTTCATACATACAGAAAAAAACAAGGTCCACCGACCGTGACTAGATCCGCAGACCTTAGAGTGCAGTTGCAACGGCGTCACCTTTAGACCGAGTAGAAAAGAACCTAGACATTGCTAAGGCTCAATAATAAATCAAGTTCAATTTCTTCCAGATTTCGGGACAAAGTCTAGTTCCCGATAACAAAACTTGGTGCCGCTAGTATAATTTTGATGCATGGGCAATTTTGATGCATGGGCTGCAAAATATTCGCTGAAGTTTCTTCCAAACTAAGAAAATGTGAACAAAAATTTAAAAATAACTGTTTTGAGTATTCTTCTACCAAGAACTCCCCAACAGCTTAAAAATTTTATTCAAACCCTGGCGATGCCGACTAGGTCGTTTCAGCTTCCTCCAAATCCGGCGCATTTATTTGGAATCAAACAAATAACCCGCTGACACCGGTCGATATTGTTAGCGATATAAATCAAACTGTATTTAATATATATCTCAGTTCCAGTCAAACTGCTAAGGAATAAAATTAGAGTTGTGAAGCACGCTTCACTTTCGATGATCAAACGCAGCAATAATACCAACGGTTATAATCAAAGATGGTAACAGTGGTTATATTCATAAAATATCTAACAAAGTTTTACGACTATATAAACTGAAGCGTACAGAATTCATTATTGTGAGAGTTGTTCAGCTTAAACAACACCCATAGATACGAATATCACATAATGTGCCGACCAAACATATGCATATCAGTGAATCAAGCGACTGTTGGTAATACTTGTTATAATCTGCAGTCAATTTTGATGCATGGGCTGCATAATATTCGCTGAAGTTTCTTCCAAACTAAGAAAATGTGAACAAAAATTTAAAAATTACAAATTAGGTAAACTGCTTTTTCATTTCTTATAAGGAAAATCTTGCAATAAAACTGATCAATTAGAATTAATATGGACCATGCGACCTCAGCTTTTTGCCCGAATGAGTAATTATTACATCATTTATGAAAAAAATGGATCAAACAAATCTTCAGTGCGCGATCAAAACTATAAAATAGCTTGTTCCATTTCCATTTTTGATAGATTTTCTGCCAAAATAAACTCGCTGATTCAATTTGACCAAAATTCGAGTTCAAAAAGAAACTAAGCAAAGTAACTGAGCCAAAAACAACAACAAACTAGTCCAAATAGAGAACTGAAGGCAAAAGGCAAAACAAGCTTATCAGAAAGAAAAACATGATAGGCAAGAACATCAAATACCCAATGAACGAATAAATAATAGAACTAGCATCTATCATTCAGTAGTTTTGGTGTTATTATAGTTTGAAGGTTTCTAGAAAGTTAGATTCAAAGCTGAGCATCGTACACAGGTTTACCAACTGGTCGCCGAAAAAGTAGTGACTTAATCAAAATATACCAAAATCATCTCAAAATGAACAAAAAATAAGTTCCCAAAGAAGTAAAAAGACCCTGGTTTCGCCCAATTTTCAGCGCTGCAGGCAAAATTTTGAAAAAAGCAGGCCAAAAAAGCGTTTTTTCTGGCGTGCGCTCTCCCCTCAAAACTAGTATAAATTGGCGCCAAATACGCCTTAAGAAAAATTTTGGGGTTCGTCAGCCAAAAATGGATATCTAAAAATAGTTCAAAGGGGGGACCTCAGGAGTTTTGATGTACTGCTGACTATAAACAAAAATAGTGACCAGTTAAAAAGTAGAGAGTTTGTAGAGACTAATAGTGACCGGTCACTATAATACAGACCAGTTGGTAACCCTGATCGTACAGTTTTTAAGAGCGGAGAAAATAACTTCAATTTTTTGGACTCGTTATCACATCAATCGACATCTTAAACTCTCAAAATTTTCATCCAATTAGTCAGAAAAATACGTTTCACGCTTTTTTGGAACATACTGTATATCTACGAAAAAGAACAATCAAAAATACCTTTCTCGCTTTTTTGGAACATACTGTATATCTACAAAAAAGAAGAATCAATAAAAGCAGATTTTCATTAGCGAAAAAACTTGATAAAGATATTCCGCATTCACCTATTCTACCTTATACTACGAGAAAAAAATACAATACGCCTGAAATACAAAACGATGATTTCAATGAAAATCAGATATCACAAATATGTCAATACAAATAAAAGATAATAATGGAAAGGGCGCAGACCTCGCAAAAAAATAAAATTGGAAGGCCGCTTCGATGCACCTGATTTGAAATATAATCTCAATAATACTCATCCTACTCAGAAGGGGAAAGACCTTCCTTCTATATCAGTTAGCAGCCGGCAATTCTATAATGAAGAATAAACAAAAAGTCACCAACTTAACTGGCGTTGTTTAACAGCTCTGCTGTATAGTGAATTCGCTTTAAGACGACCGGACTGGGCTATAACTCCTTGCGAGGTAAAACCGCAGGTAATAAGCACTGGGTATTTTGGCGGTGCGTTTTCCCATTTACAGTTGGCCTAAGCGCTTCAGATCTGGGGAAATGTGTGGAATAATAGCGGGATTTATAGCCAAAGTAGACATTAAAGGGGAACTAACTGGAACTCAGAAATTCACTCTCAGCTCTTGGGCACATTTGCCTGAGACATAGAAAGAACTACTAGTTACTTGCCTTTCTTTATAACCAACCCGCTGTTTATTATGTCACCAATAACAAGGAATCTGCAACAGTAGTAGTTACCAGTTACCACTTTTTCTTTCCCTTTTCAAGGAGCACTAGAGCCATAACTCATGCTGAGTATGTTAAGGGGAAGTGGAGCATTAATATTATGCGCTACTGTGAATATTCCTCACTTGGGAATATTCGGCGAGGCCTCTTTGTCGTTTATCCGCAGGTGTGCGCCACTGAGCCTTCCAAGCTGAAATGAAATCAACAACTCAGTTGTCGTGCCGTCCATGCTTTGTTTGTTTGTTTGCCATGTAATCTTCATCGCTCCGCCATCGGAGAGAGAATTTTTAATTAATTTTGAAGAGAAGGGCTTGTTTGAAGTGTATCAGGACAACCAAAAACACTGATGGTTACTTAGCATGCAACAAAAAAGAGCGCAGACCATATTATTGACTGAGTTTTTCGCAGTACTGGCTTACCAACAGAAAGGCTTTTTCACAGTAAGGCTTACCAACATCGTACTTTAATTTTGTGCCCTGTCTTTTATTGCTCCCGCAGAAATTTTTTTAAAAAATTTTAATTAAAAACAACTCTCAACTCTAATTAAAAACAACATTTTTTTTCTGAAAACTAATCAATGTTAGTAGGTAATTATACGGAAAAATACGGAAGCAAGTGATCAGAAAATAAAATGAATACAAATTTAGAAAAACAGCCGGAAAACAATCACTAGCAATAAAGAAACAACCTTTCAAAATTTTCCGAGCGGTCACTTAGCCGACAAACAAGTGGGTAGACGCCCAGTACGCCCAAAACAAAAAAGGGCGTATAAAATTGTTGCCAAAATTGTTTTTAGAACAATATAACTCTGGAATCTGGCAACAAGCCCTACCTGAACTTTTGCCTGAACTTTTGCACCACAAAAGAAGGTAACCAAGTCGATAAAACATAAGACAAAGCCATTTAGACCGATGTGAAAAAAAAAACTAAAAGGAAAAACCAAGGAAAATAGACAACGTCAGGGCTATTAATTTTACAAATTAAACAATTAAATTCAAAACTCTTGCATATACGTTACAAATTGCTGACAGCTCAAGTCAAAATCCCCACGTGGCAACTAGCTCGACAAATCGTAGGCAGCGAAACGAAACTCCGCGATATTTCTATTTTCCCGGAATTTTTTTCCGTTTCATACATAATGAACTGAAAACTAAGCCCGACGCGGGCCCAAGCCAAGGAACTTAGGGTACAAAGGCAACCGTGTTACCTCTAGGCCAAGTTGGAAGGAGGGTCGAAAATGCTTAAGTTCATTTATGAAGCAACTTCACAAACTATTTCTTACAGATTTACAAGAACAGTAGCTCTCGCAAGTGTAACCTAGAGGAAAAGCTGAGCTTCGCCCCACTTGCGATACAAAAATGAATAATCTAAGTAAAAACTTGCGATAGTAAAAACAAATCATTTTTTGTTCCAATCAAAAATTGGAACAAAAACAACCTTCAAAAACAATTTTAAATTGCAAAAAACTTGTTGAACAAAAACACCTGCACCCTTAGAAAAATTAGAAAATGCTTTTAAAACGCTAACAAGGATAGTCGGTTACTGTTCAAGTAGCACATAACGTTCCGATCATGGTCTTCAAAAAATACAAAAGAAAAAATTGAAACTAGAGCTGTTTTCTGCGTGGTGAGATGAAAATGCCTGAACGAAAAACTGAAACAGGCATTTCGACAGCCATAGTAAACATTAGTTTTTGGAAAAATGACTGCAAATTAAAAACAAACTTTACTAGCTTTACTAGAGTACTAACTTTACTAGAGTAAAAAATAAGACATAAACAAACTTTGAAATCGGCCTATATTGAGCATAAATAAACCTGCGTTCTCGCTCGAAATTAGACAAAAAATGAAAATTTTCAAACATGTTTCTTTCGACACTGGGACACTTTTTTTGAAAAATTTTAGAACAGATCTAAACAAAAAATAAAACTTGGACATATTCGACAGTTATAGTAAAATGTGCAAACTGGAAAACAGTTTTCAAGGAAAAATTACAAGAAAAACTGAAAAAAAAATCGTAAGTAAATTTTTTGAAACAAGTTTTTTTTTCAGAAATTTTTTCAAATTTTTGATTTCAAAGATGGCGCTAAAAATTCCAACAACTAACTTTTCAGGACTTGTCGTTCAAATCACGGCTTACATGTCTTTTATATGATATATCACTCGACCCAGTACGCTAATTCTTTATGCCACCTGATTTTGCGTGAAAAAAAATGAAAAAACTAAAAAACACGAATCCAAAGCTCCTCCCAATATTAAAAAAAACTACCAAAGGTTTTTAATGAACAAAATAAAAAAATCAAATAGCAACAAAAATCGGCCAAAACTTCTGGAACTCAAAACCTGTACACAATGAATTAATTTTTAATTTAGATTTAAATGGCATATTTTTAGGCAAATTTAGTGCTGCTTGGTGAAAGTCTAAAAATTAATCAACCAAAACAAAACATCGCAATTAAAACTTAAATTATGCGAAAATGATTTGAACTTTTACAGACTTAGCCTAAATTTCTGGGCTGATTTGAACTTATTGTGTTTACAATTTCGATTTGATGCTAATAGTGAAAATAATTTCAAAAAATTCTGTTAGCCAAATTTTTCGATTCTGGAATTTGTGACATTTGAACAGAATGGAATGAAAGGCATGGCAGCAACGAATTTTAATTGGTAGCAGTTGAGTGAGAAAATTGGTTGCAAAGAATCAATTTGCGGTGACGAAGTAATTTTTGAAATTTCGTTCGAAAATAAAGACACCTCTTGACCTTGAAATTTTGCAACTACTAAAATCTTATTCATTTTCAGGATATGAGAAGCTAGGATTTCAGGGAAAGGGTTGATCCGTCTCCGATTCTAGAGTGAACTGCAAATTTGGATGAAGAGAATTGGCGGCATCGAGAAGACAACTCGGCTCCCCTCTGACTGTTCTAACAATGTCATCCACATACCTGAGGAACAATTTCACCTGGGGAGTATCCTTCTCCTTGTTCTTAGCTCGGCAGCAGCTTTCACAGTACCAGACTATCTCGGTTATTGATGCGTATACGTCATCGGATATTTTTCCGCATTTTAGATGATACCAGTTTCGGCAACTCTCGCATTCAACCCCCTTTGATCTATATGTGACATTCCTGCTGCAACATGGGCACAAGCCGTTTTTGTCATTAATTTGCTGTACCCCCGTTCCCACCGGTATTTGTTGTCGTAGAGCAAATTCGTATTCTTTCAGCCATAAGTTTGCCAGAATTACAGCGAGGGACGCTCCCATTGCTAAACCATCAACTTGTACATACCATGAATCATTACACTTGAAATATACTTTGCTGACCGCCATATTCAAAAGCCTTTTCATGGCTGCTCTTTGAATTTCAGGAGGAGACTCCTGGCTGTACAGCCTCTGTAAAGCAATTTCAATTGCCTCCTTCAGGGGAACGTTGGTGTACAAACTTTTCACATCAAGAGATATTATGGTTTCATCCGGATGTAGAGCAATGTTTTCTATTTTTTCTCTAGCCTCTTTAGTATTGGTTTCTATATTTGCTCCATCGATGTTGTCAAAAAACTTCGCAAGCATTTTGTTAAGATTCTCATACGAGCTGCCGGGAAGTGATAGTACAGGTCGTAGGGGTGTCTCATCCTTGTGTACCTTAGCTAAACCGTACAAACGGGCGGGTTGCCCCCCTGTTGATCGTATCTTAGAATATAACTGATCACTTATCTCGTCTCTTTTGTTCATGGCTAGTAACTCTTTGTTAAGTTCTTTCTCAATTTTCAGTATCACCTCATCAGTGGTTGCATCTTTTTTCACAAACTGAGCAGATTGCAACAAGGATTCCAGCTTTGATTCATATGTTTGTTTCCTCATTATGCAAAAACCAACCCCCTTATCAAAAGGCACAGCCAGCAACCCATTATCTTTGGAGGTATAAAAACACAAGAGATAGTGTCCCTGACTCTTAAACCAATGTTTATAGGGCCTATTTTTCTTTAACCTCAAATGTGACTTAAGTAGGCGACTGGTACATAGTGTTTTTATGGCGCTCCTGGATGGGCCATAAAAACGCTATAAATATTCATCCACGGGGACGTCGATAAAGGTTTTTGTCCGGGGAGTGGGGGTAGGACTTACCCACACCAAAAATTTGATGATAAAGAAGCTCAGGTAAATAAGAGAGACTATGGGGTTGGAACTGGATAAGAGGAAGCTGAGCCTATCATAGGAAGCAATTTCAGGAAATCTATCGCCAAAAACAAACACCAGTTGATTAGCTTCTTACGTTTCGCAAACTACTACAGGGAGTTCATCAAGGGCTACGCAGACAAAATATATGCAACAACTCATGAGGTGCAAGGGTAAGAAATTCACGTGGAATAACGCAGCAGAGGAATCATTTCAAAGAATAAAAACGGAGTTGTTCGAAGCACCAGTGTTGGGATGCCCACAGAAAAGAGAATGTACGTGCTGGGCACGGATGCATCGGTGGTTGCGATCTCTGGAATAATTCACCAAGAACAGGAATGGAACGGAAAGTTCCCACATGAAACGGCGGAAAGCTCGGAATTTAACGCGGTCGTGCAGATAGACCATCAGAAGATCTGCATGACGGACTCGGGATACAATCAGATACTGGTAAGTATAGACCACTTCACGAAACTGACAGAAGCGGTACCATGTCAGACGGCCTCAGCGGAAGAGACTTGTGATCATTTGATAACGCACTGGATATCGCGATATGGTTGTCCGATGACATTCCAGTCGGACAATGGGAAAGCCCTTGTGGGGGACTTGACAAAAGAACTGATGAGGAGATCGCATATTGCTCAAGCGCATTCAACAACCTACCATCCTCAAACGAACGGATTAGTGCAGAGGCAGAACAGAACTCTGGTGAACATGCTCAGGGTATATTGCTCGAGTTACATGACAGATTGGGACAAATATCTGTCAAAAGTGGTAGGGGCGTATAACAGCACGCAGCACTCAACAACAGGGATCATTCCTTCCATGATGTTGACTGGCAGGGAGAGAGCCTTGCCCTTGACATTCTTCTTACGGAATACGAAGGGAAGAAGACGTCGCCGCAGGCGTACGTGAATTAAGCGGTCAGGAGACAACAAGAATTGAACGAGCTCTGTAGAAGGAACACGGCGCACAGATAGGAAAGATAAGAAGATACAACCAGATGATATAAGCGAGGCAGATCATCAACGACAGCGAGCATTGCTTACAGGAAGGCTACTCAGTACCGGAACGAGAAGTAGACTTGGAACAAAGCGAGATAGAAAGAAGGGAAAATACAGACCTGGAAGGGTTGCATAATCTTGAGACTGACGAAAACATCCAACAAGTCGACGTGTCATCAATGAAACATGTGAAGACAGGAAATCCACTATTTGGTTGGACAGCCACAGAACGGCCGCTAGAAACATCACCGCATAACTTGAACCCAGCACCATCGACGGGGACGTCGATAAACATTTTTGTCCGGGGAGTGGGGGGATAGGACTTACCCACACCAAAAATTTGATGGTAAAGAAGTTCAGGGAAATAAGAGACTAACGGGTTGGAACTGGATCAAAAGGAAGCTGAGCCTACCATGGGAAGATATTTCAAGACAAAATTCAAAATACTGAATGAATCTTCAGAGAACATCCTGATCACAGACAGCGACTTAATTTTGTCAGATAAGACGAGTACAATCTGCATGACAGCGGACATGAGCTTCAACACGAAACTGGAAGCAGACTTTAAAAGAGAATATCAGAACGTGGAGTTTCTATTCAGGCAGAGGCCAGGGTTGAGAGGACTGGCTGCGCTTCCTCCTTCAGTTTCACAAGTTCCTGGATAATATCTGTGTTTCTCACCGAGATTACCCGAAGGCACGATACGCTTGATACTAGGGGATAGTCTCGTCTGAGTCCTGACAAGGCTCCAAGCCCATTGGCGAGTGGGAATCTTGATTTTCTCGGCCGCAGCGATGCCCCAGATGTTGGCGTCCCTGCAGATGCTCGAGATGGGAAGACATACACGGTTACGTTGATGATGGGAACCAACGACGTGTGCATGGGCGAGGCAAGAAAAATGATGAGGCTACGGGACAAAGTGAGCTGCATTCTTGAGGAGCTAAGAATTTACCTGGATCCAGCAATCCTCACCATCTGCACCGTTCCCTATAACATGATGGCGGACCAAAATGCGAGGGAAATGAACGAGAGGATGCGAAACATCAACGAGATAATCAGCAAAATCCAGCAGAGGAGTGTGCTGCCCATGAGAGTGATTGATGTGGCGAGAATGATGGAAGATTCCCCGCCGGAGGATGCATCCTCGGATGGTATTCACTTCGACAGGCCAATGGGCACAGAGTGACTGAATGGCGTCTTCCAGAGGCATACAAATTTCCTTGAGTCGGATCTACTGGAGAGGGGGCAATGCACCTTTGGTCCATCCCCGATAACTCCCTTCTTCCGAGCCCGGTCGGTAACTGATCGATTGGGGGGAAGGGTCAACTCGAGAGGAAGCTCAACTAGTAGCAGAAGCAGACAGTTGAGATCTACACCCATGGAAGGAGACGAGGAGGAACCTTCTACACCCCAGAGCTCTCTTGTGTCGTCAGTGGTGGTGGTAGACAGCAAGAAGAAGGTGGAAGGTCCGGGGGAAACAAGCAGAACCCGGTACCTGGAGCGAGTGAAGGATCTGGATCTTGAGGATCTAGCCTGCCGACAAGAGTTGACAGAGGCCTTGGGTATCAGAAGGTTGTCACATGAGGACTTGAGCCATCACAATTGTGTGGACTGGCTTAAGGACCATGAGGCGCATTTCTCTCGAGTCAAGATACTGGAGATGGCGGACTTGACGGGAATTCCCAGAGATCAATAATGGGGCCAATCAATTACAGACCTCTCAAGGAGCTGGGAAGTCCAGGCCTCATAGTGGAGCCACCCAAGCATCGGACTAGTGTGGCCAGGATCAGAGTGGTGATACCCGCGCGGCTTAGTGCGGTGGACAAGCTTCTTGAGCCAAGGAGTATGGGACTTCCTGATATAGCCTATATGGGTGCGAAACTTGCGGAAGACCCAAGGTACGAAAGATCCTGTTGAACTTCACGGCTGGCCAAGATGTTAGCGAGTTATTATCGGTCTGATCCTGGAGCGGCGAGAGCAATTATTGTAGCGGGGTCGGATTTTGAGGGGACGTCACCGAAGTTGTTTTGGCCAGAAATCTTGGTGTACCTACTACCAGGGGCGGAGTTGAATCAAATGTTGACTCTGATCGTAGCGATAAAGTCAGAAACACCGTGTGAACCGGAGCATTTGTTGTTCGCGGGAATGAATGATCACCTGCACGCGGCGGAACTGCTTGAGCCTCTGAGAAGCGGGGAGCCTACAGCAAAGAATATCTGGGAGGCGATTCAGTTGCTGTTTGCAGCAATGAATGAAGTGCAGGAACTGGTGGCAACCCGTTTGGGATCGAATACAAGAGTGGTACTCGCGTCATCGCCGGGTTACGCGAGTATGCCACCTGCTTTACAATTCGTTTATGCCTTGTTAGTCCTGATTGCAGAGGGAAACGGATGGCGGATACTGATGGCGTCCCAAATCGTGAGCTAGAACTGTTGAACTTGAGACTCTTGAAGTCGGAAGTGGCGGCGGCGTAGGCTGATTTGTCCCACGCTCTAAGGGGTTTTTACGAGCTTGCGGACATCCTCATCGTCTTGGACGAAACCCTTTGTCTTGAGGTGTCGAACCTTGCCCGACAACTTAAGTCCAACCCGGAAGTGGGGGATGACCATCCAGTGATAACTCATCTGACAACCAGCCTGTGGTTCCGGAGTATGGAGCCGACGATCACTAGCAAGACGAGTTCCTTTAGCAAGACGAGGGGGCCAAGCAACGAGAGAAAGAATATGGCGGCAACGGAAAAACCAGCGGAATCGATGGTATACCGTCCAACACAAGAGAGAGGAAGATGGCCATTCCTGACCCCGAGGCTGGAGAGTGTGACGGACAAGACGAGAGAGAGTGCTCCACTCTCTCTCGTCTTGTCCGTCACACTCTCCAGCCTCGGGGTCAGGAATGGCCATCTTCCTCTCTCTTGTGTTAGACGGTATACCATCGATTCCGCTGGTTTTTCCGTTGCCGCCATATTCTTTCTCTCGTTGTTTGACCCCCTCGTCTTGCTAAAGGAACTCGTCTTGCTAGTGATCGTCGGCTCCACTCTGGCAGAGAGTGCTCCACTCTGGGAGTTTCTGGAGGAACAGCTAGGAGTGGCAGAAGAGAGAGATGACGGTGGGGAGATTCGGCACGGCTGCAACCGAAGTTACTATTGGAGGCTTCTACAGAGAGCATGCGAAGGGCGAACTGAGGACCTGGAGGTCACATGAGATCTTGAGATTCTTGAGTCCAAGGTGTTCTGCGCGGGGAACGCGATCTTTGTGGCGTTTGTGCAGGACGCTTGAGCATGTCAATCAACCTCCTACTGGCCTTGTACTTGGTATACTCAAGGTACCTGTTCAATATTGGCCCAGCAAATATCTTCAGCAGAGGTGTGGAGACGCTCCGAATTACGGATACTTGACTCTATTACTCCTGAAGCATGGGGAGCTGACTATATTTCATCGACTGATGAAATATGGGGAACCCGTGTCGGCGAGGAAGGCCCACCTTAGTCCAGATACGTATTCCTACAAGTGTGTTGCTGGACTGAAAACGATGCTTGCTAGTGGAATATCTCCTTATGCAGAACAGGCATTTGACAGGCAAAGAGAGAAGCGCGAAGACGAGAGAAGAAATGAGGGAGGCGAAAGGAGGAATACCTCTCCTGACCGACTTGTGCTTGGCAATGAGATCCGATCCCGTGGGGGATGATCAGGGGACTGGGAGCGGTGGTGACCTGTGTTTATGGGCCAACCGTAACGTACGCCTTCCCGGATCCGCTTGTGGCAGCGTACCGACCTTCGGTGGTGCACGTCAGCCTGATCAGCGTTCTGGAAGGGACGGCACTGAACTGGTGCCGAAAAGAAGACTTGAGAGCGCGAAGGAGTGAGACAGTACTCTTCGGGAAGATAAAGGACGCAGAGCTAATAGTGCTCAACTTCAGGGGCCAAGTGCAATGCAGGATGGGGGGGGGGGAAGCGAGAAGGTCCAATCGAAGTCTACCCAAAAATCTGGAATCTAAACCCAATAGCAAAAGACACGAAGGAAGTCTTTTTTCAGGACCCCAGCCTGGACGAAGTATTTCGAGGTTACGAAGAGGGAGCTGGAGACAATACTGGAGGGAGACATGTTGCCCGCCGCAATTTCTGAGTTCCCGATGGTGAGGCGGATGACACTGGGGTTGAATAGCCCCATGGTAGTCCCTTCCCTACACGCGAGAGCGACAGTGGAGCAGCAGCAAAAGAAATTCACGGAAAGCTGGGACCCCTTGTCCATTGGGTATTTGGCAGCGGTGTACTTCCATAACTGTGAAACCAGGATAAATTCGTGGACCACGCAAGCAAAGAAGATGCGGGGTTTGATGCCTCCAAAGTACGAGGTTCGGGAGGTGCTGAAAACTCTTGAGAAGGCAGGGCTCGAAAGCAAGCTGCCCATCTATGATGACGGGAGGATGATCGTAGAGGAAGGACAAATAGCCCTGAAGGACGAAAAAAAATTTAGCACGAGAAAATATCGGGCACCTTATGGATTACAAGAAGTGGAGCTGCAACAAGAGGGACGGAAGCTTGATGTGACAGGACCCCTGTTTGTAGACCCACCGACGCCTTCACCCCTTTCTGTGGGAACCCCAGGAGACAGAAGGAACCTTCCAGTGGAGAACAGATTCACTGCCGCGCTAGAGAGGAACCAGCCAGAGTCAGGAGAGGGGGAGAGTATGGACGAAACTCTCAGCGAAGCTGGAGAGGAAATGGAGGTGGGAAATACGCCAGATGGAGGGGCAACGAACAGGGAGTTTAGCCCCGACACCACACGTGAGCTCCTACAAGAACTGAGTGGGGACGACTGGGCAAACACGGCCACCCCTACTTTGGAATCTCCCCGGAAGAATCTTGTGCTGCCACTAACGAGTGAACCATTCAACATGGGTATGGTGCTCCTAACCGACGAAGCAAGAGAGGAGAACACCTTTCAAGGCAACAAAGACATGTGGTTGATTACGTTGGACGATGAGGCGTGGCGAAGCCTCCTGGATGAATTCAACGAGAGGGTGGAGAACAAAGTTGGAGTAGATGACTTCAAGAAAGAGCTGTGGAACAAAGTAGTGAAGTTTGGAGAGCCAGTCCTGATTGCCACTGGGTTGGATGAGAAAGGTAGGAAGGGACTGCTCGAGAAGATCATTCGCCTAAGCAAGCAGAAGCAGGACGCCGGGGCAAACCCATAAAAAGATAGCTCCACTCTAAACATAAAAATGGATGAGAAAGCAAGACTAGTAATTTGATTAAAAATACTATATTCTTAAGGCTAGAGAAGGGGGAGACAAGGGTCGGAAAAGAGGGACATGGAAAAAGAAGTGGAGTCGTTGATGGTGGTGACAACGCCCCCGAGTAGGGTAATAAGGTCTAGGAAGAGGAAACGGGAGACAGAGGAAACGAGTCCTTTGGCGGATGCGGTTTCAGAGAAGAATCTAAAAGAGACGGCTCTCATGATTCTACGCGAGGGAAAACAGCGGCCTACAAGAGCAGCTCAGCACCCAGGAGGCTAGCCGAGTTTCTGCGGGAAATGGAAGCCTCGACGACTCCGAAAACGGAGGATGACTTCAAACCCCAGAAGTCAATTGTGAGGAGGGGTTCGACTAGTGGACAGACGTGGGGAAGTGGACATCCGCAAGGAGTGGCTTTCGACGCAACATCAAGACATTGGGAAGCAAGTGACATTTGATCCTCTCGAGAGAAATGCGGCCAGGAATACCGCTCGGCCTTGGTGGATAGCTCTGGAGACAACGAAAGAACTAGAAAGATGCCTGAAGGAGCTTGATCGCGGGGTGTCCGGCAAGCAGCGGCACTGGGCTACCCAACAGAAGGCCGAATTTAACAAGCTAGAGTTAGGAAACCAATTGGGGCGATCTTGAGAGAACCTGCAGCTTGAGTATTTTGAAGATGCGATGAGAACACCATCATCAGCGTTGCCATTGATGGCGAATCCTTTTGTCCGCACGGCAGGACAGTTGATGTTCACGTGGAGTTTTGCGGGAGGTGCATTGGAGGCGTTGACCTTGCACGATAAACTTAAGCTAGGCGGAAATAGTCTTCAAGTGTACCAAACGCTGATGCAGCATATTGCTCGAGACAACTCAGGATTAAGTCTAGCGAGAAGAAAAGATGCCACTTGTTTCTTTTCTTGAGGTAGATATTGCCAGTGATAACCGACACTACTGTACAAGTGTGCCATCAAAAACCGAAGGGAATAAAACCATGGAAAAGAGAATCTCCACTGTTATCCTGAACGTATACCCGAGTAATCGAATCGAAAAAGAAGAGAGCTCAAGGCAGTCTGTAGAGAAAGGGAAAGGGAAAATCCAAGCCTGGATCTGTTTATTGAGAAGATGCAAGAGGTGATCAGCGTGCCGCGCTCGAAAAAGAGGGTGGAACTAAAGATGGGAAATGGAAACGACATGTTGGTCACGAATTTGGGGGCTGTTTGAAAGATGCTGAGACCATCTTGGTGCCCTCATCACCACGCGAGTCTGATTGAAGAAATCACGGAGCGAGTGAGACTGTCACCAGGGAAGGGTGAAGATTTGGGAACCTTAATGTGGTGCACAAACGAATCTTACCTCATCGAAAAGAATCGAAGGAAACGACGAGCGAGCGAGCAAGAAAAACTTGTGAAGAAGATGGAACTGGGTAGTTGTCTGGACCTGGTGTTTGAAGGGGGAGAAGATTCCTGTGATGGACGATCCTGCGTCAGAATATAATCGTTTCAGAAAAAAGAACTAGCCACGTGGTTTATTGACATCACGAAGAAGGAGAAACATGAGGTGCAGATAGTGGCTGAATGCTATACGAGCACCACGGTGAACATAGCGAAGGTATTGGGATTTTTCTCGAGGATGTGCAGCTTGCAATCACTGGATATGCTAGAATCCGAACACCAATTGATGACGGCGTTGAGCGTAGAGTCATGGCGTGGAGTGTTGCAGATGGTCCAAAAGCACATCCATCAGAGGATGGAAGATTGGTCTTGACGCGGAGATGGGGTTTCGTGTGAGTGAAGCCTACAGTTTGCCAACGAATGCGAAATCTCTAGTGGGATCGGTAATGACCAATCTGTGTTGAAGCCACTACCCATTACATATGGCGATGGTGCGGCATCCAGTCAGAGGGTGTTGATTGACAAAGCCTTCTCGATACCCAAGTAAGTACACCTGGCTAAAATGTCGCAGCACTCACACAGACTATTGAGGAAAATCCAAGGAGCTGTGCCGGAGGACCAAAGAGAGAATTTGAGTCAGGTCTGGGGGAGGAACTCTTGAGCTTAGAAAGCGAAAACACGAGTGATTTTGAGAGACAAAACACGATCGGGAAAGCGATGAATTGTGCCCCAGCGACGGAAGAAAATGACGTAATATACGAGAAGATGATAGAGTTTGGATCTCTGCTAGAAGCTTCGGGAGAACGAAACCTCCGGAGTATCAACCTGACACATGGCGAACGCCCATGCCACTGCCTTCGAACCTAGAAGCTTTCGAACCTCTGCTTTATATGGGACTTGGAAGAAATTCGGACAGTCGGATCAACCGAAAGTCACCCTTTTTGTGGTGCGCTCGTTGCTCGCGTTGCGAAGGATCGAAGAAAATTTGACGAAAAATTGAGAGTCGAGGGCACTTACGAAGGAATCAATACATGCCATTAACTACAACCTGAGGCTTGAGTTGTTTGAGACTGCGTGCAAAGTATTCTCTATACCTACGAAGGTGAGGCACGTGTGGAGTCGTATAAGATTCTTCCCATGGTTTCGAGCGACGTTGACGTCTTGGTTATACACAGTGACGAAGGATCACATGAAGAAACATCAGAAGGAGTATCGACATTTCCTGGCCGAAATACGACCGGAAGCTTTCAAGAAGCCCTTGCAATCCCATTGTAATGCGATAACCACGGGTTGGAAAAGAATTGACAGAGTGTCTCGAGACAGCACCAAAGCGAGGGAACCGATATTGGAGGACTTGGCGAAGAACGCCAAGCAAAAATTGCAAAAATGGGCAATCTAAAGTGAAGGGTCTGCCGAATCAGGCGAAAAGACTACAAGAGCAGAGGGAGTGGATGCGGGCCTACGAACAGCTGAAGGCATGGGAAGAGATCGTAATCAGTTCCCATGACGAAGAAGAACTGACAAGGCAGATTACGATGTCGAATGTGTCAGAACCCAGTGACTCGAAGACAAGGAGAACGAGCTGAAGAGGGTGTTCAGGGATTGGTTCTTGAATCGTGAGTTGTACAAAGGAAAAAGTGCTTGAGTGTGAATTTAGATGAAATCTGAGGGCACGGAAAAGAAATTTTAATAAAAAACTATTGTTACTAGTATATTATACCTACCATTTAAATCAAAATGCTGCTTGACAATCTTCTGAATGGGTCAGACAAAAGAAATTATTTTAATCGTTAGCTTACAAAGCGGAAATTCAGGGTTCAGGTGTATGCAGATTTTGATTGCTGTTTGGTGATAATGTGACAACTTTGCATGGTTGTAAATTTTGAGGTGTAGATAAAGTAAAATCTGCCGCAAACTTCATAAAATGACCACTGGCACTTTATCTTGAGACGCACTCAACATTTTGGGGGCTCACTGACAGACAAAGACACGCGATGAGGACAACGATCTTGAGTCCGTGGAGTATGTGCCAGTCGGTCATATTTGGAAGTTTGTCCTTGAGTCTTGATTTTGGGTGAAATGCAATTTTTCAAAATTTCAAATTGAGCATAACATGCTCAAGTATCTCGCGACAACTGAAAATATCAGAGAAATAAGATCGAGCGATTCGAACTACAATTGCGGGAACGTAGTCAAAAATAGCAGCAGGAAATTTCTATTCGCAATTTCCAACACATTATTCGAACAAGAGTAGAGATGTCTTATTCTTGGCAGGAGGCAGAAAGTAATCACGAGTGAAGGGAGAGTAAATTCGAGTGGACCAGAGTGAACCTTCGGTGGAAAGGTGGACAACCGAAGTCTCCCAATGGTCCAGACCCAAAACCTAGTTCTTGAGCTAAAACTAATCCATTACAAACTTCTCGAGTTGAACTTGATTACCCATCAATTCTAGAGTGGCTTTATAGTTTAGTTATTCAATTCTAGAGGTCGTGTCGGTATGTGAGTACCAAATTTAACTTTCTTGAGTGTGTTTTATACTGTTATGTTGAGTTAGGGAGAGTTTTTAGATTGATCCATCTCAAATGGATCAAAAGTCCACTGTCTAATAAAAAGAAACTATACATAAGGTTCCGACCCTATTTTTAACGGCGGTCGTGTATTTTAGGTATTTCGAGACCTAATTATGGAGGCGTTCTTATTTTCTAGAGTGGGGGGGATTGGTAGTGGCCTCTAAGCCGTAACAAGGGTTTTAGTCTCATGTCGCAAGTGAACCGAATTGGCTCCGACCGCTTGAGGTAGAAAAACACAAGAGATAGTGTCCCTGCTCTTGAGCCAATCGTTATAGGGCCTATTTTTCTTTAACCTCATATGTGATTTAAGTAGGCGACTGTTACAACTATAATGACTTTGTCGACCAGATTTTAATGAACCACATCTTGAACTGGTTTTGGTTGAGACGGTCAAAAATATGTGAAGCTGTGTTTAGACCTAGTTTTGTTTTCCGTCGGTATGTACTTCCGAGCGAGTGCTACATAAATGTTTTCAAGGTATTCTTTAACATCATGATCGGCAGACCCATTAACGAAGCACTCCGCGCCGAGCGGATGTTATAAGCAAGGCCGTTAGACAAGGACGGACCGGATGGGTGGTTCGGAACATGGAAGCCTTCCGGATTCCCCGACTTACCTTTTCAACCTAGTTAAGAACGAAATTCACGTATCGTGAAGGGTGGGGTATCGGCCGTCCTGTCGTTCCCAGAACAAAAACTTCTATAACCAAAAACATCTAAAGATATACAAGAAACCAAACAAATTGTAGTAAAATACCAAAAAGCCAAAAATCGTAAACCAAAAACCGAAAAAACCAAAACCGAAAAAACCAAAAACAATAGAAATCATGCCCCCAGACGAGATGTGATCCGACCTTCTTGTTTGTTGTTGTTAGATATATTGTTATTGAAGGCATTTATATCAAACAGGATCGTTACGTGCCCCTAGTGAGTCACAGGATTAGAGCGTAAGACTGATCCAGCAAGCGGGGTGCAAGGAGCAGCAAGAAGGGTCCCAAGGACAACAAAAAATTTTTTTTTGGGTATCGTTAACAAGTTTTGTATCCCCTTTGGTACAGAAAGTACGATGTCAATCTGTGGGGGGCGTGACATTGACTGCTTTGTATTGACCCCCTTCGAGATGCGAAATTCCGAGTTAAGTACCTTAATTCGGATGTTGAACGGACCTCGAGGGGTATAATACTACTAGTACTACTATTTATACAACTCGTATTGAAATTTCTATCCCGTTTTTCAGTTAATTCAACAGTAAAAAGGCGTGTTTTTAGGGTCAAAATAGTGACAAATTGATCTCAGCACAAATCGCGATTTTCGAGATTTTGACATTTTTGAAACGGAAAAAAGCGCTAATTAAGTGAATTAATTTTTATTGTCACTAATATAATCAAAACAACCGGTTGAAGTTAGTTCGGACCTGGTTGGAACTAACTGGGTACCAAAAATCCGACTTTTTGTGATTTTTTGAAAAAACGAAACGCCGCAAAATTGAAGCTTTTTCGTAATTTTTGAGTTTGTGCAATAAAAATTATTGTTCGGACAACATCCACTAGTGAACCGATAAGTTTTAAAACGCGTTTGTCAACAATTTTCCTGGTCTTAGTGGAATCGAACTTAACGAGTTTGATTTAATGGATTCATCAATCCGGAGAGGTCCAAGCAGCATAGTTTTTGACAAATGTTTTTCAGCTAAAACATTTATGTCGGACTTTTTTTTTGCATTGAATCAGAAGATCCTACGCCTTTTGAGCTCATATTGATAAGTTTTAGGTCAATAAGACAACAATTGTGGGAAGAGTTACGCGGAACCTATAAGTTTGAAAATTTTTTGAGTTCTCATAAAATACGTTTTGCTTTATAACTCTGGAACAACTGGACAAGCCCGGTTCATCTTAGTACTGCTCGAACAGGAATAGTTTAGGCTTAATCAAAAGCTAACTGTTTTTCTTGAACAAAGTAAGCATATAAGATTTTTGAGATTGTTTCTAGCAAAACCACTTGTTATTGAAAAGAGTTCCTTCATGGTTTGTAATTATTTTGAAAAGCCCTTATACTCCTACCAAGAAGTAGCGACGGTTTAGTAAGGCACATCAAGGAGGAGTTAGGTAACCTAAAAACTGACAGTCAAGTCGGAAATAGGCTTGTTAAAAAACCCCTCATAGCTAACGGAATTTGTCAAATAAGCAGCTTAGCTTCCTATTTGAGGGATCTGAAGCCAGAACGAACCCTTCCTACTTAAAAAGTTTTGCATAATAGGCTCTGGGAACGTATCCGAAAGGGTCCCGGTTTACCCTTTTGACAAATCGGAAGGGTTATATTTTGCTAATCCGGAGGGGTCCCAAATCCGGAGTGGTGCTGTTCTGCCAATTCGCGATGGTCCCTGAACGCCGATCAGGAGGGTTATAAGAAAAATTGTTTTTCTGCTACACTACCTTAAGAGACGTTGAGACATTTAGTGAATAGTGTTAAGATTTAAGGACAAATCGGCAGACAAAAAAGTCAGAAAACAAGTGACTGCATTGGTATTTTGCCGTTAAATAAAAACTTAAAGACTATAGTTAAACCAAAACAGGCCTAAGCTCGGAGATTCTAGGTCTCTAGGTCTAACTAAAAACAAAATTCGACACTGATTTACTTGGATTAGAATCCAAAATTGTTTTTTGGAAGAGTGGTTGCCTTGAGAGTTTTAGTAGGTCTAGCTCGGGCAATCCACAGACAGATAGGTAAAAATTTCGGTGGGTGCAATAGTCGCCCAGTTGAGAGAAAAAAACGGCCTTCAGGTTTCGTCTGCTCAGTGCGGCACTAAACAGGGAAATATTTTCTTTGAAAACCAGTTCGACTGTTAAATTGCGACAGACCAATCGCAATACACCAACTTTTTTTCAATTCTTTTTTATTCAAGTTGAGTAAACTTTTTTTTTAAACCTTAAAAGTGTTTTTGATTGGGTAATGACTGCACTAACTTGTAAAGCTATTGACATCACCAGACTGTGCTAACTATTTACTCAATAACCAATTAACAATTTCTGGTCACAAATCAGTTATAGGGCGTACTGTGATAATTTAAAAAGATTACTCGTTACTTTAAATTTTTGGAGTTTATCGTGTTGTGTTAATATCAATTTTCAGACATCAAATACTGTATCAAATGAATCAAGTGAGTGAACAGTAAAAAGAAATAGATTAAGATGAGTCTCGACAAGTTGAGGGTACCTAAACTAAGTGATAGCTGTAGGAAAATTGTACCGAAGAAACAAAGGAAATCAAGGAATGATCCTTTTGTGGAAAGGACCAAGAAGACTCGGAACAAGAGGGAAAGGAAAGTTACAGGCGGAAGGGTTGAAACAAGGAGTTAAAATGCCTCCCAAGACTAAAAGGCAATATGGTAGAAGAGGTTCATCCGAACCCCGCTCAAGATGAGACTCGGGCGGGACGTGGAACGGAAGGAAATGGGAACAGCAGATTAAGGAACGAACCTACTCCCGTAGAACAAGGCCGCGAACTGGGACTCTTGATCGAGAGGAAATGTCGGAACTGTCCGACCTTTCGATTGAAAAACCGGCAGTAGGAGGCTCACCTACTGACAATACCAAGACGCGTGGGGTGACCGAGAAAACGGCAACGTCGTCTTCGTTTTCGGGGCGAGGCAAAAAAAAGTTTTGAGAAATTTTTCCCGTTTACAATGGGAATAGGAACTGGCGATGAAGTCGACACTGAACAAGAGAATAAAGATAAAGGGAAATTGATGATTCTGAAACTCAGGTGTGTTTGAACAGTTCGACTCATGAAATTGAAGCACCGGCAAACACGAAAAAAGGCTATTCGAGCAATTTGGTGCGGTCAGAACCATAATGAAGACTTTTGATGGAATACAACAGTCAAGAGAGTTCATGACAATGACCAAGTCGGACATGCAATCAGCAACAACTAGGGTTACCGTGTCAGGGACCACACTAAGGGAACTAGAGGCGTAATATGAAGGAACTTCGAGGTAGAGATGAAGAGCGCGAATTACAGCCAGTACTGACCTGCCTGGCACGAACAAGTTGTTTCCACCACTAGTGACTCCATTGGTGGACAACGGAGCATCAGTTGAAAATTCCTTGACCAGGATTGGGGATAACATGGTTGAGCAGAGTGAAGAGATGTCAATAAGAATGAGTGAACTAGAAGGAGCAACCTGCGAATGAACTAGATGTTGAGAGAGGAAGCCTGCGGGAAGAAATAAATGGCAATAGACAGGAAATTAGTTTGGCGAAAAATGCTTATAAGAGGGCAGATGAACACTTGGCCAGAAACTTGTCGCGAACGACGCAAGAAGCTGAAGAAAGAGATAAATGAATGAGGGCTGATCTGGCTGGAGCAAGTGCGAAGTCAACAAGAGCAGAAACTTGGAACTCTCAATATCAGGATAGGCTCGATGATGGAAAGACGCACTCAGTCCATAATGGACAGATTGAATGGCCTCCTGGTAAACAGCAGCGAATCTAGAAACAAAGGAGCACACTCGAGAGAGGCTATTAGAGAGCCAACTTCTACGAGCATTCAAACAGAGGAAGAACTCATAGGTTCACGAGAGGAAGGGGTAACGAATACGGCAGCGCCACTGGACGTCATTGGTCTAGAAATCCCAAGAAGATCAGAGGAAGCTCTACTGGCGGTAGGCCAATCTCAAACGAAAGACCTGCGCGAGAAGCATGGGCGAGTGGAAGAGGTGATTCCGCAAACTGGAATCACTCGAATCAGAGAAGAGCTCAGCCAAGCGACTCGGACAGGAGGGTAGTTCCGGAGCCTCAAACAACAGATATGAATGATAAAACGGGACATTCACGAGATGCAACAACAATGGCCACAGTGTTCGAACACCTGAACAGGTCCCTGGATACTTTTGTCACAAGTCACAATGAGCGCAGTGAGAAATCTAACAGGTTGTTCAAGAAACCGAGATGTTATAAGGACGAGTCTGACGTTGTGTAGATACCTGGATAGAAGTTATGAAGATTTCGAGGAAATAACTTGACAGAAAGACAAGAAGGCAGTGCGGTCACCAGCAACTTGGAAGGGACAGCCCTGAATTGCGTGTTGGTCAAAAAGCAATACCAGCGGGACACTTCTGAGAAAACTTCGAAATCCTGTTGAATCGCTTTGTCTCGGGAGTGCAAGGACGCCAAGCGATGATGCTCTTCGAGAAAAAAAGGCAACACGAAGATGCAACCATAGGAAAACTTCGACTTAGAAATGCTTAGAAGGCGTAGTCAAACAGCAGGATGAACTTGGTAGAAGCTTCACAGTTCATTGAGGGTGTGAAGAACGATGAACACAGAACAATGTTAGCGACTTACTATACACCTCATTCAATTAATGCTCCTCTACCGGAAAAGCTACCACTGAATTCCAATGAATATCTGTTGCTAAAGCCTCCAATTTGAGCAGGTTATTACAAAAAAGTTATAGCAATTTTAACAATGGGCCTGCAAACCAACGTAATTACTGGTACTAGCCCAGAAATGACACGGACAAGAGACGCTCTTGTGCAAACTGTTGTTCCACAGAACCTCATGTATCAGCATGTCCACTCTGTAAACGCGACATGAAGGCGATCGGTGTTAGCCTCGAAGACGAGGACGCGTCGGACATCGATAATGAGGATTTTATATGAGGCTTGATTGCAGTGTTCGGACCCAAGTGTTTCTTTTGCAACCTGGAGGGTCATTTTAAATCAGATTATCCACAATATTTGGATGATGTGGCGGAAATGAAGCACCCAAGGCATGAAGAGGCTTTTTCAGGCATTAAAGACAGCAAGGCATGCCCAATGAGCGAGGCAGAAGCACGGAGGAAAGAGAAACCGCAAGAGATAGCTACGTAGAAAGTGCAAGTCGTTCTAGAAGAGACGAGTGGAAGAGAGCCCGAAACCGCAGCTAACGACTTTAAATTGGTATAGAGCAGCGGCAAGAGATGCCCTAGATAGAGTTCAACAGGAGTTGGCGACAAGAAAAATCGAACAAATGGTCAAGTTCGAACTGGAGAACGAGAAAACTCAGGATCAACTCAATGCCTTTGAAGCATCTGAAGTGGAAGAATCGAAGGCACCGAGCAGTTTGAGCATGAAGTTGAATGTGATCTACGGACAGACATTTGGGATGGTGCCACAAGGCTGCAGGATACAGTCGATTATCTCGGTGGCAGGGCATCAGGTAAACAGGAATCTGAGTGAACATTCGGAGTTCACCATGATGCATCTGGACCTTTCTTCAGATTATCTGAGACTAGCTGAGCCACGCACTGAATCGAGGCTGTGCGAGCCTTGTTAACGACGGGTGGCAGTCGAGCATTGAAATTCCACAGGCATTACGTGGAAATCTACGGACAATATCACGTCTTGCTAAACGTGGATGGGATTAGTATTTATACCAAGACCTATGTCACGACAGACAATGACTAAATAGGCAGACTTATTTGGGTCGAGAGGAGCTGAAGCTCCGTATAATTGGTCATGATGCCAGGATGGAACAAAATGCGGTACACGTTGGATATGAAGCCTAAGTGACTGCACATCTGCTAGACACCGTAGGAAAGAAGATCGGAGCGACAGGACTCCTAGACACAGGAGCATTAGTCAGTGTAATGCCAATAAAGACATGGGAAAAGATGGGTTTCAACAGGGAGGACCTGATAAACAAGAACCTAAGATTTGCAGCCGCCGATCGAGGAGCCATCTACGCAGCCGGGTAACCCCAATAACAGTCCTCAAAATGGGAGAACGGAAAGTCTGGATCTGCTTTCTCGTGGTGGAGAACCTGGTGGATGATTGGGATCGGTTCAACCTGGGGCGTGACTTCGCCATGAATTTGGATGTGATGATCGACCTCAATAATGGACTGATAAGTATTAGGAACATAGACAGGAAGTAAGTGAAGCAACTAGTAAATAGAATAATAACTAATGAAAAAAGAAACCAATTTTTTTAGAACGAAAAGTAAAATTACTGCACAAGCAGGCAGTATTAGCGATTTTCAGGATGAGAAACTTAAAAAAGTTGAGTGATTTTTACCCAACCCAAACAGTCAAAATTCAGAGGATTTAGGCTGGAGTTTTCCGTCACACGAAACGGGCTGTGTGCGAAAAATATGTTGAACACACTACACATAACGATTTCTCAAGCGTGGAAAGAAACTTGGCTACGCTTTGCCAGTGAGGACGGACTATGAAAAAACCCCAATACCTGAAGCATCGATTAAAAAACTAACCAGCTCATGCAAAAAAAAGAATTGGTTTTAAGAAGGATTAATGAATTGAATTCGTTGAAAAAAAATAGTTCCAATTAGATCTGAATCAGATGACGGCTTATTGAGCTGCTCGAATGTTTTGGAAGGCCGCTCGTCATATAAATTAGAATCTAAAAACCGTTTTTGATGGAAATAGAGGTAAGATAGTGGGAGGAAGAGTTTAGGTTGACAAGGGCTTTTTTAAATCGGAACACAGACGTTTTATCTAAACATAAAACGGATATTGGTTGTTGTAATTTTGTCGAGCACGAGATCGAATTAGAAGAAGGCACCGTTCCCCACAGTAAGGGAGCGAGGCGCATGACACCTCATAAATCGGAGGCGTGCCGAGCGGAAATAGAAAGTCTGCTCACATACGACATGATAGAACATTCGAAGTCACCTTGGTCTTGTTGGGTTGTCTTGACCAAAAACAAAGGAAGACAGATAATCTTCTGCTGCGACTTTCGCTAACTGAATGCGGTGACCTTAAAACCTTAAAAGACGCTTATCCAATCCAATAGCACGCATGGACGGGAGCCATTCTAAACTTGGCGATACCAAGTTTTTCTTCACACTGGACATGGGAAGAATGATGTATAAGCGTAGCATGGAGTGAGGCCGGATCCGGATGCCGTGTTAACATGAAAGGCCTCCAAAACAGACACGCAGCTGATGCGCTTCCTAGAATTCGCGAAATATTATCGAGAGTTTATAGGAGGACATGCAGACAAATTCTACCCGATGCAGCAACTGATGCGCAACAAAGGGAAGAAATTTGAATGGAATGAAAGAACTCAGGAGGCCTTCGAGAATACCATGCAGGAGCTGTTTCAAGCGCCAATGCTAGAAATGCGCACGGAGAAAGGCATGTACGTTCTTGACACAGATGCCGCAGTGGGAGTCTTTTCCGGACTACTGCAACAGGAGCAAAAATCGAATGGAAGAACAGTTCTCCGTCCCATTGCATACGACAGTCAGGTATTGAGCGACACTGAGATGAATTACGGTGCACCAATTTCAGAACCGTTTGCGGTAGTCACGTTCGTGGATAATTATTGCGTCTACTGGGGGAGCGCTTCCTTTAAGTTGCGTGTGTCTAACCGAGCCTTATCCTAGTAGGAAACTCACACGATGGACCAGAGTTACATTGGTCGTTGAATAGTCAGGTTGGATGGCTAGCACATGATAATCGAGCACAGCATGAGTGACACGCACCAGAAAGCTGAAAGGGTCAGTAAGAAAACTGAATTTTATGAAAGATTGGAACAGAAGCAAACTAATCAGGCGGAGATCACTGAAGGGTTCTGGTTTTTAGACAAAAAGACTTACAAAGCACTTCCCTTAATGAAATGGCTGGATAAGTCAGTACATCCTATACCAGATCATCCTGAAATACATGATGAGAAAGCGACAGAGATTAAGGTCTTATACAAGAAGGAACCAGTGCCCTTGGATCTGCTGCTACTTTCAAACCTGGTTCAAAAAGCTGTCTCTCGTTAGAATATAAACAACCTCTAATTGCTAGATAAAATGGTGCAAGTCCCACCAGGAAAGATGCGGATGCTGGGTGGATTGTTGGAGAGAGAACTGACTAGAGATGATCCTGAATGGGCAGCAGCCAGGGCATCGCTGACGGACAGTGGAAAAGTGTGAATAAAACATTCAAGACGCCAGTACAAAGAAAATGAAAGAGATTGTAGGGCAGTAGATCAGCAAAGACTTTCCTCAACTACTCAAAGCGTTTTAATGAGAACATCGTTCAAGACGAGGGAACTGGATATCGGGACTCAGAAGAAGACAGTCACTTTCGAGGCGCCCGATCAAGGACTGATAGAAGTCGAGGAAAAAAAACTCGGAGCAAGAAAACTTGTCTGGGAGTCGCACAGTGAATGAAATGGATTAGAAGATGGACATGACCAGATGGACAAAGTTTGGTCCGGGGAGTTTAGATGGATGAGTAGATCATGCACATCAGAATCTGCCGTGGAGACATGCTCCGCGGTAAACTCATCTGTCGAAGACACCTCGAGGATATCGGAGGTTGATACGTACTCGGACAGGAACTCGAGCACTGGAAATGAATTATCAGAGTTGGCTTTCCATACATTACTAGTGGAGACTCGAGAAAGAGACTGGGACAGGGAGAAGCATCAAGACCCCGATAGTGATCGTTACCTGTTCCCATATGAAAAGTCTTCGACAACGCGTCAGATGACTTCGAGCTGATAGCGTTGTCAAAAAGTTCGATGAGTCTATTACAGCAGAAGGAAGCCGTCAGCGTTGACCTAGGACCATTTAAACAGGAGACAAAGCCATTGGCAAGAATTTAGTGTGTTAAGATGGAAGATGACGCACATCAGCCCGATAAGCTGAACACGGCAGGGTCAAGACGACATTTTGAAGGTGAGATAGAAACTCTCGGACTTACTAAGAGCGCGGTCCGCATGACAAGTAGCTTGTAAAGTTTGATCAAAAATTATGGCACCAGACAAAGGAGATCTGGAAGAAGATAGTTACCGGATCTTGAGACAGTACTATATGCAGAAAGAGGGACGGTTATATCTGAATAAGGATGGGTTCGTTGCTTGTAAAAGGAAAGAAGAGGGACAAGATCCTGTACAAACATAATGCGATAGTGTTGCCGCAACTCTACCAAACGGAATTTTTTTTCAGGTCACATGATCAGATGGGCCATCAGGGAATCAAAAAAGTATACCAGAGGATCTTGAAACGCTTTGAATGGCCTGGAATGAAAAAGGCATGCGGGAAGTGGGTGACAGCATGTCTGTCAAGTCAACAGGTGAAAAATCCTGTAAACTGTGATCCCCATTACAGTCAATCGAATCATCCGAGTTTAATGAAGTAGTGCAGATAGATAACCAGAAGATATGCATGACAAACAGTCGGACAGTGAGGAGAGAAGGTAATCGAGATAATGATTGCTTCGAAGCACACAAGTTTTTTTGAAGAATTGCAGGGGCTCTTCATGATGATATAGGTGGACTAAGAGGACGGTCTCACAAGCTTTTTGCAGGTCGAGCGGCTTTTTTGAGAAAATCAAAAGAATTAACAAATCAAAAGGTTGATTCCTTCTGGAGCTCGTCGAGAATGTCGATTGTCCGATAACGGATCCCGATTGTAAGGCCAGCGGAAGAGGCAGGTGGGGCAAGACCGATGGAAAAGATTACCCTGAAGAAGCCATTGAAGAAGAAATTGTTATTATGCTATAATATTCTACTCTTGTCAATAACTTTTTTATACCTGGTTTTGCGGGAAAAAAAACGAAAACATAACAACATCGGAAGAAAAAGTTCCTCCCCAATTTTAGTGTTCGGAACAAAACTTTCTTCGGTGTTCGTGCATTCGTTTGTTCAACCTATTTTGACAAACCGGCCTTTTTCAGCTACCAGTTTTTTGGTTTTATGTGCGACTTTTTTGTCTAAGACACTACAAATTGTGCTTAAAAATTCTCTTTGATCTAGTTTTTAAGACTTTTGATGATAGTTTTAGCAAAAAAAATCGTTTTCACTGCATAGTGGCCTACAAGTAGCAACTTATATGTTTAAACTATGAGGTTCAACACGTGTTGCCAATATTAGCTGAATCTCTTGCTGAGAACTGATTCAAAAATAACTGAAAACGTCAAATTCCTTTCTTTCATTTACTTAGGATTATTTTTAGTCACATTGAACAGTGAGCTCAACAACTGTTTGCGGAGCAAAAAAAGAATATTTTCGAAAAAGAAATGAGCGCTAACGGTTTTATTTTGCCTCTTTCACTTGTACTCCTTGGATTACTAGTAATTCTGTTAAATTTATTTTGGATACTTCGGCTGATGTTTATGAAACGCCGTGATGCCCATTTTTTCTCGATACAAACTTTGATAATTATTACAAACTTAGTTTTACTTCTTCTAATTTCTTTTTTATCCTCTGTTGTTTTAATCCGGTCAATCGACCATTTAAATTCGTGGCGATGGTTTTTGCTGTTTTTGCAAAGTGTATTTATGATTTTTCCAGGAATTCAAGCTTTATTTTTGCAGTGGATTTTACTGAAAATAATAAATAATAATGAGCCAAATTCATTATTTCAAACTGCCAAAAATTCTTCAGTTAATTTTAATATAACATCTAAGATGAAATTATTTATAGTTTCGAGTCTTTTATTTTTCATTGAAATACTTTTATTTGGAATTTTTGCTACAATTAATTACAAAAAAGATGAATGCTCTGATTTACATATTGCAATGGACAAACAAATATGCTCATCATTTTTATTGCTTATGGTAATTTCAGCCACAATTAGTCAAGTTATTCTAATACTTATTGAGATATCCCTAAAATGGAACAGTTTGGTTGCATGCAGTTTTCAATTTGTTGGTCTTACCATTAGTTCAATTCTAATATTTATTTCTCAGGTGAGATATTTTTTGTACAATGTATACAACAGGTCTGAAGAAAACCTCATTTATGGTTTTTCTCTTTTTAGCAGTATGTTCTGGTAAAATATAGGTCTCAATGTAGCTTAAAAAACTTGAAGATCAAGTTAACATCCAATCACACTAAACCGACCACCTTCCCCTAACTAACTATTCAATTAACTTCATCCAAGTTTGCACTTGGTTAGGGGGGAGGATGTTTACTTGGTCCGAACATAACAGTTGGTGAGGTCCCATTTGTACTAAGGTTCATTTGTACCAAAAACAAAAATTGGTCACATGTGTACCATGTGTAACCAAATTTTTCAAAGCAGAAGAAAACTAAACAGAAGAATAGTGACCGCCGCAGTCGCGCCAACGTGTTGAGAACTTGCCAACAGAGCCCGAAAAAAAAGAGCCCGATATCGCCGCAAAGTGGCCACGCGCGCGTAGCGCACCCACCGGCGACCTTAAGCCATGAGCCTAAAGTGGCAGGCTCAGTAGTCTTTGGTCTTTTGAATATTTTTGATACTAACGCGATTGATTTTTTTTATTTTGATACAAATTGGACTGATTTATAATTTTGGCCCTTGTGAATGCCCCCTAACAGCTCAACTATTTTACCGTATTATCAAACGCTTAACAAAAACCCATGCTCGATATTTCAAAGCGTTCAGCACCTTTGAAGCTACTGCTCAGCCTCAAAAAAAGTCTAATGGTAATTTATTAAACTTTAAAAACGACAAAATCGTTGTAAAAAAATTCCGCTTAACACATTAAAAAAACTTCAGTTTTTTTTCAATGACATCTGGCGTCAGATAACAGACAGTGCCTTTGGTAATTTCATTTTTGTACATTTTCTGAAAGCAAAAAAACTAAAAGAAGAAAAACGGATAAATATTAATTTATGCTGGCTAATCGATTAAAACAATTTTTAGAAATTTCAAAACTTCAAAAGAAATTAATAAAATATGCAATACGTCAGAAGTTTCATCGTAAGTTTTTTTTATTTAAAAGAAATTGTGCTCAAATTACTCAATTATGTATAATCTTTTGGTTTCTTTGGTATTATTGATATTTATATTACTTGTTTTACCGATTAGCAAAAAAAAGTTTCTGTTTTTCTGAGTTTGGATTTTTTCTGCTTTTGTATCATTCTCCATATTGCTCTGCTTCTTTCTAGTGGAAGCCAAATTGGAAGTTTTAAAGAGCAATTTGCAAGCCTCGCAAATTTTGTCGTAGCTAATAGGCTAAATTGGTTAAAACATTTTTTTTGGAATCAATTTAACAATCTCCCCCTTTCAAGAAAGGGGGGGGGGGTTGTTAAGTAGATCAAAATGGTCGATTTTTGCACTAATCAGAATGCAAGCAAAAATTAAAATTTTCAATGCAAGCTCTAGTTGTAGTGCTAATTTACTGTACTTATTTATAGGGGCTGGAGATACCATAGGGGGGGGGGGGGGGGCAGATATTGTTAAGTAGGCTTTTTTGTTTTAGGCTGCAGAAAATGCTGTCTTCAAACAAAACTAAGAGATTCTGACGGCTAAAATTAAAAGAAGGGCGATAAAAATTAAGCTGCAGAAAATGTTCTTATTGGTTAATAAAATGTTGTTTTTGCTAATGGCTAAAAATAAAAGAAGAATAAGCAGCCTGCTGTAGTGTTAAAACTGCAGAATATTGATTTTCACTTTGATCTTATGAGGGAAGGGGGTTAAAAATCCTATGAATTTTTCTTCAGGTTGGAATTTAAAACGAAATTGTCGTAATTTTAAACGTTTTTGCAAATGAAGGCGTCTATTGTTTTATTGGTAAGGATTTTGAGTTTAACAAAACTAATTGCAACAATCGTTGAAAGAAACTGGATGAAAGAGCTAGTGTACGTTTTTTTCAATAAGGTTGTAAATCGGAAAAAATTCAGAAATTAGTTTTGTTCTCCAGACTTCAGAAAAAGCTCAGAAAAAATTTTCGAAAATAATTGTTTTCAGGTGTTTTTTTTTTACCTCAGCACTAGAAAAAAAATTCTCCAGCTTTTCTAGGTTTCAGTTCTCACTGGTTTATAGGGTACCTCGCCCAATTGTATCACTTGTCAGTTTTTAGATATTTTCGCAAAAGTTGAAATTTTTGCCACTATTACTGATGACAGGATAAAAAAATGAACTATGGATTCTTTCATTTTCACATAAATTAAAAACTATCACAAATGTCTTTTTTACTCTGATCACTCTGGATAGAATGGGTGAAAATCATCGCTTCGGATAGTTTGTTTTTCATTCAAAATAAAAGAAACGTAAATGTATTTGAACAGCTTGCATTTACTATCATATAAAAACGCTTCCAATCATATGAGTTAAAATAAAAAAAACTGTTTTTTTTAAGTTCCGTTTTCCCGACTGATTTTCTGAGGGAAGTTGATGGACGTATTTTGAGATTGTTGCTACCATCATCAAGTATTTTTTATGCAGTTTACAGCTGATTCACTAATTACTCGTATCCAGAAAATTATTTCGTAGTTTTTACAGAAAAGTAAATAATACGAAAGAAAAGATTACAAAAAAGTATTACAAAAATAATCAATCAAAAAATTTGAAAAATCAATGTTTTTTACAGAAAGCGATCTTTTTTACTAAATCTAAAGTCAACGCGAATCATCCGATCCAGTAGCGGATATACGGGACAGCGGACGAAAGCCCTTCCCCCTCGGTGATTCGATCCCCTGCTGACCCAAAGGGTTCCTCTTGGTACTATTTTGAAATATCCTTTTTTGGCTGTTAGAACTCAAAAACTTTCAGAAGGCGCCTTACGCGCCAAAATACACTAATTTCGAGGTGGAGAGGGCGCCGAACAAAATCAATTTAGGTTAATTTTTTTTCCTTCTTGGGCTTTTCAGAAATTTGCCGGCGACGCAGAAAGTTAGTTCAAAATAGAGCCTTGATAGAAATTTTGGAGAGCTGAGAGAATAAATTTGGTCGACCTGAAAAAAGTTTAGAGCCAAGTTTTAGGTAAGAAAGTTTTCTTGTTTAGGTCCACATTTTAAACAATGTTCATCGAATGGTGTTTTTCAGGGAGTTTTTCTCGTACAACTTAACCTGTCTGGAGGCCAATCTACAACCATGTTCTTTGCCAGGTTGTTTTGTTACATTATACATGCTGCTGTTATGCCATCTTCACTTATGGTCCAAGAAACGAAAGCTCCGACAGCCCAATTTAGCGAGTGGACTTCGCATCGAAGAAACTTTCATGAGTCCTCTGATCCTTTGCCACCAGGTTTTTAAAAACTCTCCTAAAGTTTTATAGTTTTTAAAAAAAATTTTAAACATCTTCGATCTCCTGAAAAAACCGGATATATTTAGGATTTATTGCATGAGATTCGGCTCTGTCATATTATTGAGAAATGACCTCTTAGAAAGGAAGACTTCATAAGTTTTTCTATTTGTTTTCTGATGAAAAGTCAATATAGATGAAAATGTCTCAAAAGCGAACTGAAGTTTGAGATAAAGATGTTTTCTTTGTAGGGGCCGGCCTATTGGCATGTGTGCTTATTAGCATGACCACGTATAAAAATGCAATTGATTCGCTTGCTCTTTCTTGTTTATTGAAATTCGCTCACTTAAAAAGTACGCATGTTTGAATAGGTAAGTTTCCTGTTGACATTGGCCCCACTTTTGGTTTTCATTTTTGATGAACTACTTTAACATTGTCACAATGCATGGTTAACAAACTAACAACTGTAGACAGATTTGGGCTCTTTTTCCTTCCCCCCCCACCTGCAAGTTTTACAAGTAAAATTACTGTTCCCACCAACCGATTAACAAGAAAATTGGCATGCGGACTAATCGGGCCATGACAAACATATTTGGTCTTCATAATTAACCTTGTAAAACCACTCATTACATCATAAAATTTATGCTCATACGAGGTGGGGGGGGGGGGGTAAGGAAAAAGAGCCCAGATTTGGTCCTCAAACCTTAAATCGATGCTCTACGCGTTTAACCATAATCACACATAACACAACTAAAAAAAACTTGAAACTCCAAAAGTGGGGAGATTGTAGAAAATCCGCGTTCTGCCTGCATATTGCGATGCTGGGCTTGATCACAGACGGATACGAGACAATGCCACAAAAAGTCAGTTGACTTAGGAGAATGTTGCTAGTAGAAATTTGAATGTGATGAATGAGTCATTTTTTATCACACAAAGAGCGACTTTTGAAAAGTAAACAAACATCAGAGCGGTTTTTTCAGATTCTTCAATCCGAATAGCTGATTTAAACAGAATTGCAAAGGTTACTAACAGTGGAAACTCGAAGGCACAAAATGGCATCACAGAGGCGGAAATTGAAGTTGATTTCAACCAAGATGCCACTCATAAGTTCCCAAATAAGTGCATAACCAACATGGTAAGTTAAAATAGCAAGAAACACTGGTTAAATAAAAAAATAAAAAAACTCAAAATTTAACGTTGTAGTTAGCGATCAGAACATTTGATGTTTTTTGCGGACACTCATAAGAAAATGGGGATAATTGCAATCAGTAGTGAAAAACTTTTGAGTTCAAACCTCTATACCATCCTAAAAAATCCACTTGCATTCATATTTCAGCTCACTTCAAGACATGAAAGGAAATATGAAGGAGAGAAAGACAAAATTTTTGTGCTCGGGATGATTTTCTTCAAGCAAATTAAATTTTTCTAACTAGTAATTCTTGACGAGATTTTTTTTTCTATTTCAGTCAAAATTAGTTGCTGCCTTTAGCTCAAAAGTGAGAACGTATTTTATGTATTATCTTTTTTTGTAAAGTTATGACGGTTTAAAGATTGCCAATATGACCAATTTGGGATAAGTTTTATTTTACGCGCAATATATTTTTTGCTATTCACGCTATTTAATTTCTCATAGAATCTGTTACAAGTTAAATTGAGGCGTGAGATTTGGTCCGTTTCATATTTTGCTTTATGATATCAGTTTCTGTTTTACATAGTAATTGGGGGTATGGTTTTCAAAATTTTAAACAGAATTTCTTTCTATGTTTAAAAATTTCCATTTTTTATATGGTGAACTCTACTCTATTGACCTTAAAACTCAGTCGGAAACTTTAGGGCTTCGCCTTGACTCAGCAGTCTTTTGTTCCAACTTTCCAAGAAAGTTGCGGAATATTGTGCTCCGATCGGTTGTTTTTTTTCGAACTTTTTTGAATTGTTTACTAGCAATTTTAGACGGAATTTGAAAATATTTCACCTGTAATCATTTTCCTAAAGTTACAGGTTTTTAAACTGCCAATTTGACCAATTTGGGACAATTAGCGCGCAATTTAAATCATCATAGAAATCGTTGCAAATTATAATGAGGCGTGCTGTAAGCAAGTTATATTATTTTCAATTTAAGATAGTGTGACGGATGGATTCTAAAATAAAACCTGAATATATAAGTGTTTTTTTAAAAATATTTTTCTTGGAAAATTCCATTGACTTTTCTAAAACGATAACTACTTCATATACCTTGAAAACCAACACTCAAGGATTTTCTTTGATACAAGCAATCTTGCCTTGCTTTTGCTTTGAACATTTGTTGTTCAATCAGTGAGGTCGGAAAATGGACCAAGTGAACAATCCCCCCCCCCCTCAATCACGGGGGAGATTGTTCACTTGGTTAAAAGTAATGTTTTCAGCCAATCAAATTTAGGCGTAGTACGGCTTCAACTTGCAATAAAATTATAGGGGGCAGATTGTTAATTTGGTCCATTAGGGGGGAGATTGTTCACCTGGCCGGAAAGTTCTGTGCTGTTTGCACAACAGTTCGCTATCTTTAAAAATTGGACCATTTAAAAAAATTTAAAACGGTCCTGATTTGTTGTATCTGCTGATTTCAACATCGGTCCATTACCCTTTCTAGCACCCAGCCAGCAATGGTAACTCCACAACTACTGCATCCAGCATATCCTCTAATATGTTCTTCGATGACCGACTGTCCCAAATGCAGAACAACTCTCACGGAGACTCAAACGATGCGCATGAAAGCGTCAGTGAAGATGGTTATCGTTTGGAGTACATCGCCGAAGTTTTGGACTCTAACGATTTTGTTGATGTATCGGGTAAGAGAGCATCTTTTTGACTTCATACGAATCTATCTACAAATTTTATTACGAAACTTCGTTGTACAGAAACGCTGTTCCTTTAAATAATTCGAAAAATAGAAATTTGAAACAACCTTATACAACTTATCATTTTTAAGAATCAATAATAACATTTTGCACACCGAACTTGCGTGTTTTTGATTTGTTTTGTAGTATTTTTTTTTTACATTTCTATGACTCAAATTGTCGAAAGAATCAATCATTTTAGACAACATCATCCCAATGGCGTCCTTGTTCCGTTGCGATTCTTTCTCCTGCAGAAGTGAACCGGGCGAAAGAGCCATCGAATTTCTCAGCATAGCGGAAAGTTCCGATTACGCAACACGAATGTCACCAGGAGAAAGATTTCAAAGAGTTAAACTTGTAGTCGCGAGGTCTAACACGACCGCTATCACCACAAGAAGCGTAAATTCAAAAACAGACCGGGACTTTCCTAAAAATCGGGTAGAGGATGACGAAGAAGTAATAGCAACTAATTCTGTTGGGGTTTATCCCGGTTCAATTCCTTCTGGCTCGAAACTTCCGGGTTCCAGTCGCAAATACTTACGAGTTCTAAGCTTCAGAGTACTCAACAGAGATGGCGAAAGGTAATGCTTTAGGATCTTTGTACATTTAATTTTTCGTGGACGTGGACTTAAAAGTTTTCGGATATAAAAACAGTCCTTGTTACGACAATTAAAAATTGGGAAGGAACCTTGTATTCGGATGTGTTTCAGTTTTTGTTATCCATGCAAAATCAGGTACTACAATTATTGATCGGAATGGATCGTATTCATTGAAATGATTTGAACAATATGAAAGAACTTTCAATAAAAAATTTTCGGTGATGAGAAAAACGGTGATGGTCTGAAATTTTTGAGTTTTAGTTCAAACTCAAGCGAGTAAAGCGATCGAGTAATAAAAGTAACGTACGTTGTACGAAATTCTAACTTTAATGTAGGCTTGAAGGCTGAGAAAACATTTACCAAAAATCTTAAGAAAACTTTACTAGAAAAAAATTCGTTTTGTAAATTTTATTTCCTGCTTCCCTTTCAACAAAGGTTTTCTTAGGTTTTGTGCGAAAAATTAGACAAAATTTGAAGAAAAAGTTTATCAATTTTTGTTATTCATTTTTTGATGACAAATGTTATCCATTAAGCTTAATTCACAAGCTTTCTATATGTTTTCTTTTCACACCACGCACTAAAAACGACACTAAACTAAAAAAAAACAAAGAAAATACTTGCATTACAACCGACTATCCGTGTTTAAGTTAGCGTATAGTTAGCTTTTGATTTTCGCTGAAGCCAAAACTATAATGACGGATATCCTCTAGTTTTTGTCAATAAATTTTCAATAAGAGTAGTTTTGTCTAGATTTGAAACTTCAAAAATGAAACCTTCAAAAACCCTCAAAATTTCTTTCAATGGTATTCTATTTGATTTAGTGCTATTGACTCACTTCAGAACAACCAAAAAAGTAAACCGGCGTTGCGCCGAAACACGACTTGGCATACCCGGAACTCGGCTTACATTCCGGACGAACTAGACGACGAGAGAGAGGATTCGGCAGCATCCGAACCGAAAATCGAAAACTTGCATGTTGCCGAACACATGAGCGAAGAAAACGAACACTTCTCGTCCGTAGCAGGGAGAACAAACCAACATCGACGAGTAATTCCTGTGAACACTTTTCTCAGAGACATAACTTAACAATCAAAGCGGAGTATTGTTGCACAAAAGTTATAATTTAAAATCAAGTTGTTTAATTTTTTTTCACTTGGAGCGCCTTTGCCTTCATTCACTCTAACCCGGACAACAAGACTAGTTGCAAACAGTTTGGACAGACAGAATTAACAGAAAATACCCTAAATTTGCCAGTTTTGGAAACGTTTTGTGTGCAAAGAAGAATCTTCTGGCGAACACATTTAAGCAGTAGTTTCGAATTAGTTTTCCTTAATACCGGCATCACATTGATAGACTTTTTGGCGGATTGAGACTCTAATGTGTCTCTACATAAAATTTCTGACTGTTTTTTGTATGCTCTTGAAAACGTTGGAACCTTGATTTAAGTTAGTCAAAAATTTAGGTTCTTTTGCAGCATCATTTCTTCTGGTGTTCAACGGGTATCCAACTAACTTGCGCCAAATTCAAATAAACTTTTAGATGTTCCAACTTTATAAGAAGAGGACAAAATATTTATTTATGCCTGGGTGGATTTTTATTGAGTCAATCTTCGACTTTGATTTTTTGAAAGAGCGTTTTTCAGCAAAATTTTTTAATACTATCTAAAACTACCGTACTACTGAGCTCAAATTCAGAAAAAATCTTCTTTCATCTCATTTTGGAAGACCAGGGCCAATATGAAAAATTATGACGTGTATCTTAGACTCTTACAGCACGCATAAGCGACGAATTGTATCGTTCAAAATTTTAGCAATTCGGTCTGTATAACACAAAACAAGATGCTAATTACGTCCTTTTTTCTTTTACCTCGTGTTTAGAGGGATAAAGAGAAGACAAAATTTATCAACTTTCGTTTAATTGTTCTTTTCTCGACTTTTTCGTCAAGGCTCATGATGCAAAAAAATCTTCGACATTTACAACTCTGACAACATTTTTATTTCACTGACTAATTTTGAATTTGATCAAAAACAAAATATTCAAAACATTACCCTGATAGAAGCAGTTGTCTTTAAATTTTTCGGAATTTGAAGACATAGCCAACAGACAGTTTGAAGAGAGACAATGAACGCAAGTAAATAAAAAAACCTACTCGTTTTTTTTTGAAAAAAAAGTCAACTTTTGAAATTGAAAACAACTATTTCCTAGATGATTTTTTTGTTCGGCTGGTAAAACGAAAAACAAAATTTCACCTTTACTCTTTTGCTGTTTGATAGTGGATTTGCCTTCCTGTTATCACAAAAAATGAGCAGAGCTTAGAGAGAAATCAAAAAATAAACCGCTAAAAGCAGGTTTGAGCGGGAGCAATTTTTAAGACTATTCCTTAAGAAAAAAAAAACTAAAATTATCAGTAGGAATGGGGTGTTTTATCCAGACCAGTTTGACGGCGAATGGAACAATCCTAAAAATTCTGGATTATCAATTGGGTGCACTTGCACTTCAGTAAGTGTGGATGGAGACTGCTTGTTTGTTACTTTATAATTTTAAATGCAAAATATTCATGCGTGGTAATTTGGCGTATTAGCTCTGTATACAACGTAATTTCTAGTTCTTGATTTGATATATTGACATTCCAAAAATAAAAATATTTTAATTAAGCAGTCAGTAGCGAGCGAGTGAGAGGGGGATGGCAACCGTTTCGCCCCTCAATTCTGGTTGCCAAAATTTTCCAAAGGGATCCCTATAGCATTTTTGTACGACACCCATTTTTGTTTGACCAAGCTCAAAATTTTTCTAAAGTGCGCTTCTAAACCAATATAATTTAACTTGATGGTGGATTGCGCGCACTCAAATTGTCACTTTTTGTCCTTTTTCTTGAGTTTTCTCTGCGGCGCAAAACTAAGTGTATACAGCAATTTAGGGTCTTTTTAGGTTTTTACGGGAATTTGGAACATCAAAGTATTTAATCTTACAAAAGTTCCGTGTGCATGTGCAGGCCACTGTTAGTCATTCTATTAAATTTTTAATTAGTGAGACAGTTAAAATTATGCTTTAGCTCTCAGTAAACTCCTTTGGATCCTAATTTTCCTTAATTTATTGTAAAACAAATTCATTTTTTCGTTTGCAGCCCAATGGTTCGAAAAACTTCTCGTGCCTGTTCGTGAATTGCGTTTGCATTGAAAATGAACGAGAAGAGTTCGAACGATTGTTTTTTCTGCACCATCTTGTAACGCTTTCGTTGAAGATTCGAAACTCCTGAAGTTGCTCACGAAAGTTTGCTGCCAATTCTATATCCTTTTGCACTCCAATTATTTTTGACTCCATACGAGTATTTGCGTTCATTTGTTCTAACATACACAATATCTGACCAATGGCAGCACATCTTATTTTTCATCACTACTAGACTTTCGTCATATCTTTCGGCCACTATGAAAACAGTGAAGTTTTTCATTAACTCGTCAATATACTGTTCAGCTTCAGTTTGTGATTTCAGCGCGTCTCCGCCGTAGTCAAACATCATTGTGTTTCGTACATTATTGATGTGACCTTGCTAAAACATTATTTTATGGTAATTTTTGAGAAGATTCGAGACTGCAAAAGAGACTGATTTCTCGATCGAAGTTCTTGTCCAAATTATCGGAGATACAGGCTGGTTTAACAGGAAAGATTTTCAAATATCAAAGACAAAATTATATCAATTTAAAGCTCTACGAGCTTTAAGAACAACTTAGGGTTGAGACTTTAAGAATAAAATGAACGTAAATTGCGAAACTTGGATCAACGAGTAAAATTTTTATTCCGCTGTGAAATCAAAATTTAAAATCCTCTTTCAAAACTAAAAATCGTTCACGTTTTTAGCGTCATTTTCTTGCCTAATTTTTTAGCAGAACTAATATGGTGTAATTTGTTTTGCGAAATTCAGGCCAAAATTTTTACCAAAATTGGGTCGTTTTGGCTTTTCTTAGTTAATCGATAATTACGCCAAAAAAACCCAGTCGATCACAGACATATTTATATCAAAGTGAGCCCCTTACATAGTCCAACAAACTTTAGGAAGGGTTTATTCTGCAAAAAAAATTGCAAACCGTTTAAAATTGTTTCTAAATAAAAAGTTGGTATTTTCTATCAAACAAAAATAAATTAACTTATACAATGTTTGGAGAATATACCCTTCTTAAAGATTGTTGGACTACGTAAGGGGCTCACTTTGAAATAATCATGTCTGTTATCGACTGTGTATTTTTGGCGTAATTTTTGATTAACTAAGAAAAACCAAAACGACTCATTTTTGGGGTAAAAATTTTTAGCCTGAATTTCGCAAAACAAACTACACCATACTAATTCTGCTAAAACTCTAGGCAAGTTTTGTCTTCATAAGTTTTCACCTAAACTCAAACCAATTTGAGAAAAAGGCGTTTTACATTTCAAGTTTAACGAGTTTTGTCCGGTTAATTTAAATCAGCACTGTAGAACAAGTAACAGTGGCCTGCACATGCACACGCATTTTTATAAGTTACTTGACTTTCCAAATTCCCGTAAAAACCCTAAAATGGAGACCCTAATTTGCTTTATAAACTTATTATTGGGCCGCAGAGAAAATTCAAGAAAAAGGACAGAAGTGACAATTTGAGTGCAAGTTCACGTTTTTTTCTGCGCTCAATCCACCATCAAGTTAAATTACATTGGTTAAGAAGCGCTTTTTAGAAAAATTTTGAGCTTGGTCAAGCAAAAATGGGTGTCGTACAAAAATACTAAAGGGATCTTTTTGGAAAATTTTGACAACCAGAATTGAGGGGCAAAACGGTTGCCACCCCCCCTCCCTCGCTCGTTACTGACTGCTTAATTAAAATGTTTTTGTTTTTGGAAAGTCAATATATCAAATCAAGAGCTAAACATTACGTTGTATACAGAGATAATACCCCAAACTACGCGCATGAATATTTAAAACAATGAAGTAACAAACGAGCAGTCTCTATCCACACTTACTGTAGTGCAAGTGCACCCAAATGATAATCCAGAATTTTTAGGATTGTTCCAATCGCCGTCAAACTGGTCTGGATAAAACACCCCATTCCTCATTTGTTAGGAGTCGATGGACATAATGAAGACTCTTCTACTGGTATTGATGGTTTTTGGTTTTTTTCTTAAGGAATTGTCTTAAAAATGGCTCACGCACAAACCTGGTTTTAGTGGTTTATTTTTTGATTTCTATTTAGAGCTCTGTTCGTTTTTTGCGATATCTGACTTTTAACACATGAATTTGAATTTGCCTTCCAAAAATTTAAGCAGAGTAAACATTTTAAGTAAAAAAGAACGAACGTAGCGAACAAGAGTCGCAGAAGAGTCAATGAACGCAAGGAGACAGAAAAAAAACTGACCTACTACTTGAAAAAATTTCAACTTTCCAATTTTGAAGAAAACCTTATAGATTCTTAAAGCTCTTTGTTTTTAGTAACATTTTATAGATAAAACTAACCCAACTAACCGCTGAGAAATCTAAAATTCAAGTTCCACTTTTGAAACTAGAAGTCGATCACATTGCTACATAGTGAAATTTTTAATCCTTTAAACATAAAAATAGAACTAAAAAATCAAAATTCAAATTTCGAGAAATAAATTTCGAGCTAATTAAAAGATTTTTTTTGTGAAAAAAACTTGAAAAAAATCATCACAGTCTATATAAGAGTAGTCACAATTTCTGCCCTCAAAATCTGTCTATTCCCTCTAATACTCAATAGTCTGTCCCAAAAACCTGACTTTTCTTCTCATTCTGACCAACCGAAGAGCGTTCCCGCCAAAACGCTTACGGGGGTAGTTTCTCAAATTTATGACAGGCACTTTTTCCATAAAATTGACCCAATTTGAGAAAACTGGATCAATATTAGGTTTTTTTTGCTGCAAAATCTGAAAAATAATTTCCACCTTAAAAACTAGAAGTCACATAGTTTTTGACACAAAGGCTATTCGATAGTGTATTTTATCTTCCTTTTAACAAAGGAAATGAATGAACCTATAAAGTCATTATCGACAAACAAAGTCATTGCGACCCTTATAAGAGTCTGAAATAAGTTCAGCGACTCTCAAAAAAACTGTTCAACTTTTGCCTTTCAGCGAATTTTATAGAAATTTTGATTCAATTTTTTTTATTGTTATCACTTAGAAGTTTTTTTTTTTGGCAAAACGATCAATTTCAATCCAGATACTCCAGTGCTGATTTAAATTATCCGGACAAAACGAACAAAACTTGAATTTTCAAACTCGTTTTTCTCAAATTGGGTTAAGATTAGATAAAAAGTGAAGAGAACAAAAGTTGCTTAGAATTTCACCAGAATTAATCTAGTGCCATTTTTCCTCCGAAATTCTCACCAAAAAAACTTACCCCAAAAATGGGTCATTTTGGCTTTTTTCAATGGCTTCCTGTAATAAAATTTTCTTATCAATTAACAAAGTAGTTTCAGCGTAATTCTTGATTAATTGAAAAAAGCCAAAATGACCCATTTTTGGGGTAAGATTTTTGGTGAGAATTTCGGGGAAAAATGGCGCCATATTAATTCTGGTGAAATTCTAAGCAACTTTTGTTCTCTTGACTTTTTGTCTAATCTTAACCCAATTTGAGAAAAACGCGTTTGAAAGTTCAAGTTTTGTTCGTTTTGTCGGATAATTTAAATCAGCACTGTACTCATGATAGTTTAACCTTGTTCAAGATTGGTAACTATTACTTTATCTCTGAATGCCTGAAACTGAAAGCATTTGAATTCAGTCTCTTGACCATTACGAGGCCAAGCTGTCCTCATACATCACCACTTTTGGCCAAACATCTTAGGGATTTTAAAGAATTTTAACCGATTGTTCTTAAAATTCAAAAAACCATTATAACTCATTACAACTGAAGTTAATCGTTATTTGATTTCAGAATAATCAATTGTTTTGTACATAAAATCCATGAAAATCATAAAAATTGAAATTTAGTTGCAAAATTGAAAAATTTACTTCTAGTTTTTGCAGCGTTCTGCAAAACTGAAACCCATAAAACAACATTTTTTTAATCCACGTCTACACCCCTCCACTCAGTGGCGGATTTCGGAGAGGCGAAGGAGGCAGAATCCAGTTTTGGCCGACCGACCCTGAAGTTTTTCTAAAGGCGCCTTTGGCGCCAATAGATATAAACTTTGAGGGGGAGCGCGCGCCAAAAAAAACGCAGGATAAAACGCAATTTTTTGAGCTGGATAATTGAAATAATGAGCGGATAAATTTTTACTGGTTTCGACTGTTTCGTACTTTTTCACGCGGATTGAAAAATTTTGTGCAGATTAGGAACCCTGGCCATTTCAGTTCTTGATTACATTGAAAAAGACTTACCGATATTATAATCCAGGTCTGAAAAAGCAAGGTTTCCTCATCTGCACTAATTTTTTCAATTTGCGTGAAAAAATACGAAACAGTCGAAACCAGTAAAAATTTATCCGCTCATTATTTCAATTATCCTGCTCAAAAAATTTCAAGTCACATAAACCAACTTTAAACCCATTTACTCAAGAAAGAGTCCAATCATAGGCGGTAGCTTTTATTTTTTGCTCTTAGTCTATATAAAAACTTGTTCGAATTCCCAGTAAAATTTGTCAAAAACTATATTTGAAAACATACATTCAGTGAACTGATGTTTTTGTTTATTACATTTTAGAGAAATTTAGAGTTAAAATAAAAGTTCACAATTTTTCTCTTTGTTTTTATCTTTGTTTTTATCCTCCACTTGAAGTCCTTGACGGGAAATTCCCACAACGAATTCTTTGGAAAAAGTATCAAATATAAATAGTTTTTAGAAGTGGAGGAAGAAGGGGGTCTGAAGGAGGCGGAAGGGTGTGTTTGTGTGGGTTAGGGGGTGGAAGAGGTTGTAAAAGTTAGGGGAGACAGGAGTGGATCTAGGATTTTTTCGTTTCTCGAGGGGGGGGGGGGGGCGGATTTTTTTAGGTCGACCAAATTGATTTTCCGTTTTTGGGCACTTTTTGGAATATTTTGACAAATAGAGTCGCGTTTTTTTTGGCGCGCGCTCCCCCTCAAAGTTAATATCTATTGGCGCCAAAGGCGCCTTTAGAAAAACTTCAGGGTCGGTCGGCCAAAACTGGATTCTGCCTCCTTCGCCTCTCCGAAATCCGCCACTGAGTGGAGGGGTGTAGATGTGGATTAAAAAAATGTTGTTTTATGGGTTTCAGTTTTGCAGAACGCTGTAAAAACTAGAAGTAAATTTTTCAATTTTGCAACTAAATTTCAATTTTTATGATTTTCATGGATTTTATGTACAAAACAATTGATTATTCTGAAATCAATAGAGTTAATTATTTCAATTTTCTTGCTCAGAATGATTCACGTCGGATGAACATGGAGCTAAACTATAGTGGAGATTTAATTTCCAAATTACTCTGGTAAGTCTTTGAAACCAATTATTAATAGTTTCATAATTGGTAGCTCTGGCTATTTGTTTTTGGTCTATAAAAATTTTTGCTGAAAATTGCAGTAACTGTTGTACAAACCGGACAATAAAAATAGGCATTCTAGAGAGTAAAAAAATCAATTTGCACAGTGTAGAAACCGTTCACGTTTGTTTTGCGCCCTTTATGCTTTTGTAACTGGAGAGCGCAATATTCTTAGCTTTTAGCAGATGAACTTCAGTTGAGCTCAAAATGTGTATATAAACTTAAGTGCACTCATAAAAGCTTTAAACTATATGAATATACTTGTGTAATTATCAAAGCAGTTTATGATTTTTTCCGGAACAAAACTAAAAAAAAAAACCAATGTTTATAAAAAACATTCACAACGCTTGACTTTTGAAAACTACTTTTCAGGCATCTAAACGGAAAAATCCATTTTGATGTTTTTCAATTTCTTTTAAAATAAAACAAATCTGTTAACAGAGCTCTTAAAAGGAAATTTCAATTCCAAATAATTTCGAAACTATCAAATTTTGGAGAAATTGTTATTTAAAAGCAAATTTTAGATAAGGAACTAAAATATTGATGTGATAACTCTATAAAAAACTTGGAAAAGTCCACAGTTTCTTGTCTGTAGTGAAATACCTAATGCTTAAGATATTCGTTTTCAGCATATAAGTTTCGGTCAAACAATCTGTCCAGCGCTTAGTTTTTTTTAAGCAGCATGAAAATTTGATGCATTAAAATTTCGAAACAATTAAATTGTCATAAGAGTATTTGGTCGTGTTACTTATTTAATATGTTTCTGTTTTTCGTAAAATTAGTTGGTCAAAATTTTTTTGTTGATCACACAAAACAAACAACTCCAGCTTTTGCTCCGACATTATCAAGATATAGTTAAAAATATGTGGTAGAATGGTTGTTGTCACTCATTTAGGTGCATCAAGGATGCCACGTAGGTATTCAAGCTACCTATCAAACTAGCTCAATACCAAGAGCAAATTTATTTCACTGAGTTTATGACCCTCAAAACAAACTTTTAAATATCCAAACAGAAAAAAAAACTCCGTTAACAGAGCTGTAAAATGAAAATTTCAATATCAAACTTACGAAAAATTGATATTAAAAGCAAAATTTAGACAAGTAAAAAAGTATTGAAGCAATTAAAATAAAAAATTTGGAAAAGTCCAAAGTTGTTTATCTGGAGTCAAATATTTCAGGCTCAAGAGTTTGGATTTCAGCAACTATTTTTCTGTCAAATAGTTTTCATTCTGTCTAATTTTTTGTTTTGACATTGGCAGCCTGAAAATTTTCCGATGCAATTAGGTTCATTAAAAGAAGGAATCTTTTTAAAAGTAATTTGTTGCATTTGTATCTTTATATGATTTTCTGTGTTGTGAGAATGTTCTTGTCCTTTTTTAATGATTAACCGAAATAAACAACTACGGCTTTTGCTCCGACATCATCAAGATATTTTTTCAAAAAATTTATGTTACAATGGTTTTTGTCACTCAATTAGGTACCTCACAGGTGCCTCGTATATATTCAACCGATTTATTAAACTAACTTAATATCAAGAGTACCTTTATATCCAAAAACAATCAAAAGTTGATAAGATTGCAAAATGGTTTTCCCGATGTCGAGAAAAATTGATTTAAGCTTAAAACTTTTTGTCTAAATTAAACAAAATTGAATAACCTACTAATCTATCAACTCAATTAAAGCAAAATAAGGCACTTAATACTTTTTTATCATGAATGATCGATTTGTTTGATTCACCCGTCTAGAAAAAATTAACAGAAGTATCGAAATTAATTTTTTACATAGTTTTTTTTCGTAAGCTTTGATATTTTTGAAAACTTTCACGCCAGTGGACAAAACTACTTACAAGTACAGGTAATTCGTTTTTAAATTGCGTAACTTCATGTACCATTGTTGTTCATATTTGCAATTATAATAATTTCTCACAAATGGTAAAAATTGGCTTTTTCAGACCAGGAAAAAACTAAAATGAGCTTCAAATCAAAAGTTGAGGTTTTCAGACACTGTAGTTCAGTTGATTTGTTGTCGGTTTTTTTTTGTTTTTTAAAAAGTAGTTTTCTGTTATTTTTAATCGAAAAGTGTCGTTAAAACTAGGTATTTAAGAGAACAGAAGCGTAAATTTGCGTTTATTTTTGTTCATTCTGTACTGCCTCTTTTTCATGGAGTGTTGTCGCCATTGTTGCTTGCACGTAATTGCATCACAAGCGGTAATTGCGGTATTGCATCACAAGCTATTCTTGTTTGTTCAAAAAATAAAGTAAACGTAAGTTATCCCCCAAGGAAATTTTAGGGGTTTTAGTATATACTGGGGACATTGAAAACGCATCATCAAAATGTTTGCTGATTTTTTCAAAAAAGGCCTGGTTGAAAAAACTGTGAAATCTTACAATCTAAAGCTTTTGAAGTATTTTTGATCTCATCTCAGCACCGTTCATTCTTTTCTCTTCTCTGTTCGAGCCTATGGGAGTGAAATTTAGCCTGATTGCAACTAGGAAAACCCAGTTTGATCCACTAAAAAAGGTATGTATATGGTTTATCCTTCAAATTTATACAATTTTTTTTATCTTAAAAGGCAAGGATTTTACAGAAATTTAAAATTGTCAGAGTAATTAATTTAGTTCCATAAAAATAATTCGGTATAACTGATTCCATTTTTTTTACTTTTTTTTCTTGTCTTAAGTTTTTTCTTAAGTTAATTTCCAGGTTATTCATCAAATTCTGTTGCTATCTATCAGAGCAGGAAAATGAAATTAGCTTGCCCACAAAAATTACCTCGAAACATTTTTTGGCTCATCGAAATTATGATGTTACTTTTTCAATGTCGCGCAGTGTAACTTTAGTAGCTCCATCGAAACCAGGCTTATTCAATCTGAGCATTTACTGATCACTTTCACGAATCAAGATTTTTAAAATTTCTTGTGAAGCACTCTTTCAAGTTGCGTTCAGTTAATACAGTACGAGGGCAAAGTTTTTTTTGAGAGCTTGTACTATCAACTCAATGTCTTTTAAGAAAATGTTTGAATTATTTTGGAAGTGAAATCAATGATATAGAATTGTGTAACTTGGTAACAAATAAAAAATATGAGTTTGTACACGCTTTGTTTTTGTATAATTTTCCTTTCTAACCTTGATCCCAATTCCACAAGCGTGCACTGTTTAGAGAGAAGTAGTCCCTTTTTCAGTTATTTTTTTTTCTGGTGATGCTGTTTTCAAAATTTATTTCGCAAGTAATTTTCTGGCTTTCAGAAAATGACATAACAATTGTACTGGAGTTGGTTTTTTTCTGCAGACATATTTCCACTGGTCGTTTTTGAAAGCCTTTTTTGCAAGGTATGAATTATCGAAAAAAAACTTTTCCATTGGCGTTAAATGGCAGCCCAAAATTTCAGAGCGTCGCCATGAAACGAACGATGTTGTTTTGTGGGCCTTGTAAAAAATTACTCACAACGTTTGTAACTTCAGAGGAGTTGACGATCGTACCCAATTTGCTAGAAAAGGCTGCCAAACTTTAAAAAAAATTTGGCCGAGTAGAGCTGGTTTATGCTCCAACTTTAGTTCAATTCTTTCCAGGCGAACTATAAAAACGGCTCTACTGTTAAAAATAAGTAAAAAAATGGTCATCGGAAACAATTGGACATTTGATTAGCAAATACAAATCAAGAATTAAATCGGCTGTATACTGGAGAAAAAAAATTACGCAACCAAACAAATTTCAAATTGCAAAACAATTCTTTCTGAAACTTTGTGATCATGACATCGTTTCAATCCTTGTGTGGAAAAAAAATATTTGAAACCTATTTTGCCTGACTCATGAGTTGAAAAATGAAAAATTGATACACAGTATGCCACTTACACCAAAGGAACAAAGTTCAAAGATTTTGATCCGGAAAAAAACATTACCCACGTAAAAATTTTTCTTTTCATTCTTTGTGAGATGCAAGTTCACTTCACGTTTTTTCGCTCAGCTTAAGAAATTTTGCAAAACGCTCATAGTTTTTTTTAATTTTGTAAAATAAGCATAAGTTAGTTTTTTTTTAATTTTTTCAATTTTTTTGCGATTTTTTTTGTAGATATCACTATCTAGGGGCATAAATTAACATAGCAGTAACCAATTCATTTTGTCCTTTCAAATTTTTTTAAATCATATTTGTTCTTAATTTATCTAGTTGTGTTACTTTCTTTCTCGAGAAAAAGTTTTGGTTATATATCTGAGTGCCATTAACGTAGAAGAAAAAGTCTTTTTTTCTGTTAAGAACAGGTTTAAAAAGATGCAAAAAACTCAATTTATTTTTTTTTCTCAATTTTAACCGCCCCACGCGTTACGTAAAGTACACAAACAGTCATAAATTTTGTTTTTGCTAACGCATTTACTTGTCTCAATTGAACTCCAAATGATTTAGTGGTTGCTTAAGCTTAAAAATGATGAAATTTATTTTGAATTAATTATCCTAATATGAGTAAAAAGTACAGGGTAGCTTCAAACTCAGTCCACCAAAAATCAAATTGAATTTTTCAAGTTCGTCTTGAGAAAAAAAAGACCCCGAGCTCATATTTGATCTTCCTTTTTTTGAAACTCGGAACAACAATATATCAAGACGACAGCGTCTTTAATTTCAAATGCAGACACAACGGTTTCCGTGAACAAAATTTTGTTGTGACAGTTTACCCAGAATTTCTGTCATTTTTCGGGTATACTTTTTGAAAGCTTAACATGAAGTTTATTCTATTTTAAAAATTCTTTTATCGCCATTTCGTTTTTTTTTTTGGATTCGATATTTTGGTCCACTCATATCTAAATTTGGTTTATCTTAGATTTTATTTGGAGTTACAGGTTAACCGAAAAATCAATCACTTTTTTCTTCATTTCACTATTTTTTCCACAATTTCTATATGTCGATTTATTAATTTTATATATTGATGATTTTAGTGATGCTCCAGCTCAAAATTGATATTTGGGACTAATTGAGCCATCTATTATCCCCCTCCCCGGGGGGATGGGGTGAGTTGGGAATTTGAGAGAAAGCTCAATTAGTACTCGACTTATGTTTGTAACTACTTGAAAGTAGTTTGAATGATTTGAAATCTTGAGTCAAACTCTTCAACAAATGCGGAACACAAACTCACAATAAATGAAAACTCAACTCAAAAAAACAACAGAACGAAAATAATTACTAAAACTGATGCATTTTCTGTCTTTTGTGAAAAAGTGTTTTTGCGTAGAATATCGAGAGAGAAGCTTCCGGTAGTCAGATGCAAATGTGAAGCACCAACCCTGGTAACTTGCTTCCCCCCGAGGCATGAGGCGCCCAAAAAAAAAGCTTTCAACAATTATGATTGTTTCTTTTGAAAATTTTTTTGCCGATTTTCAGGTAAAATAAACTTGAGTCAGTCATTTTATTCGTGCAATGAACACAAAATTGGCTTGCGTTTGATAACTTTAGTTTGGGGAAAGATAGTTCAATGGGTTATTATTAAAAATATTGATGAATTAGTTCAATTTTTCATCTTTGAGAACGTTACCATGGCAGTGGTAAGGTAAGAGGACGAGCTCTCGTCTGACATCTAGCTTCAGGTCGATCATAACCTGATCGAATTCGACTGCAAAAGTGGCTTTTGATAGATCTTCTGCTAATCGCAGCCACCATAATTATTACGACATTCATTAATTCGTAAATCAGTTATGGGTTTGCCAATTGTCCTTTTGGATCATTATTTTGTGAATTGTCGGCCAAGTTTTTTGACGAGCACAATAAGCAGCCAATTAAACAGATCATTTTTATTTTAAAATGTCTATAATAACTTTATGCGATAAAATTATACCTTTACTCCGAGTAGAGGTATATTTTTCTATCTCTGTAGGTCAAGAGCGATTCCTTAGAGAGTCTAAAAACATCTATAGCTATAAAAAATTATACACCGTTATTCGCAGTAACGGTTTCAAATTTATCTCATAATTTTTAAATTATAAAAACTATTCAAAGACTTCACGAGGACTAGGTGAATAGGTTCCAAATTTGATGTCTTTAGGCCAGTGGAAGGATTTGGTGTCTGTAGGCCAGTGGAAAGATTTGGTGTCTGTAGGTCAAGAGCGAATCCTTACAGAGCGTATAAAAACATCTACAGACATAATTTTTGAACAGAATTTCAAATTTTGTCATGTGTTTTGTTTTACGTGGCTAATAACAGACCGCACTTTCTAGAGACCACAACCTCTATCCCAACGGAACTCGAATAATCAATTGGAGTTGAATGGGCAAGATGAGCGGCCGGTACGAAAATTTCATGCCTGCTGCAATTCCGACCCATAATTTGCTTTGTTGAATACCAGTGAATTATTTTTCCTCTGAAACTAATTGGGAAACCAAAATACTCAGAATTTACCAAGACTTGAACTTTTCAAAAAAACATGAATTTTTTATAATGTTTTTAAATTTCAGATTTGATTGATTGAACTGATTGAAAACGGAAAAAGACAAAATAACGGAAAAAGAAAGTGCTGAAATTGCTGAAAGTGGGTATCTAAAGTCGTAATAGATCTGGAATGATATCAAGTTTTTTCGACTTATGTCTTTGTATGATTGTGTTCTATTGCAAGCTCTGTTTTGCCTCAGTGTGACTATTTGTATTCTCTTGAAGCACCATGAAGTTATTGATAGTTTTAAAATATTTTTATTGCATATTTTTTGGTCAAAATCTGATTTACATTGGTCGTTTTCATCATTTGTTACATATGTTTTTGCCTAAAATTTGATTTGCAATGATGATTTTCTATATTTTTGTTGCATATTTTCGAGCTCAAAAAATGATTTTTAGCGACGTTTTTTTCTATTTGTTACATTGGTTTTTGCTAAATATCTGGTTTACATTGATAGTTTTTTAATATTTTTTTTGCATATTTTTGAGCTCAAAATCTGATTTATATTGACCATTTTCTTTGTTTGTTACATATGTTTTTGCCCAAAATCTGATTTACAATGATGGTTTTCTATATTTTTGTTGCAAATTTTTGCGTCCAAAATCTTGTTTATATTGATGATTTTCATGGTTTGTGTCGTTTGGTTTGAATTCAATTTTTGTTTTGAGTTTTCAAATAGCATGCTTTTAAGAAGAGAAAAATCTATTTTTTAGAAAATATAATCCATTTTTTTGACAACATAATTGATTTTTGGGTTCTAGATTTTGTTGTAGTTTTGTGGCTAGAGCAATAGTTTGATAGATCTTCTGCTAATCGCAGCCACCATAAATATTACGACATTCATTAATTCGTAAATCAGTTATGGGTTTGCCAATTGTCCTTTTGGATCATTATTTTGTGAATTGTCGGCGTAATCGGCCAAGTTTTTTGACGAGCACAATAAGCAGCCAATTAAACAGATCATTTTTATTTTAAAAAGTCTATAATAACTTTATGCGATAAAATTATACCATTACTCCGAGTAGAGGTATATTTTTCTATCTCTGTAGGTCAAGAGCGATTCCTTAGAGAGTCTAAAAACATCTATAGATATAAAAAATTAAATGAAAACTCAACTCAAAAGAAAAAAACAGAACGAAAATAATTACTAAAACTGATGCATTTTCTGTCTTTTGTGAAAAAGTGTTTTTGCGTAGAATATGGAGAGAGAAGCTTCCGGTAGTCAGATGCAAATGTGAAGCACCAACCCTGGTAACTTGCTTCCCCCCGAGGCATGAGGCGCCCAAAAAAAAAGCTTTCAACAATTATGATTGTTTCTTTTGAAAATTTTTTTGCCGATTTTCAGGTAAAATAAACTTGAGTCAGTCATTTTATTCGTGCAATGAACACAAAATTGGCTTGCGTTTGATAACTTTAGTTTGGGGAAAGATAGTTCAATGGGTTATTATTAAAAATATTGATGAATTAGTTCAATTTTTCATCTTTGAGAACGTTACCATGGCAGTGGTAAGGTAAGAGGACGAGCTCTCGTCTGACATCTAGCTTCAGGTCGATCATAACCTGATCGAATTCGACTGCAAAAGTGGCTTTTGATAGATCTTCTGCTAATCGCAGCCACCATAATTATTACGACATTCATTAATTCGTAAATCAGTTATGGGTTTGCCAATTGTCCTTTTGGATCATTATTTTGTGAATTGTCGGCGTAATCGGCCAAGTTTTTTGACGAGCACAATAAGCAGCCAATTAAACAGATCATTTTTATTTTAAAAAGTCTATAATAACTTTATGCGATAAAATTATACCATTACTCCGAGTAGAGGTATATTTTTCTATCTCTGTAGGTCAAGAGCGATTCCTTAGAGAGTCTAAAAACATCTATAGATATAAAAAATTATACACCGTTATTCGCAGTAACGGTTTCAAATTTATCTCATAATTTTTAAATTATAAAAACTATTCAAAGACTTCACGAGGACTAGGTGAATAGGTTCCAAATTTGATGTCTTTAGGCCAGTGGAAGGATTTGGTGTCTGTAGGCCAGTGGAAAGATTTGGTGTCTGTAGGTCAAGAGCGAATCCTTACAGAGCGTATAAAAACATCTACAGACACCAAATCCTTCCACTGACCTGCAGATATCGAACTTTGCGCCTATCCAGTGCACAGTTTGTCCTCGGGAAGTTTTTGAAAACCCCCACCGAAGTTTCTCCGATTATTATCTATTATCTGGCGATTATGGTTGAACAAAAAACTATTCGTTTAATAATCAGTTATCTGGTGTTTTTGTAGTCGCAAAGTAAAATAATCGATTGTATGGTGAAAAAATCCATTTAAAACTTTATTTTTATGTCGATTATATTGAAATTATATTAGATTATAATAAATTATAATTTAAATAAAATTGACATAAAAATTTGATTAAAAACACAAAAATGTGCGACCTCGACTTTTTAAATTTCTTAGTTGCCAGAGCATGAAAATATAAGATTATAAGCAAAAAGATAAGCTTTTATTTAATTTTTGAACAGAATTTCAAATTTTGTCATGTGTCTTGTTTTACGTGGCTAATAACAGACCGCACTCTCTAGAGACCACAACCTCTATCCCACCGGAACTCGAAATAATCAATTGGATTTGAATGGGCAGGATGAGCGGCTGGTACAAAAATTTCATGCCTGCTGCTATTCCGACCCATAATTTGATTTGTTGAATACCAAATCAAAGCGCTGGGTCCAGTGAGCTGTTTTTCCTCCGAAACTAATTGGGAAACCAAAATACTCAGAATTTACCAAGACTTTTATAATGGAATTTTTATATACCGGAATTTTTTATAATGTTTTTAAATTTCAGATTTGATTGAGTGAACTTATTGAAAACGGAAAAAGACAAAATAACGGAAAAAGAAAGTGCTGAAATTGCTGAAAGTGGGTATCTAAAGTCGTAATAGATCTGGAATGATATAGAGTTTTTTTCGACTTATGTCTTTGTATGATTGTGTTCTATTGCAAGCTCTGTTTTGCCTCAGTGTGACTATTTGTCTTCTCTTGAAGCACCATGAAGTTATTGATAGTTTTAAAATATTTTTATTGCATATTTTTGAGGTCAAAATCTGATTTACATTGGTCGTTTTCATCATTTGTTACATATGTTTTTGCCTAAAATCTGATTTGCAATGATGATTTTCTATTTTTTGTTGCATATTTTCGAGCTCAAAAATTGATTTTTAGCGACGTTTTTTTCTATTTGTTACATTGGTTTTTGCTAAATATCTGGTTTACATTGATAGTTTTTTAATATTTTTTTTTGCATATTTTTGAGCTCAAAATCTGATTTATATTGACCATTTTCTTCGTTTGTTACATATGTTTTTGTCCAAAATCTGATTTACAATTATGGTTTTCCAACTTTTTGTTGCGTCCAAAATCTTGTTTATATTGATTATTTTCATGATTTGTGTCGTTTGGTTTGAATTCAACTTTTGTTTTGAGTTTTCAAATAGCATGCTTTTAAGAAGAGAAAAATTAATTTTTTAGACAATATAATCCTTTTTTTTGACAACATAATCAATTTTTGGGTTCTAGATTTTGTTGTAGTTTTGTGGCGATAGCAATAGTTTTTGTTGCAACCTTATGGCAGTTTAATGGCAAAAACAATACCTTTTTTGCAATTTTATGGCTAAAACAATAGATTTTGTTGCAATTTTTTGGCGAAAGCAATCGATTTTATTGCGATTTCATGGCGATTTCAAGGCGAAAAAATAGATTTTGTTGAGATTATGTGGAGATAAAAATAGACTTTAGTGGATTTATAATGCAATATAACCTTCATAAAATTAATCTATTTTTTCTCTGTTATAAAAGAAAATATTGCCTAAACTGGTTACACATAATCGATTAAAATGGCAACATTTTCGGCAACATTTTCTCAATATAATCTGTTTTATTCGATAACCCTCGGTGCGGGTGCTCTTAAAAAATTATATGAGGCAGTGTAACTAATATTTATTTCATTTAAACCCGGAAACCCTTCAATCAACAAAAATTCAGCTAGCTTTTTTGCTGAACATTCTTGCTTTTATGAGTAGATTTTTTTGCTCAATTGATTATTTATATCTCAGCAGTTGAAACTGATTTGAAACACAAATTGATCTACTTAAATTGGATTTTCATTTCAAATTGTTAATCAACAACAATGGTTATAATTTGTTATTTAATTGACAAAAATGGAATTAAAATTTTGATTTTACAATGAGCTATTTTGAAAAATTAGGCCTCAATTCTTAACAAAACCAATACAGTGATATGTCTAATGTTTTTTTCTTCATTTTGATTATCCACTGAATCTAAATCCAGTTAGCCAAATTATGCAAGTTGAAAAAACCGCCATGAACACAGTGACAAGCACTAGATAGGGATCCTTAGTTTTCTTATCCACGTAAAAAAAACTTTTAGGCTGGGTGAATTTTGAGTTTTCGACATAAAGAATTTTGGTAACTTTGGGATTTCGCACATTTTCCTGAATGGAAGCATAAACAGGAATTTTATTCATGCTGTCAATTTTTGAAGGCACAGTAATCGAATAATTAAGAAATGGCTTGAGTGATTTGATTCAAGTTTTGGTTACCTTTTCAACTCGATTTAGTTCAGTTTTGACAACAGTCGATAATAAAAACTCTTTCCCGCTCGAAGTTAACGTTGCTACGGGACAAAACTTCGGCGAGTTCAGAAGGTAAAATTTTGTAGAAATTCGCATCAGGTTTTTTGATGATGGCTGTATTTTCATTTTGATCTCCGAAGAAATGTCATCTTTTCTTTTCAAGACATCTATGACAAACCCGAAACAATTGTTTGTTCAAGAAATTAGAAGTTCTTCCGATACGTTTTGGCTTCTGCTGGCGTTGATTTGTACTGAAAGTTTTATCAAATACAATGGCAAATCAAAAGAATTAGAGTTCAGATGAGAACTGCTTCCTTCTGTAACCCAAATTTTAATGTCATCGGCCCGGGTTGACCAAAAATGCTTGTCATACAATTCTTATAAATGGGAAATTTCTTTTCATACAATTTCATAGAACTAAATACGTACAGAAAATTGTATGAAAACTGTATAATAAACATTTTCCCAAAAATGAAAATTGTATAATAGGTGTTTTCTCCATAAACCAAAAAGTTGTTTTTTGTTTCTAAATTTATCCGAACAGTTGCAACTGAAAACAAGTGACAAAGACCTTGGTTACTCAAAGCACCAAAATTGGGAGGGTCTTATATTTAAAATGCACATAAAACGACCGGAATTGTCTTCCAGATGTAACAAAATGATAAAATAAAAGTAAGAAACTTTTAATTTTTGGCAAAATTTTTCAGTGATGATTTTTTTAAATTTTTGAATTTTCAAATTATCAGACATTGATCAAGGCATACATAAACACGCCATATAATTGAAATAAGAATTTTCAAAATAAAGTTTTAAGCGAAAAAAAAGCCAATATTAACGTATCCAGGACTACGTTATGCACAAAAAAAATTGTGCATACGTTATGCACAAAAAAATTGTGCGGTTTATTGTTTACCTGTCTGTATAATTTTACTCTCCTAAATAAACAATCAAGTATTTTTCTTCGAAAAAAACCTGATCGTTTATTTAGGAGAGTAAAATTATACAGACAGGTAAACAATAAACCGCATGTACAAATCAAACTCACCAAGGATCCTGCAAAAGCTATGCAGCTTATCGAGGCATGACCCTGAAAAAACCTATGACAGAAGTTGCGAGATAATATCCGACTTGATGATTCAAAAAAATAAATTTATAAGATCTCCATTATCTTTAAGAAACGATGAAAACAAATTTTTGAAATACGAATTTAATTGATGCTCAGTTGATTGGCTGAGATTATCTGGCTTCAGCTCGTTTGATTTCAAAAAACTATAACAATTAAGAGACACATTTTTTCATGAACGCTGCATTATTTGTGTTCCAGTTTTCATGCTTGGTAAAGTTTTTGCCACAGAGGCTCGAGTAACCCGACGATTATTTAGAGATTCCAATTTAAAAGTTTCAAGGAGAGTTTTACCATCAAGTTGATCAAAACTTTCTTTGAATATTTGTCCGAAATATAAGTCAAAAACGGTTTCAATCTCAACTTAATGTAGGATATATGAGGCACGATCAAATTTCTTCTTGAAACAAATAGTTTTAAGAATAGGTTTTTGCATCACTAATATTTTTTCTATATGGATTTTTTGCTGTTGCGCCAATTGCAATTAAACCGTACGAAATGATTGGCTTTTCATAGCAGTTATAAAATTTAACCAGCACCTTTTTCGAGAATTAATTTCAACCCTTGATTAGTAAACCGTTAAATTTAGCTTATTTGCCACATACATTATTAATATGACTTTCAAATTTCAGTCTGTTGTCCATTTGAACTCCTAAAGACCTAAAATCAGAAACCTCGGCGAGTACATTATTCCCAAAAGAAAAATTATCATATATGTTATCCCGTCCAAACTTCTCTATTTTGCACTTCGTTTGCTTTATGAGCACTTTTTTATTGTTGCAACAATTACAAATTTTATTTAATTTTGTCTGGAATTTCGTTTTGGATGCAAATTTTTGAGCATCAACTACCGTTGTATCATCTGCAAATAATGTTAATTTAACGTTGCTGGCCGAAGGCATATCATTTATGTATGAAAGGAACAGAAATGGCCCCAAACTTAACCCTGAGTAACATCTTTTGTACCTTTTGTACATTCTCGCATATTTGAGACCGATTGATTGGAATAAACATATTGATTTCTCCCGGTAAGATAGTTTGTCATTAACTTGTGAATTTTCCCTGAACCCATATTGATAAAGTTTGTCAAGCAAAGTTTTCCAATCAACTGTATCAAATGCTTTTTTCAAAACAATGAAGCAGGAGTAAACAAACTTTTTATGATCAATTGATTCGCAAAAAAAGTGAGTAATAGACAAAATGGCAAAAGTACAGCAATTGTTACATCGAAAACCAAACTCATGCTTATCATTCAAGCTTTTTAGCGGCAAAATTGGATATGCGCTTGAAAATTAAAATTTTTAAAAAAATTACTTTTACAAGACAACAAATTAATTGGACGGTAGTTAACGGGTTCAGTTTTCTCGCCATTTTGTTTTAAAAATGCGCTAAATGGTCAGCCAGTACCGGAACAGAACATTTTACCATTTTATTTCAAATCGCATCATGACTTTTTATTGTTCAAGTTTTTAATTTCATTTAGTATCTCATATCGATTGGTATCATATATATAGAACGTGTTTTTATTAACTGGAAAATTTGATCTATACACGTTTTGTTTGAAGTTTTTTTGATAGTTTTTCTCCAAAAGTAGCAAAGTGTTCATTGAAAACAATAACATCAAACGTAGCAATATTCACATTTTTTTAACCACAGAAATGATTAAAAGCATCAAACATTCCGGACGAGTTCTTCTTCCTCGTTATCATGTTATCGTTGGACCGGCGCTTACTCTCCCTTATAGCCCTAAAAACATTGCACCTACATGAAATGAAATTATTTGAAATGAAATCAATTGTTACCTACATGAAATGAAATCAATTGATTCCAATGGATGGTGTCTGAACCCACTTTTTGTATAACACATTTTGGTTATACATCATTCTCTTAATTTTCACATTAATCCATGGGTGGTTGTTTTTATTCTTTTTTCGGATTTTTTTTGGCCAATACTTTGAAAATTCATCAATCAAGATTTGGGTCATTTCAATGATGTTAAGGTTAAGATCATCATCATCAATTTTAACAAGCGAAAACAAAAATTTTAAACAATAATCATCATTCAGTAGTAAATCATAGTTGAAATCCGATTGATAAGAATCCACGTTTTGCTTTTCTGAAATAAATTTTAGGTCACACATAAGTCCGGAATGGTCGTTAATAGTACAATTTATTTGTGTTACCTGAGTTTCCTCTGCCGCAATTATATGGTCAATGCATGTACTTGATATATTAGTTACTCTAGTTGGCTCAATAATTTGAATTTCTAAATCAAAAGAATGCAGAAGATTTTTACAGTAAAAAAGTTTCTCTGGCAACCTATAATATTGACTTTTAAATCACCCATTTGCAAAATTTCACCGTTTAATGCTTTCATTTCAAGCAATAAATCTTCAAACAATTTCAAAAAAGGTCTAGTTTGAGATTTGGTGGACGATATATTATGCAAACAATTAGTGGAGGTAGATCGACAAAACACATTTGGATAACGATGTGCTCCAAACTGACTGGTAATTTAAAATAACTACAGTTTTAATGAAAGCTGCAACGCCCCCACCTCTAGCGTTTACGCGGTTTGCAAAAACAATATTGTCATAACCTTCTAAGGAATAATTGCCAATAAGATCCTTGTCTCAGGATCATAGGATCATTGTCTGGAGCTATGAGTCAGCCCAATTAATGCAAGCTTGATATCAGAGGATTCAATTAAAACTGATAATTGGTCATGATGGGCTCTTATGGATCGAACATTTAGAAAAAATGCTGTTTGCGTTGTTGTCAGGTCAGTCATATCTCGCAAGAGGTTTTTTCTAAAATAAAACAAAAAGATTTACGGCAAAACACTGTAAATTGAGTTGAAATGATTTTGCCACTAATCAAAATCATTTTCATCAGTATTATTTCCGTTGTTGACGAAAAATGTTTGTTAGCGTACAAAATTCCATTTGCTGTTGAAATAAAAAAACAACAAAATTTTTGGGGCAAATTTTCAAAATTATTTGAAAAAATTTTGTGTAATATATGGAAATTGTATGGAAAGCATTTTTTTCAACAAAAAAAATTTTAAATCAGTTTTTTTGTCATCAGTCTGTTCAACTGATCTCAAAAAGCCGCTGAAATGGTTTAATTTTTTTCTATTGTTTTTCGAAAATGTATGAAAATTGTATGACAAGCATTTTCTCCATACACTTGATGTATGGATTTGTATGATAATGATTTTTGTTGTATGGAATTGTATGATAAGCATTTTCGGTGTATGGAGGTCAACCCGGTAGGTTTTGATGACTTCAGAGTTAGTGCAAAAATTGTCACAAGCAATCATCGGTTCTTTTTTCCTGAGCTGATTATCAATTTTTAGCTAACAATCACAACATTTCGAGGTGTCTGAAACATAAACTGAAAAGCTTAAGTTGATATGTAATAAAAAAATTTAAATTATTTCCAGTTTCCATGTTAAAATTGCCAAAAAAAGAAGTTAATAAAAAATTCAAGGGAAGTTAGTTTGATGTTTGACTATATGGGTTACAATGGTTTTAAGCGTCTTTTGTGACTTTACCAAACAGACAAAACTAGGCATTGGATTCTATCATTAGTCAATTCACTATTCCTTGGACGAACTTGAAGATTGTAATGAAGCAGTATAAACTGAAAAAAGACTGCTCGTATATCAGGGCAAAGCCCTGAATGTTCCGACTGCCCCTTAATTCATATCAAATAGTTTGTGGGAAAAAATATTGAAAACCTATAAATTTTGGTTTATATCGAAGTGTGAAATTTTGAGTCGTACGAAATTATTACGACCAATTAGTTAGCCTCAATTCAATTTCGAACGATTTTGCTGTGCGGGATAATTCGCCAATCATAAATAATTCGCTTACGCTCTCACAAATATGAATAAGACTGCTCGTATCAGGGCAAAACCTTGATTGTTCCGACTGCCTTTTAAGGTTTATGGAGCAGCAGTAAAAGCATAAAAAAATTAAATGAAATAAAATAAAATGAAATTTTTTTTTCTGTAAAATTTGAAATTTTTTATGAAAATCATCCCCCCACACGCCATATAAAGTACAAAAAGAGAGATTTCGTTCCTTGTAACAAATCAATTATGGCAAATAAGCTTCGTTCAACCAATTTGGAACGATTTATAAGACGGATTAAATCTCCGCTTACGCGTTAATAGCGCGAATTATATCGCGCGTTAATTGTCCCAAATTGCTCAAAATGACAAAAATGGCAATGTTTAAACCCTCATAACTCTACGAAAAATGATCACAGGTGAAATATCTTTTCAAATTTAAGCTCAGGACAACAATATCTTTTGAATGATATAAAAAAATTCCGTCAAAAATGGCTAGTTAAAAAGTCGAAATTTGTCTGAAGAAAAAAACCCACGCCGACGACAAATATTCCGTTACTTTCGTATCGAAAGTCAGAACAACCAGACTGCTCGTATCAGGGTGAAGCCCTGATTGTTTCGACTGCCTTTTAAGGCCTGTGGAGCAGTAGTAACATAGAAAATTCAAATGTAATAAAATGAAAATAAATTTTTTTTTCTAGAAAGTATGAGGTTAAATTTTGCATCTATTAACAAATCAATTATGGCATATAATCCTCTTTGAACCAGTTTTGATCAATTTCTCAGACGGATTAAATCTCGCTTACCGGTTAATAGCGCGATACATATTGCGCGTTAACATTCCCAAATTGGCCAAAATGGCCAAAATGGCAAACTTTAAACCCCTATAACTTTACGAAAAATGATCACAGGTGAAGTCTTTTTTCCATCCCAAGCGAAAATATTCCGTTACTTTGGTTACAAAATTCGGAACAATAAACTATTAAAAGCGCGCATAAATTAGTCCAGAACATGGCAAATTTGGCAATTTTCAAACCCCCAGAACTTTACAAAAAATAATAGGAGGTGAAACTACTTTTTACATTTGAACTCAAGAAGTTGATTTCAGATCTTCAATGGGGTGTATAAAATTTTTTGTAAACAACGTTATTGCTATCGGTGAAAAGTGTTTGAATGAAAGAAACCACACCGAGCATAGATATTCAGTTTTCTTCGAAAGTCGGAACAATAAAAAAGAAGTAAATGTTTTGCGTCTGAGTTTTTTTGCTCCCCGCAAGATTAGGATTCATTAGTGCCAAACAAGCCTTTAGAAAAATTTTAAGGTTGTTCGAATAAAAACGGACGCCCCAAAATGGGCCCAAAACAGGCACTTCCAATTTGTCAAACAACCAAAATTAGGCCAGATTTTTTTCCCGCAAGATATGGCCAAAAGAAATTATGATGAGCGAAGACATGTTGTATGCATAAACGGGCGTTTCAGGGCCTGAAACGCACGTTAATGCATATCATAGGTCTTCCCCTATCAATTAATCATTAAGAAAAACACCATTAAATTTTTTTTGTTTCGGCTTTCGTAACGAAAGTAACGGAAGATTTGTGCTCGGGGTGGGTTTTTTCAGACAAATTTCGACTTTTTAACGGGATTTTTTTTATATCACTCAAAAGATATTGTTGTCCTGAGCTTTAATTTGAAAAGCCTGTGATTATTTTTTGTAAAGTTATGTGGGTTCAAAGATTGCCATTTTGGCCTAATTGGGACATTTAACGCCCGATGTATTTTGCGCTCTGAACGCGTAAGCGGAGATTTAATCCGTCTTAGAAATACTTCTAAATTGGTTGAAAAAGCTTATTTGCCAAAATTGATTTTTTTTACTAGGAGTGAAATCTATCCTTTTGTATTTTATTTGGCGTGTTGGGGGATGATTCTCACAAAAAGTTTTAGAAAAAAAATTTTTTCATTGTTTTATTACATTTAATTTTTTAAATGTTATTACTGCTCCATAAACCGTACAAGGCAGACGGAACATTCAGGGCTTCGCCCTGATACGAGCAGTCTTGTTTTACTTTTATAATCATTTTATCTTATTAAGTTTATAGCAAGGCTATTGCAATTTCTATGAAAATCTAGGTCTCTTTGATGATAGGCGCTGACAATGTCTGTGGTTAAAATGGCCTTGAAAACTCAAAGTATACAAACTTCAAATTGGCGTTTTTCTTGATACCCGCTAAACTTTTTTCTATTTAAAGAAATCAAGAATGACATGATCTTCGTACAATTTAGGTCTCAAGCCTATTATCTCATGTATAAGGACGATTTTGGAGATGAATGCAAGTTGGTAACAGTCGTGCTCGTGATTGAAAAATTATATATGACGGCGTATGTAGATGCTATTAAAAGGAAAATTTCTGTGCGCGATGTATGTTTTTTTATCTGTAAGCAAAAAAATATCACTGTATAAAGAAAATATCATTTGATAAAGGAAAGTCGACTGGATAAAGGCAAGGGAAAAGGCGTACGGAGGCTAAGGTGTTCGACTCACAATTGAACCAAAGTTGTCAAACGATATCCTTTTTCAGTTTTTGAGTCAAAATATTTCGTTTTTCAAATATGTTTGTCTTTACGAACAATGTTCGCATTTGTTAGACTTCACTGGACCAGTTCGACCTATTGCCCTACCCCACTCGACTCATGATTCGACCCTGTTCGACCTATGATTCGATTCTCGTTCGATCCATGAATTGACCTCGTTTTACTCTTTTCGACCGTGTTCGATCCGGTTCGACCGATGGCTCAACTTTGTTAGAACAAAGATTTTGTTCGGAGGTCCCAATTTTGTTCGAAAACCGAAAATGGTCAAAACCGACTAATTGGGTCAAATCATGAGATTGGCACCTTAACACGGAGATTGGTAGATCACAATTGCAGCGAAAAAGTTCCCAAATGAGAACAGAATTGTCAGACAACCATCCCTGAGAAAGCATGAAAATTGAATGATTTCGACAGGTTCCGTTCACTTTCCCGCGGATCCCGCAACCAAGTTTAGGCGTAAGTAAGCGATTATAACGGATTATTATGATGATTTTTTGACAAATATAATTGATTTTAATTACACAAAATTCGGTGTTTAAAGGATTTATAATTAATAATATCTGTTTTTCCTCCCCCCCCCCCTCACATGAGCATCAATTTTATGGTCTAACGAGTGATTTTACAAGGTTAATTATGAAGACCAAATCTGTTTGTCATGGCCTAATTTATTTGCATGTCAATTTCTGGCAATCAGAAAATGCAAATAGTAATTTTGAATATAAAAAAATGCAGGTATGGGGGAGGGGGAAAGGAAAAAGAGCCCTGATTATAAACGTGATATTTTCCAAGAGATTATAATCTCTTATAATTGATTATAATTGATTATAGTTCTTACAAAAAAACTCTCAAAATTAATTATAATCGTTTATAATCGATTATAATTTCCTATTTTGCCAAAAGTTTGTCAACCAAAACACTATTAGAATTATTTCTTATGGATAATTAATTTTGTATCAATAAGAAAATCTCAGAAGAAGAGAGATCTCTTGAACACTTTGGTTCATCTGAACACAAAACTTTACCACGAAATAAAAGTTTTATAGAGATCCTTTCATATTAGTGGAAAGGTTCCCGCGGTAGATAAAAAAAAACTTTCCCAATCAATCATGAAACTAAATCAATTTGCTGATGCTTTGGTGGTTAAAAAAGCTTAAAATATGCATCACAAAACAACTTTATTGCAGAAAAATTGAAAGAAAAAACAGTATAAATTTGAATTGATTGGAAAACTTCAAACACTTCTTCTCATTTTTCATAGGAACCAACGTCTACAAAAGCGTAAAATATATGCAATTTAGATGCAACTTGGAAGACAAAATGGACAAAAAAAAATCAATTTCGATCAATTTAAATGGACTATTGCGCAAAATTAATGAATTAGTAGTTTGAATAAAAATAATGAATTATAATTATTGTGAAATGCACTATTTTATTCTCAGTTATTATGTAATTTGTAAGTTACCATAACTGGTTATTTAGCTTTGACCTTGACATGCTCATTCTCTCCGGCGGAGAGAATGCTCTTCTCACTTTTTAAGGTTTTAACTTTTCAAACTTATTTTATCTGTACATAAGTAGAATTAGCTGTAACAAAGAAACATTTTATCATGGCGCAGTCAAACAGTAACGAATCAAACGTGAGAGGTATACCTTCATTCTGGCAAAATCATACGGTGGATCCACCATTTCCTTGGGAGGAGTGGAGCGACTCATTCCAACTAGCAATAATTGCAAAAGAAAACATTGATATAGACAATCTGCTAAACCCGACAGAATATCATCCACACCCACCACTACTGGAAAATCCACCGGAGGGTGAAACAGAAACACAAAAAACATCTCGTTTGGAAAGGAACATCCGCGAACAAAACAGATACGATGATGAAGAAACGGCTTCAATAAAGTCAGAAACACAGAGATTCAACGGCATGAGGTTCGAAGAGGCCGACAAAAAACTCAGATTTGTCCTTTATTTAGCCCTCGGAAACGAAGGAAAAAAATATTCGGCCAAAAAATCACGAGAGTTAGAATCCTCCAAATTTCTTTCAAAGAGTTCTGGGAAAATCTTTCGCTAGCAGTCGTGAGGAAAACAAATGTAACATTCGAAAGACACAAGTTACTGAACAGAAAACAGAGAGATCGAGAACCGTTGGAACAATTTTGGGGAGCCCTCGCAGAAACGGCAAAGAGCTGTAACATATCCGCAGGAGAAGACGAATGGATTTGCGACATTGTTATCAATATTATGAAGAACTCGGACATTCAACGCAAACTCCTCACTGAAACCTCACCACCTCTAGAAGCATTAAACGTGGCCCTGATTGACTAAAAAGGAATAACAAACCACATGAAAATGACGAGTACTTTTAAATCCAACGGATATTCTTCTAACGAACCTTTTAATCATTTTAATATAAAAAGAGAACCCGCTTTAAACATCGAAAGGAGCAACACTTGCATGAAATGCGGCGGAACATTTTCTAAAGGACATCTGGCAGTGTGCCCCGCAAAGGACCGAACTTGTAAATTGTGTAAATATCGCGGACATTTCACCAGACGTTGAAAATCACGCCGTAAAAATGTAAATATTGTAGATAGCCAAATTATACATAATACAGATTGTAATTATCCCTCGGAACAACAGGATGTAAAAAACGACCGTGTAAATAGAGAATGATGTGGAGTAATCAACGCATGGTCGGAATCCGGACAAAGCGATAACGATGATAACTCTGTATTAAATGTGACAACTATCTTGACAACCAAGGAGAAGAATTGAAGAAACTACTAAACATCGGCCTATGAAAAAAAAACTAAGTGATTCTCAATATTCAAGTTGATTCAGCTAGTCCTGTGAGCTTTCTCAAAAACGAAATGTCCTACATTAATTGAAGTTACAAGACCCCTCACTGAAGATATATCCAGTGGATCAGACGACGAAAGAACTTTACTGTGGATTCACGGATAACGCGATCAATATCACTGGATAATTAATTTTACCATTGTTCTCAAATAGATGGTCTCACAGGGAATGCCACTTTTTTCTAACAGAAGGATATGAAAGAAACATCCTTAGAAACGACAATTTGCCAAAAGTGGGAATCGAAGTATCCCAGAAGCATTTCCCTCACTACCTCAACAAGAAAACTGGCAAGTCCATCAATTTAATTTCATCGCCGGACAAAGGGAAAGAATCAGATATGATATCCAAGACCTTTAAACAACTATTCTTTCGGAACGGAAAAATCAAAAACCAAACAGAAATAACACATTTCCATGAACTCTTAAAACCAATACAATTAAAGGGCAGACACGTTCCGCTTCATTGAATTGATTCAGTAAAGACAGAATTAAACCGACTCAAATCCGAAGGATATATCAAAAAATTAGAAAATTGCGACGAGGACAGATTTATTAGTCCAATAGTTATCACCTGCAAAAAAGGCAAATCGATAAAGTTAGGTTTAGATTCAAAACTGAAAAACAAACAAATTTACAAGAACAAATAGCAGATGCCCAACATTCACGAATTAGTCAATAACGTAACCTCACAAGATTCAAACGATTCCGCCGGAGAAGTGTGGTTTACCAATTTAGATTTAAATAACGCATATAGTCAACTTTCTTCAGACAATTTTACTAGCAGTCACTGCAACTTTAGCTTGGTACGCGGAGATATAACCGGCACATATCAATTTTTAACTGGTTTTTATGTTTTCGGCGATATGCCGAACGAATTCCAAAGAGTCATGGAATCGACCATCGGAAACATTCCTTTTACTGATTGTTACCTTGACGATATTTAAGTCGCTTCCAAAGGAAGTTTTACTGATCACAAGAACATTGTTTTACAAATTTTATGGACTTTAGATAACTACAATTTCGCAGTCAAATGGCCAAAATGTAATTTCTTTTGAAAAGAAATAGAATGGCTTGGTTACGTAATTATGTGATAATCCTAGCTCTCAAACTTATTAACTGATCTATTCCAATTTGCGATCAAAAACACTACAGAACTGAATTTTTTAATTCCAAATATTTCCTTCGGATTTTTCAAACATTGACACAACCAAAAAATTACTTTATCAAATTCAGCTTTTATTTATTTCTTAAACCCTAATTGTAGCTAAATTATTGATTTTCAGGATCTTAAAATTGTAAATAGTGTAAAAATGTCGATTAACCAAATTGTAATTAATCCTTCTACTTCCGGTATCCAGGTCACAATTGAATTCCCAATTTCTTCAGAACACAAAAAAATAGTGTCTAAATACCGAGAGAATTTGAAATTGCCGGAACGACCCTTGTACTTAAACTTGCTATTCAATGCCAAGTTAGTTGCCCTATTAACGGAGGAAGACCCACTGCTAAGTCCGATCGTTACAGCTCTTCAAAACAAAGTAGAAAAGATTAATGCAAACTCACATTACCTCAACCAGTTCACATAGGACTTACATGAATCCGACTGATTACTTTACAGGGACGGAAAATTAGTTATCCCATTTACCCTTCGGAATGCAGTAATGAAGCATTACATGAATCCCACCCTGGACAATTTGGTATGAAATACCTAGCACAATACATATGGTGACCACACATAATTCGCCAGATCTATATACACGGGATAAATTGTTCACAATGCACACAAACCGGTAAGAACATAAAAATTATAAAACCATTACTGAAACCAGTGAACTACCACTTTTATCCGCACCTAACGAAAAATTAAATCTTGATTTCGCCGGCCAGTTAGACAATACTTGGGGAAAGCATTAATACCTTCTATTATGCATCGACGGATTTTCAATCGGCTAAAATAACATCATCAACCTCGTCAAACACAGTAATCGAATTTCTCCAAGATTATATTTTCCTCCATGGAATTCCAAATTTTATTCGCATTGACCACGCGTCCTGCATTTTTTAGTCAGGATTTTAAATTGTTTTGCAATTCTTTTAATATCAAATTAATATTTTGTACAGTCGGCGACCATCGCTCTAACGGTCTCGTAGAAAAACTTGTTCACACTGTAAAAGTTTATTTGTTAGCAATGTCACTCAAACAACAAAAATCTACTCACTCTACAAAACGCTATCTCAAAAATCATTTGGAACCTACGTTCTTCCTTTCAATCAAAAATAAAATGCTCACCATTCGAAATCCACTTTAATAGAAAACCGAATACGATCTGGAAACAATTGGCATCTAGTAAATTATCCGGTGGATTTTTAGACAATGGAAAGGTTAATCTTATGCAAGGAACGAGCTCTCGACTGGAAGGCAGACGACCGGATTGAAGACGGCTACAAAGACATTCTAATTTCAAAGAAGAACCAATCTCCAGTGGAGAAAGGGTATGAATTGGACTACCCACCAGCCTCAAAACCTTCTTCTTCTCGCTTACCCCTACAAAGTCTTTTTGAAGGTAAATTACTTCGAAAGACCAAAAAAAGCATTAACGGAAATCCCTTCTACAAACAACTTAATCAGAAAATTATAATTGCATCAAAATCTACGGTAGAATTATCCGACGGAAAAATCATCAGAAAATCCGACATTGCTATTCCGAAATCTTACTCATCTACTATCCGTTCCCTTAGAGGAAATATATCTTTTTCATCATTTCTTTTTTGATTTTCAAGTAGGTTCAAGAAAGACATCAAAACCAAACCCTCGCAGACAAGAAAAATAGGCTCAAAGACCAGACAACATCAGAATCGGCCACGTCGGACAACAATAATATGACAAGAGTATCAAATCAATCAACCAAACCGACTAAGAGCAGATCAACTCGAAACAAGGTCACGACTTCAAACACGGGATATTTAGCAGGTGACGAATCTATGTTCATTCTGTCGGATACATCCGATATTAGCGATTGGGAATAGATCGCTGGCGGTTTTCACTGCAGATATATGATTAGAGAACGCCTTATTTCGGATAATCATACTTCACATGAACCTACTATTCTAAATTTTAGATTCTCAAACAACCCAAGCTAATATACAATCTGAGATTTTAGATGACCAGCCACAAACTTCAGACCCGTTGGATTGCCCAATTAGCATAATCCCCGCAGGACAAAGTACAACTAACTCTCAACAAGCCAACCACCTCCCTCCAGACTCGATGACAAAACCTTCAGATACTCCAACGGAGACAAGGAAGAAAGTAGAGGGGGACAAATCGGTCAACTTTCCGATTTTTGAAATCGTCGATTCCTCGGACGACAACGCTACTAATCGGGAAACACAGCCAGAGGAGATCACTATCACCGGTAATGATTTTAAATTAGGACGCTCGATTCGAAACGTTGGACCTCCCCAATTCTACGGTAAAAACTTGTACATAGATGTTATAGACGAAACTGACAACCAACCTGAATCCGCACAAAACCCGATCTCTCTTGACGACAACGACCGATCTGGTTTCACTACAGTCAACATTAACGAAAACCCTTCGGACAACCCAAGCCATTTTTCAGCATCCATTCGGCAGAAAATACAGCATGCTCGTCAAAATCATCTTTATCCGATCCGCTATCTCAGTCCTCCACTGATCAGTCACTAAGAGATGCCGTGAACAGCTTCGCTGATTTCATAGATTTTGATAGCAAAATCTTTACTGCTGAGCTGGAAAAATTGATGGAGGGCGAAAAATCACAAAACTGAAACTAAAAATTGTTCTCATATTATCTCCAGGGATATCTACAGAGCTTTCTAATTTCTCATAGTCTTTTAGTGCTTTTAGATTTTTAAGTCGTTGTTTAACTGCCTCTTATAACTAAACAGTCGCTCCTATGGAGTAATAATTTTACCGTGGTATTGGGCGGTATTTACTTTCATTTGCTTCCTTCAGGGGGAGAGAAGGGTCAGTTACCTTTATTTACTAACTTATGTCATCTAAACACAGTTTAATTTTTTCGCATTAAGGGAATGTTGTGAAACGCACTAATTTATTCTCAGTTATTAATTAATTTGTAAATTACCATAACTGGTTACTTAGCTTTGACCTTGACATGCTCATTCTCTCCGACGGAGAGAATGCTCTTCTCACTTTTTAATGTTTTAACTTTGAGATTAATTCACTTTTTAAACATTTTTTATCTGTACATAAGAAGAATTAGCTGTAACAAAGAAACATTTTATCAATAATCAATTATAATTGATTAATAATTGTATCGAAAAATAGACGAATAAATAATCGATTATAATTGATTATAATGTGTTACAAATAATTATAATTTGATTTTAAAAAGAGAGATTATAGTTGATTATTAATTGATTAAAATCGATTGTTTCTCAATTTTAGTAAGACTGTTACTACTAAGAAATTGGATGCGGGATAATTTCAAACGAAAAAATTGCTCATCTCGCTTGTAATTTTTGATAAAAAATTTTGACCTGGTTTTTTGAGTAACTTTCAAATAAAAACTCTTTAAAGTCATTAATGCAAGTAAAGAGAGAAGCTCAAGCCTGTAAATTTGTTGATAAAGTTCAGGAGGAACTCTTACATTATAACTTCCTTGTATACCGAATTGTGCACTTAATGACTAATTGTTTGCTCTGCAAGAGAAAATTTGAGCATTTTTCGGTGCTGAAGTTAAACAACAAAGTTCAATGAATTGTCCTGTTGTAAAGAATCTTTAATGAACGTAACATGGTGAGTTTAAGGCAAATTGTGTAGAGAGCAATTCGGGAAAATGTATTTATTTTTTTCCAGGGGAGGGTATCTGTTGTTTTCCAGGGGAGGGGAAATTATCCCTGAGGGAAACTCGAAATTGATATTAAAAATGATTTTAAAATGGAGCTAGAGCTTCGTAAAAAGAAATCTTTCAATATTTTGACTGCATTTTAGTTTCTAATGGAATAGTTAAATCTAAAATAATTAAAAGTTTCGCGAAAAAAATGAAAAAATTTTAAAGATTATTTTGACTTTTTTTTGAAAATCATCCCCCGCACGGTATCTAAGGTAGAAACTGATATGTTTTGCATATAGCAAATTATTACAAAAATCAAAGAGCGTACTTCGATCCAATAAAACGGAATAAATCTCTGCTTACACGTTAATAGCACAAAATTTATCGAGCGTCAACTGTCCCAATTTGGCCATTTTGGCAATCTTGAAATCCCCATAACTTGACAAAAAAAGATCACAAGTGAAAGAGCTTTTTAATTTTGAGCTCAGGCCAACATTGTTTTCACATGATAAATCAAAATTTTTTTTCAGAAGTTGCTAGTTAAAATGTCGAAAAGTGTCTGGAAAAAACCACCCCGAGCACAAATTTTCCGTCATTTTTATTAAAAATAGTCACCCTGACCGTAAATTCTTGCATAATAATTGACTATATCGGATTTTCATTTTCAGACTCAAAAAAATTCTACAAAGTTGGCTATAACTGATAAAATTTGACTACAATCCCAATATCTTTTCTGTTGTATATAATATTACAAATTTTGTTCGATGTAACTTCAATTTTCCTTGTTCATTTTCTAGTTTTAACGGTTCATATTTTTTTTGTTTCAGTCGCAAATTAAGTTTTTGAATTATTTCTTCCCCCAATTTGACAGTTTGAAATTTTTAAATTTTTTTTTACCATTGTCATTTAAACTAATCGTTCTTCGCCCAGTTCGCTCACTACCATTCGCTCACTGTTTGGAGATAAAAACCACCCATATCGCAAATATTGCGTCATTTTCTTCCAAACTAGTTGCTCGAACTGGAGATGATTCTTGGATAAAAAATGTTTATATTGATTTTTCATTGGCAGTTTGAATAAAATTCAATCGTAAATGCTTAGAATTGATTAAAATTGGATTTTTTTTACCAATGTCTCGTCTCTTGTCTATTTAATTGCAGTTTTATTTTGTTGCAAATTCATTTCCCGTTCAGTGCAATTGCTAATTTTCACGTTTCATGAAAATTTACTTTTCACATATGTTTTCAGTTTTTGATTCAATTCTACGTTTTAATCTGTTAGTTCAGCTTTTTGTTTAGTTTTTTCTTCCATCGTATATTAACAAACTGGTCTTTGCCCACTGTCTAGATCGAAATTGTCTCAAGAAAAAAATCAACCCGATCACAATTATAGCATTATTATTTTATAAATAATTGCCCGAATAGGAGATTCCTGGATAATTGATTATATTGGATGTTAAATGTCAGTCTCAAAAAAATTCAAACATACTTGCTAATAACTGACAAAAATTGGATTACAATCTCAATACCTCTTTTCTTCCACATTTTATTTCAATTTTTGTTTGATTTATTTTCATCTCCTGTTTAGATGAATTTCTACGTTTTTTACGGTTGATAAGTTTTTACTTTTCAATTATATTTTCAATTTTCAATTTTTTCTGCTTTTCAATCTGATATTTTAACTTTTTGTTTATTTTTTTTTTACCATCGTTATGTTAAGAAATCTTTCTTCGCCCACTTTTAGTATCGCCATTCGCCCACTGCCTAGAGTGAATCTTGTTTGGACATAAGAACCATTCCTGTCACAAATATTGCGTCATTTTCTTCAAAATATTTGCCCAAACTGGATATTTTTTGATAATAAATGATTTCTCTTGAATATTCATTGTCAGTCTCATAAAAACTCAAATATAATAGCTTATAATTGAATAAAATTGAATCATAACCCCAATATCTCTGCTGTTGCACATACTATTGCAATTTTTTTTTTCGATATCATTTCATTTCCGGTTTAGTGGAAATTCTACATTTTACGGTTCATACATTTTTTTCACATATGTTTTCTTTTTTTGAACTGTTTCTGCTGTTCAATCTTTTAGTTCAATCAACATTTTGTTTGATTTTTTACCATCGTCATGTTAAGAAATGGTTCTTCGCCCAAATCTTCTATCGCCATTCGCCCAATGCCTAGAATACAATTTGTCTGGAGGTAAAAACCACCCCGGTCACAAATATTGCGTCATTTTCTTCGAAACTATTTGCCCCAACTGGAGACTCTTGGATAATAAATGATTAATTTGGATGTTTAATGTCAGTCTCAATAAAATTCAAATATAGTTGCTTATAATTGAATAAAATTGGATTACAATCCCAATATATCTTTTGTTGCATATATTATTGCATTTTTTTCGATGTTAATTTAATTCCCTGGTCCGTGGATTTTCTACATTCTACGGTTCATAATTTTTTCTTTTTCACATTTCTTTTCAAGTTTTTATTTATTTCTACTTTTCAATTTGGTTATTTAACTTTTTTTAAATTGTTTTTCGCCATCGTCATGTTAGGAAAATGTTCTTTGCCCACTTTCACTGTCGCGATTTGCCCACTGCCCCCTTACGTTCACGTAAGGGGAGGGCGTATAATGGTTGAAAATGGTTGAACGGGGGTACTTTATGTTTGATGGGATGATGGTTGAACGAAACTCCACGTAAACTCCTCCAACACTTCTAAGCCTTTCTTCGCCAGTTTAAAACCTCCCCCACACCTCTGTTTATCCCCCAAAACCCCCTCCCCTTTTCTGAACGTGGGTGTTGGGGTAGCTAAAATGGGAGGAAAGAGTTAGTTTACCTTGAGAAGCCCCCCGTTTAATGCTAAGAAATTTGGAGAGGAGGGTAAACTGTAACCTAAAGGGGGAGGGGGGGAGGAGGGTTAACATAAGTGCAACAAGAAAAAAAGAGCCAGAAACATAACATGATTTTGTGAATTGATTTCGTTTATTTTTGGTTCATGATATTTTGCATTTAGTTTACAAATTATCTTTGGTTAGTCATAACTATGAGAAAAAGTGCAACAAGCTAAGTAAACAATTTTTCTACTGAAAACAATCGATTCAAAACAATTTTTAGGAACAAAACAAAACGATCTTCATGGATAATGTTTTTGCCTGACATTTTGGGCAGTTTTGTAAATTTTTGGCTGAAACATCTTTTTCTGTTCAGTTGGGCTCGCTGCTGTTTTTTAAAGTTTGGTGATATCAAAACAATTTTAGTTTAAAATTCTAATATTAACAATAGATTTAGGTGAGTGTCAATTGTGCATGTGGGGTTGTTATATAACAATGAAAAGTATTGGTAACATTGAAGTTTTAATAAATACGACTAAGAGTGTTTTTTTCATAATTAAGCTAGACTTAAGAGTTTCCAGTTCTGATGCTGTTTTTTTATTGAAATCTCAATGTTGTAGATGCGAAGCTTAAGGCATGATAAAAACATAGAGAACTGTTACAATAAGAGGCAAGAAAAACTCAATCATTTGAAGAAGAATCTCTTTTTCTGACGTTGATTTTTTTCCTAATATGTTATCGAAGAGAAAACTCAGTAAATCAAACAACGTCACAAGGTTACAATTGGTATCCTAATGCATTATTTCAAAAAATTTTGAATTTTGGAATACATTTAAATGAAATATAAGCAACAACCACAATGAAAATAATTCTAGCGTCGAAATTTTTGTCCCTTATTTAAACAGTTGAAAGTTATTATAACTTATGGCGTATTTATTTTTGTAAATTCACTCACCTTTTCAGCAGTTGAAAATGATAAAAGAGACGCTTGTTTTTTTTGCGGTTGAAGCGTAATATTTTTTCTGTGCTTTACAATAAAGTTAAAATAAAATAAAACAACTGTTTTGTTTACAATTGCAGCTTAATTTTTTGTTTAATTGGTTCCAACATATACGTATTAATGATGAAAAAACTCTTTGATCAATAGCTATCGGATATAGTTTTATGTTAAGCAGTCACAACATAACCTCAAAAAATACTGAAATTTCACTCATTTTTAGAGGGTAGATATTTTGCCATTTAATTTTTGTGTAGCCGATCAATGCGGAAGAATGAATGAAATAGAGAATGAAATTTTAATGAAGGATTTTCAGATCAACATCTGTTTTTTAGGTCACATCTTAGGCACAAGAAATAACAACACTGGTATAAATATATAGTCTTTGGTTTTTTGTTTCTATTGGTAAATGGTTTTAACTTAAAAAACTTATGGGCGTCTTAATCAGGAATATTCTATCTAATTTTTTCTCAATCATACAGCGAAGAAATGTAAGCCTTCGGAGCATTATCCTGCTCTTGAAAAAGAAGGGATGACGCCGGTTTTTCTACCGTCCATACAGACCAGTTTCTCATTGTTGATCCCAGCATAGTAATAAAAATTACCCCACTTACGTAGATTTCTTGTTTTATAAAGGGGGGCTTTAGTTTTTTGAAAGAGGGACTTCGATAGAAAAGAGTCCATGAGTGTGTTTGTAAATAAAAAAACTTGCCCGCATTGAAGTTTCATGGATGTTTTCTAAGCTTATCACCCCGCATTTTTTAACCCCCTCTTTCTTGACCCTCTCGTATAACCCCAGAATTAGATAACTAGATAAAGAATTAGATAAATACAATTTAACCACTTTTTAATACCAATTGTTAGAATCAAAGTGAAACTTACCTGAAAGGAATCCAAAACCATAACCATAGCGTCGGTAAACATCAAAGCACTAATTGCAAAAATTTTTGCAAAGCAGAACGAAATAACATGCAAGCTGTTAAATGCGGTTTAGATTTGAACAGAAATGACCTGGACGATAGTCTTAACTTTGATATGAATTTGAAAACCAATCCGATAGGCATGATTCAAATGATTAAACAGAATTGTTTAGATTTCTGCAAAATTGATTTTTATCTTGAAAATAATGTTGCTATTAAAAGATTATTTGGTTGAATTTAAATTTTTAAAATTGGTAATCTAAGTTTTTTTCAAATGGCACTCAATCTAAATTAAAATGTATCTAATTTTTTGAACCATCTATAGTTTGTCCATTTTTTTGGAACTGTCGGCTAAAAACGCAATGTCTAAAGAGTTTGCCAGCCCCTAGTCCCCACCGAGCGCTCCACCAAAGAAGCGATTGTTGCGGGATTAAATTGCTAGAGACAGCATTTTCAAATGCGAGTCAAATCAATGCGTTTTTCTACGTATCCAGAGACGTCATTTCTCCAAAAAATTGACAATCAACATTTTAATTTTAAAATCATTACAAAGAACAAATGAACAGATGCTTAGCTTAAGTTCGCGATAACGCAAAAAAAATGCAAATCCGTTTTTTCTTCGTAAACCTGCATTATATTCGGCACTTTTTCGTTTGGGACTCGATACTTTTTTTTATAAATTGGTGCCCGCTTGATGCATTAAAGAAATTACGTTTTTGAAGGGAGGCGTTTTTTTGCAAGTTTGCGATTACTTCCCAAATACTAGGGTGTGAACCACTAAGTTATGACTGAATGCCATAATGCCAGACCTCTACAGCATTCATTGATCTTGCCAAACCGGATGTTGTCGCATCTTTTTGGTTCCATAGTAAAAGGGGAATGGAACAGGACTTCTCGGTTCAGGACTAGACTTTCATGTTATTAGATCCGAAATACAGGCAGAGCTTGTCATTTTTTGCAAATTTTTCCGACTGTTTTTTGGTGCGATCGCATACTAATTGAATTTCGCCGACTATTTTATCGAACGAGTTTCCTGTTTCTTTTTTTTTCGAAAGCACGTGAGGGTAACATTTTAAAAGCTAATGCAAGCTCGTGGTTTGTTTCCTACTCCTTTTTTAATCCGAGTTCCGCGAATTTTCTCATTTAGTTTTGAGAAAAATGAAGAAAACATCAAAACAGCAGACAATTTTTGTCGATACGCTTGAAGAGCGGCCTGCCCGAAATCCAGCAAAATTATTTCAGTGTTAATGTCAGGGGTCACATTTTCTCGGGCTTCTAAGAAACTATGGTATAATTTTTCCGTTTTATTTTGTAAGACGGCATATATGCAAGCGAGGGCTATTTATGAAAGACTAACATGTATGGAGTAGAGTTGATAAAACATTTTTGTGTAACTTTAAAAAATCCGTCAGCCAACCAAAAAATTTGACTTTCCAAGCAAACGTGGCATTTCTGGGTCGCCGAACAAAAATTTTTTTTCGTGATCATAGTTTCCACTGTCAAATCTTACAAATTTCGAAATGATTCAATATTTCGAAACTTCTCGTAGCTGGGCAAAACCTGTTTTCGTTGCTTGCAAATGCTCTGTGCAGTTCGAACTATTTTTTCCTTAGTTGCTAGGGCTAACTGAGCGGCAAGGTCGTCTGTTATGGGCTGAATTGCTGTTGTGGCGACTGCGACGGTCGGAGTATTACTCTCGCTCAGGTCTTTGATAATTTTCAAAAATAGTGGAGCATCAGATTTTCCCGTAGATTTGTCAAGATTATGCTCAACCCTAGTTTGAACAAAATTTTCGCCATCCGTAGTTGCTGTGGATCGGCATTTATGAGCCTGGTATTTTGAGCAGTTCCAGTTAGTTCGTCTTTGGAGGATAAAGTAAAAAATAAGGACGCTTCAAACAATTTGGGTCAAAGAATGGTAAAACAATCGTTCAAGTGTAAGGCAGTATAATTTTTTTAACATATTTTAAAATTCTTGAGCTGCTTTCAATTAGCACCATGTAGGTTATCTCTGTTTTAAACGCGTGCATGAGGAATTATTTCTCTAACTAATCGAAATACAAATTTTTTGAGATGCTAGAGGCATCAATAGAATTAGGAATGGCTTTTCAAGCCTCAGCTAGTATACTCAATTGAAATTTTCCTGTACTTATAAAAAGGTTGAATCGAATTATCGGTATCAAAATGGGGTTAAATTGTTAATGGGTTATCTTGTTACGGTGTTAAAAGTAGGGAGTGTAAAAATTGGGGGTTAAATAACGTGGGGTCAACGACAAGGGACACCTTCATGGATAACAACCGATTAAAACTGGTTTTGAGGTCACAAAATTTGCCATAATAATCCGACTATACTAAAATTACCTTTTGGGACCACGCAATCGATCACACTCCATTATAATCTATTTCATAGAAAAAACTTTAAAAAATCCAAATTGGAAATATTCCTTTGAAAACCATTATAATTGATTAAAACAAATTATAAATTGTGCAACTTTGTTGCACAACATTTGTACAATTTGCCACATTTTGCGGTTTTTACACATTTTCTAGAGCCGTTTTGATGACCAATTTATGAGTTTAGTTCAAAAAACTAAAGGGCACAAGCGTGGTGATAGGTAAATGGGTGAAGGTGAAAAAAATATGAGGCAGCAAAAATTGAGAAACCTACAAGATCTAAAAAAATGGGGAAGCGTTATGAACAGAAAAAAAATAGGAATTAAGATCAATTTTTTAAACAATGTTAACTTTACTTCAAATAATTCGATATCCATTTTGCGAAAAGAAGACTCAAGTCTTGTTGTTACTCAAACGATGATGCTAACGTGTGATTGAAAAAAATTTTGATCCGTTGTAATCAATTATAATCGATTATTTTAAAGTTTTATAGAGATTTCTATAAAATTACTAAATAATTGACTAATATCCATAGATCTACGGTGCGGTAGACCTTTTTAATGAAAGCCCCCTTTTCAAAAAATTACAGCTCTCTTTTATAGCTGATTTTTCACCTCTTTTCATCTCAGCGCGACTATAAAATTCAGCCTTTTTAAACCCAAAGCGACGCTTCTGTGAAAACATTTTTTTTCCAACGACTGAAACAAAAATATCCTTACTTCAATTTTTTTGAATCTACAATAAAATATAAATATCAGTCTCTACATCATCTGAATTGTTTTCCCAAAATAGTTACTTCACTTCCTCCCACATCATACGCTGCTACAAACATTATATATTTCGAGGTCAAATTGTGTATTTCATAAAGATTCAATGCGGATTTAAGATCAACTAGAGGAATCTGTAAAAAAAAATTAAAGCTCAATCCACATGCAGTGGCTTGCGCTCTTGCGGAATCCTCATTTTTTTAGCAGAATCTGCAAACTTGAGCGTATTCAAATTACTTTTGCAGAATTCACTCAAAAACCAAAATTTTTACAAATTGCTGTAACCGCTTGCTGCTAATTACGCAATACAGTTAAGGAGCCTACAAACTTTACTTCACAAGTGTTTGTTTATGGATTTCGCAACATATTGATAGGTGAAATCTATTTGCAGTTAAGAACAAGTTTAGAGATTTTTCGATATTGCATATTTTTGAGCTCAAAATCTGATTTTTATTGGCCATTTTCTTCATTTGTTTTTGCCCGAAATCTGATTTACAATGATGATTTTCTATATTTTTATTGCAAATTTTTTTGCTCAAAATCTTGTTTATATAGATGATTTTCATGATTTGTGTTGTTTGGTTTGAATTTAGTTTTGTTTTGAGTTTTCAAATTGCATGCTTTAAGAAGAGACAAATCATTTTTTAGACAACATAATTGATTTTTTGAGTCCTAGATTTTATTGAAAATCAATTTTATGGCGATAGCAATAGTTTTTTTTGCGATTTTCTGGTAGTTTTAAGTCAAAATTAATAGATTTTTTTGCAATTTTATGGCAAAAACAATAGATTTTTTTGCAATTTCATGGCAAAAGCAAAAGATTTTTTTGCAATTTCAGGGCGAAAAAATAGATTTTGTTGATATTATGGAGAGATAAAAATAGATTTTAGTGGAATTATAATGCAAGTGGTATTATAATAGAAAATATAGAAATTATAATATATATATACATAACCAACCCCTTGATTTTTTGCAAATGTATAAATAAAAGTTTCAGAATAGATAAAAGTTTCAGAAAAGTGCGCAAAATGTCACGTTGACCTGTTATTTCATAATTTTGCCGTCGGTGCAGTACGTTTTGTTAATTTACGGTCTTTATAGCTTTCTGTAGCTTTCTAAAAAGATCGACAAAGTTTTCCAATACATTTATGTTGAATGAATGTTAGTATTTTTATGGGTTTTCTCCATGTCGTAAGATTCTGTTGAGGATGTCGTTGATGATTTTTCTCAACTAATCATCGCCAGTTAAATTGTCCAAAATTGGCTGAATTGTTTGCTAATTCTTTTCCATTTCTTGAATACTTTGATTGATTTTAGAGCTCTGATTGGTTGACAAAATGTAAATTAAAATTTTCAAGGACAAATATGGTCAAAATGAGGCAGAAAAAGAAGGTACGTAGCGGGGACAGTTAAGTGTGAGGTATGGAGTAAACATGTGTAGTGGGCGGAATTTGATTCGAAAACTGAATTCGAAGAACAACAAACAAATTCAATTTAATATAAAGACCCGATTTCATCTAAGAACAATGTGAAAACGCTTGAACCCATTGACTAACTTCAGCTTAAAATGGTTAGAATTAATTAAAAATAATTCACAAAAGATTTTCAAAATGAACTTTAACTGGTTTCGATCGATTATCATGGAATTTTTGTTTTTCGAACAAGAAAGTTAGAAATAAACTCGGAAATAATTGTTCAATTCGGTTGAGAAAGGATTTTATTGCTTTGAAGAATAGTATAGTAATACGAACACGTTTGCCCCCGTGTAAACATCCAAACATTCTAATTTGCCCCCACTTTCAAACGTCGCAAACCCAATATCCCCTCCCCCGGGGGGAATGCGTGTGCGTGTGTGCGTGCGTGTGTGCGTGCGTGTGTGTGTGTGTGTGTGTGTGTGCGTATGCGTGTGCGTGTGTGTGTGTGTTTTTGTGTGTGTGTGTGTGTGTGTGTGTGTGTTTGTGTGTGTGTGTGTGCGTGTTGGGGGGGGGGGGGTTGTAAGGGGTAGAGGGAAAAGTGTCGGGATAGGGGGTTAATGTGGTGCACACATAAACGTTCATAAAAGTGGTACAGGAAACGTGGGTGGGGTAAACAAAAAATATAAACGTGCGCGGAGGGGGTTGAAAACTAGGGGAGGGTTTAAAATTAGTGGGATAAGGGGTCTATTGCTTCAGGGACGAAAAAAGGGGACAATTATTGTTTGAAGGTGGGTAAATAAAGGTCATCAAAAATTTTAAAAAAAAACTGAAAATTGATACACGAAAAAACTTTGAAAAAAAAATTAAAAACAATTTTCTCAGCAATCATTTTCTCAACCTAACTAAATCTCCCATCATCAAATACATTGGGTGTTAAGCCAAAAAAACTGTCCATTATTGGAAATTTCAGATTAATTTTAGAAAAAAATGATCATAATCCAATATTTTTGATTAACCAATTAAAGTAAATTTTTTGATTTGGCAAAATGTTTGATCATAATCTATCTTCAATCAATTATATTGAATCACTAAAGACATTAATCCCATTACTTAAATCCATTAACCCCTTAATTCTATGAAACTCCAATGCGAGAGAACTAAGCAAAAAACTAGCTTTGAACAAATTAAAACTATGGCTTTATTATCGAATAGAAAACATAAACCTTATGATAAATGACTAATATGAAAAGGCGTTGTAACTATATATCAGAATAGACGACCCTTAAAAATTGTTGAGACCATTACATAGTTATACCACTCGATCCTATCAGATTGTTGTTTGTGATGCCCGGCTTTGCTGATGAAAAAAAAAAGCAAAACCAATAACTTAAGTCGTACGAGCAACTTTTTCTGAGCTAAGTTTTTTTTTAAAAAGAAAACTACAACGTCTCGAGTCTCTTTGGTTAATTTTATGATTTAAAAAATTGATGAATCTTGAATTTCAAATAAAGCTATCTTTGACTCTTGTTTCGCATATCACCTGTCACTATATTAAATTGGTATGATTCAAATTGTGACTTAAACAAGTGGCTTTTGTAGTTGTCTGATTTGATCACTCAACGCCTATCTTGAAGTTTATTTCTGATGTAATAATAACCTCTCTGACTCTTTAACACCCTTGTTTAGGAGGTTATTACTTGCTTCTGAGGCTTTCAGTTTGCCTAGCACTTTTGAAATTTGGGTTTTGAAGATATCTTACGTCAAACTAGGTTTAGTCACACATATTTAAAGCGATCAAACTTGAAAACATAAAACACTTCACTGTTCGTTAATTTTCATTCACTCACATTTCGAGTAGTTCAGACTGAACAAAATGAAAACTACCTTGCTTGTTTTTCAACTGAAATTTTGGCTTTTTATTTTTCCTCAGTTTTTAGCAGAAGATGCAAACATTCGAATCAGTTTGAACCAGTCCTTTGTAGAATGGGCCAAAAAAGATGTTCTAGGAGGAGTCGATATGGATTTTTTCTTAGCTTCGAAGTCATGGCGGTATAATCAGGATTTTAACGCTTTCATGAGCTACTCAAAAAATGGAATCGTCGAAATTGAAGGATACTCGTAAGTAAATTTTTGGTCTGAATCAAAAACATAATCTTGATGCTCATATAAGAGTCTCTAACTCTTTTATTTGATGCGGTAAGAAATGCAATACTATAAAAATTTGATCAGGCAAACTTGCAAACCAAACATTTATTCTTAATTATCTGCAGTATTTAGGTCACACCTTAAAGTTTCTAGAAAATGGAATTATCAAAAGATCAATTCACTGGCAAATGATTGAAACTACACCAGAAGACAAAAATTGAAGACAAATTCAGTTTTTTTTTTCAAAAATGTCTCTTTTCAATGTCCATTTTGGACAAAAATTTACCTCGAATTTCTGTAAATATTTACACAGACCAAGAGCAACCCAAATTGAAGTCCTATCGTTTTTTATTGCTTTTTCTGCACTCTACCAGTGATCGCTATTTTCCAGCGCTGATTCATGTATAATTCAGTATTTCTTTGCATAACTAAAATTGTGATATTTCAGAGCTATTTCAGTAATAATTCCGCAGAAAATCAGCGCTTAACTTAGGAAAATCAAACTTATTCTAGTAGCTTTCAAATAAGAGTGTGATAAAACCTATAAATTGAAAGTATCTAAAGATTTGTGGAAAAGAGGTAGTATACAATCTTACTAAGCTGATGGTTGCGGGCATGAACCGCGGTAGCTTACTTTTTTTGCTCATTTTGATTGGTTTCTTTATTGCTGGTTCATCGCTGAAAAGTAGCCAACTTGGCGATAATCTATCGATAAAATTTGCTATTGCGGCAATGAACATCGATAGTTCATCAATGCAGGTCGCTGTTTCTTTCACTTTTTTATTGCTAATTTTCAATGAGAACTCAACCCGAAAAATCATCGGAGATACCATCTATGAAGCTATCAAGAATTGGTTTCAAAGATTCACCAATGTGAATTCACCAATGTGACTAGAACTTCCGGGTCTGCAAGTTCTAGACTTTTCATTTGCGCTAACTTTTGCATTGTACTGCACACGTTCCTAACTAAGCGGAGTAAAATACCTGTTCATATGATGCAAAACATTCTCGGTGAGAAAATTGAATTAGTCAATAAGAAACTTTTATTATACTCGGCAGTTTCTTAGCTTTTCAGGCTGATTGAAAAACTTTGGCAGATGAAGAAATCTAGATTTTCACACCGGATTACAGTGGTAAAACTTTGAAACCAAATATTCATCGTTTGATTGATGATAGTTTTGATGATTTGATCTAGATCATATAACAACTTTACTGAAATTCGAACATTAGACATTGAAAACAGACTTTTCAGAGAATAAAAACCTGAATTTGCGCATCAATTTTGTGTAATATCATAATTATAATTATATTTCTATACTGTTTTTGTTTGCTTACCTCACTAATACCTTGAATCTTTTGTTTGCGGATCAATTGAGCAATCCCAACTATTGACCAACCGTCCCCTTCCTGTAGTGACAAATTAAGCTATCTCTCCCAAGCAAAAAAGTTCTTTGACGGAAGCAGCTGGTTGATGAATAAAAAGCCCGTAATTAATTGTTTGACCAACAGAATTTTTTATTATTATATTTCGCGACATTGAAAACGCATCATCAAAATTTTTGCTCAATTTTCCCCAAAATACATATAGTTAAAGAACTGTGAAAAAAGAAGCTGGATCACAAGTCAGGAATAAAACTTTTTTGATTCTTTGTTAGAGTTGAGTTTCCTTGGTCAGCTTGAAAGAGAGTTCTGCCTGAAATTAAACAGTAGAAACCAGTTTTGATCAAAAGAAAACAGGTATGTTTGTTGCTCACACTTCAGTTTTGTGACTTTTAAAAGGCGAGGTTTTTTCAGAACTATGAGTGAAACAAAAAAAATATATTTAGTTTTTGAAAAAAAAATGTACAGCAGGCCATTATTTACAATATTTTTGGCCTAATTTTCTTAATTTAATTTTTTCTTTTAAATCATCATCTTCTGTTGCTATTTATCAAAAAAAATCCACTGATTTTTGCAAAATTTCAAATGAATAATCCACAGTATTTACTGGTTTTGCGAAATTTTTTTGTTCCGTTTTCAATAATGCCCGGTACAGGTGTCGAAATTTCTGTAGGTGTGAAAGAAATTGGGGTGATCATTGATTCGAAGAAAGCAAAATAACCAAAACTAAATCTTTTCGCATATCAAAAGTTGTTATCCGCAGCACTTTAAAGATGAGGGCAACATCTATTTGTTTTTATTGAAGACAAAAAATTGGTTTTTCACGCATTTTTAGTGAAATTTTTTCGCTTTAAAAGAGTTTGATTTGGTTTGATATTTTATTTTCTATCTCATGGTAAACTCTGGCTCATAATTTCACATATTTCAAACAAGTTCAGGTGGTTGTGACATCCACCAACCCCCACCCCTACGAGGGAAAGGTAATGGGGGAGAAACTTCTTCATTGATCCTCTCTAAACGAATTCCTGATCGTGAACTATTTCATTTTCATTCGAATAAAACCAAACGCCCAAGTTGATCTGATACAAAAAAAGCAAAATTAAAAGCAAAATTACTTGATAACTTAGGTGTTTTCTTGTTTCCTCTCAGTTTCCTTGTTTCTTCTCCACTTCAACCGAGTGCAAACGTTCAAATGTTTTCACCAATAAAAGTATCATTGTTTTATGGATCAAATTCTCACTGTTTTTTAGGTTCTACCACCTGAGTGATTTCTTTTTCAATAAAAAACAATTGAATTGCACTATTTTATAGTGAAACTATAATTTGCGCTTTTTTGTCCATAAGTGTTGTGTTGTCTTTTGATATAATAATACTATCAAAGAATACAAGTCATATGACTCCCATAATTGATAATTGATAATTCAAAAATGAGACAAAACACACATAGTTTTTGTGAGGAAAAAACCATAAAGTTTCCAATTTGGGTAGTTGTTTGTCTCAACTTACGTAGGCTAAGCAAAATTTTAACTGAACTACAACGAAAAACTGTCTCAAAAACTAACACAATTTCATTTGATGCTATTCGGCAAAATGGCATGCAAAAGCATACTAACTTGTCAAAAACATAGTGCACATATCCATAAGTTTGAATCTAATCATTTTAGGTTACAATTTGTAGTTTTCAACAGGATTTAAAACTCTTGCTTCATGTAGGAGATAGATGCTATTCTTATGTATTAGAACTCTTGCTTTTTTGTTGGCAATTTTTTTTTTCAAATAGTCACGGCAAAAAATTTTTTAAGTATAGGAGCAAAAAGCTCACTTAATATTAACCAGTTTTTGTTTGTAGCCACTTAACCAGTTTTTGTTTTTAGTGCTCTAATTGAAGGATGTTTTGAAAAATATTTAGACATGAGAAAAAATGCGGGAATTATTGTTAAAAGTTTAAATCTATCCGAACTTTTTAAGAACTTAACAATTTAATCTGGGTCTGAAACCCAGTTTTTGCTAAGCAAGGATTTTCCATATTTTCCAACTCAAACTAATCTTTTCTTTGTGAGTTGAAGATTTGTCGAGGAATACTTTTTTTAAGAGTCATGAACGTAGCCAATACTTCTCTTAATATAGATCTTGGTGATTTTTTGGTTTTTCTTTTATCAGGAAAACGTCCGGAAGTTTGTTCACGCAGAAATTTGATTCGTTGTTGTTTTACTTTTGATTTTGTTAAATTCAATTCTTTTCTTTGTTGGAAGGAAGGCAATGTCCACTATCGAACAGCAAACGTGATCAACTTCCAGTAAAATTTAATTTTCATATTATCCAGCGGAGTAACAAAACTTACCTATCCAGTTTTCTCAATTTGATTTTCTGAAAGTGACGTAAATAGCACTCTCCAAATAAGAACGTGGAAATGGCGCAAAAAAACTTGAGCTATTTCTAGTTTTGAAAGTGGAATTTAATTTTTAGATTTCCAGAGGATTAAAAACTTTACCTATTAATCCAGTTTTCTCTAGTTGAGTTCATATTATCAAAAAAGCGCCGATCACAAATTCTTCTAGAAATTCAAAAAGCTTATAGGGCATCTGTTTTTTTCCTTTGAAATTCGAAAATTGAGACTTTCGGAATGACTATTTTCTAAGATAATTTTAATCATTACTTCAATTTTTTCACTCAATGCGGATTTCGCGATACGTTTTTGTGCCGACAGTGTTTACTCTACTACTCAGCCGTTTTTCTTCTGAATTCCCTTGTCGGCTTTAAGTTTGGCCTCTTAATTCTACGTCGTTGGTTTGTAAAACAGCCGAGTTTTCAAAATATTATACAGATTTTTCGGAAACAATGTTTCACATCGCACGAAAGTTTTCGTCGATTCGGTTTTTGGGAAGAAAGACACCAATAAAAAGCAACACTTACTGTAGGTGTCGAAAAAAGGCGTTTTGAGTGTTCTGACAATTGGCTACGATATTTAAACTGGTCTAGATGATCCTTCAAAAGGATTACATCATTTGCTCTCGTTTCCTTTGCAGTACAACTTCGTTTAAGTTGTAGCCAGAGGTTTTACGAAAAAATTTCAAATATACGCATTTCCGACAATGAAAAACATAAATTTTTGATGAGTCTTATATATTTCACACACCTAATTTAAAATATATTAGCTTAGAACTTTAATAACAACTGTTGTTTTTGAAACCTTATTCATACAAGTAGTTTCAAGTAAACTTTAATAGAAAAATTATTTCAAATTAGTGATATCAAAAATACTTTTTTGTCGTCAAATTTTTTTTATCCACAAAACGACATCAAGACTTGACCAATGTTAATTTTTTTTCTTTATCTTTACAACTTCTAAATGATACTTCTAATGTTCAAAATTGGCAAAAATTGTCATTTCAAATTTTACGATGCTAGTCGCAACGATTTGATTTCCGAATTGAAATCTATTTTCGTAAAGTTAAATGGCTTTGATAATTAAAAAATTTGCAAAGCAAGAATGAGAAATTTGCAGGGATTTCATTTTTTTTTGTAACCCTGTAGCATAGCCGACAAATTATCTCGGCTCAAAAGCCATTCGGTTATGTCGAGACAAGCTAATTGCTCCAAATATTGCGATAGTGAAACTGATAATGTGTCCCGGGTCGAGGCTTCGAAACAGCAGAATTTGGTCGAAAAGGTGGAGTCGTCTTCTATTGTTGTCAAACACATTCAAAATGGGACAAATTGATTGACCTGACAACATTCAAAATGGGATTGATTGAAAGTAGTCAAATATGAACGTTTGTGGTCGCGCCGGTCGTTTCTGGTTGCGCTGGTTGAAACAAAATAACCAAAATCTCGACTTCGGTGTTTGAAGATTGACTTTTTAGAATAAATGTTGAATTTTTAAAATAAAAGTGATTGTTATGCTCTGATTTGCTGAAACGCATAAAAATTCCCGTTGACACAAAAAGTTTTATTTGAAAAAAGCTCAACAGTAAATTTAGATTCGAGCCGTTTGTAGAATTTCCAACATTTTTAGTAAAACTCAACAGCAATTCAAGATACAAAGTTTTTTATTCAGACCGATTTTAGAAAAGTTGACTGCGTATGGGCATCAATCCGGAAATCTTTGGGTTGTCGAGCGAGTATGCTTGCACTTGACTTAAGTGCGGCTTTGGCTGCTGGAATAATATTTTGATATTATTTTAATACGCAAATTGCTTACGCGTGGCAAATAATCCGCAGTCATAAACGTTCCAAATTTAATTTTTTTTTGAAAAGTAAACTACAAAAATGGCCCTTCCGTTTAGTTACGGTCAGTGCACAAGCTGAATAGGGCCAAACCAGCGTTATAAAATTGCATATATATATATCATCGCATCAACAAAGTCATATATCAGCATTAAATGCATCGTTTTAATGTTGATTTATCTTAGCCGTCCTTCCTCGACAATAGCACTTAAAAAGTTGTCAATGAATTCAACTTTGTGCAGCAACCTGCAACCCCTTAAACATAGTGTAGAGCTCCTGAGGAGCGCGAAGCCTTTTTTAGTTCTTATGTAGTTTATTGATTCTGGGTAATTTTCTTGTCTTTTTTCACTTAGTTTTTCGGCCAATCGCTGCATCATCCGAATGGCTGTTGGAGCAGCGACACCGGTGCATCTGAAAATTAGCAGGAAGAAGCTACTGTTATCTACGTTCAAATTTCTTTGCTGATATTTGTAGTTCTTGAGCGTTTCGTGATATTTGTATGCGTCTTTATGCAGTTTCTTTATGGGATTGAAAATTTTCACGTCAAAGAGAGCGCGGCTAACATGTGAACCCCAGAATTTCACATGGGGCGCGGTATTCATCAGTTTCATTTAAGGAGTTGATATGGATTGTTTTCTTTCAGTGTGTTCTATCAGTTTTTCATTTTTTGATTTTCGTATAAATTTTTTCTGGCTGTGTTTTTGCTGTAACAGGATCTTGAGGTTCCAGCACTAGTGATGTTTCCTTAGATTCTAAGTAGTTTTCTTGGTCGATTGGCACCATGAATTTAAGGCCGCCCTTTTCAAGGGGCAAGGAAGATATCTCACGGAACTGGGGGTTTAATGTGTCATTACTGACTTGGTTAGGTATTAGTTGTTCTTTGATAATCTTTTCACATGTTTCTAAGTTTTTCATAGTACAAGGCGTTGTCCAAGTTAGAAATGAAAGCTTCTCTGTACCACCTTTAGTATAGCAGGCATAAACGTTTTGAGGAGATGTTTTAGCTATTTTTTTTTTTTTAATTTTTGATTTGCTTATTCTGCCGAAGCTCGATGAAACTTTCACATTCAAATTCTTTTCCTATAACAGATCCAAGCACTCGGGCGCCTGCTTTCATAGTGATAGAAGTTTAAAACACTTGGGCGCCCGCCTTCCAAATTTAATTGCGGCAAGCCAATTCGTCTCATTTGTTCCATAAATGTCTCAATTTTAACACTTTAATTTTATCAGCCGAAAAGTCATAGCTTGTCAGTATTTCATATACCAAAAACTCTTCGAGAATATAATCGGATGTGGAAAAATTCAGGGCTTTGCTCTGATTCGAGCAGTCTTGTTTTCATTAAAACTCAACAGTAAGACTAAACGGGAGTCACTGAAAATACTGGGCCAGATTTCTATACAACTCCTACTGTTTCGAATTTAAAATCTAAATATTTAGGTCTCCGAGCATCGCTCTTTCAGCTCGCACCCTCACGATTAAGTTCGACAGGATAGACATGGTGATGAGATACGACCTCTACTACAATCCTCTCTGGATCCCAGTGTTCTGGGGGAGTGGCTTCAACAGGTTCCGCTTCCACGGCGCCAGATTTTACCTCTTCTACATAGCCCCCTCTCTGGAAGCGCCCGACGGCAGACTGGGACATGCGGATATCAGGCTGGGGGGAAACAACCTGCGCTATGAAGATGTACGTATGATGAAGTTTGTCTGTCTTCATTACGAACTTTGCTGAGTTTCAACTTTGACAAAATTAGAAACTGAGACATCTAAAAAACCGAAAAATTATTTTCTATTTTTTTGGCAATTTCTTATTTTTTATAATTTATGCTAGCTATGATTTAATAAATTTGCCAGTTTTTTCTTGGTTTGCAAAAAAACATGGGAAAAGTCTTGACATGGGTTTCCTTTGTAGGATTAAATTATTTTTCATTGTTGTAATATCACTGATCTGCGAAACATGCTGCACGCCAGCAAGGGTTCGAGTAATTTGTGGTTTTGCATTATTTTCAGGTTTCTTGGGACTACAAAAACAAATACGGCGAATATTTTGGAGAAGACTTCTCAGCACAGGATGCTCTAAAGATTTTTGACCGCGAGTTCGCCACTCGACTGACTTCAGTGAATGGCCATTTGTATAAATCTCTGAAGACAATAAACAAGCAGTTACGACACATGCCAAGCATACACGAAATAGAGGAGCTTGTCTCAAGTAAATAAAAGTCCATAATTCGTTTAGACAAACGCAAAAATTTTGATGGAGACGAGCGCATAAGCAAAATATAACTTGCAATCAACTGGTGAAAATATTGAAGAATTGTCAAAAAATCTGTTGCTAAGAATTTGTATGAAACATTTTTAGACTGCTTATAGCAGTTGTTTTACTTTTTTAATGAAATTTACTTTAAAAAAAGCTCGTATAATCACGGCTTTTCCTTGGTAGTTTAAAAAGAAAAAAAGCCTGTTTACTAGGTTAACAAGCTTCTATTCAAATTTTGCTGATGCAACTCATGTTGATTTTTCGGCAGGTAACGACGAACTTACTTCAACGAGCATGAGTAAAATTGCGAATGGGTTCCGATCAAAGTTTTTCACGAACATGAGAGGCAGCAAAATGTGGTATGAAATACAGACGAGCGATCGCAACTTGTTTCCTAAGAGCGATTCTTGGAACGACAAAAATCTTCCAAATGACATCATTGAAGTTCAGTTATCCGGAATTCGCATCACGCCTGATGAAAGTATTCAAAAAATGCTCATGCATAAAGTAAGATATTTTTTTACGTTCTAAACAAGAAGTTTAATTTTGATGCGAATTAGATCCGGGTAACCAAAAAATCAATATACACTCCTCAAACAAGCTACCTAACAAATTGGAGCTTTCCATAGATTTCCGAAATAATACAGAGCGAAAATTTTGGCTAATTTGAATTTTGAAAAACTTGAAAACTTACTTAGTTTAACTTAGAGTAATTTGCTTTTTTTGAGGTTCTGACTGATATAAATGGTGCAGTCTATGAGCGACTTCTGTTCACGCCTGCCGAGACTGGTCAGAGTCCGAGGGGCTCAGTTAGCCTGGCAACAAAAGATGTGAAGTTGCATAAGGTTCAAACGGATGATAAAAATGGAAATGTAATTCGAGAACTCGAATGGACATTCTCTGTTATTGGTTAGAAAAGAACACTTACTATTTTAAAACAAGTTTAAGAAGAAAATTTTTCTTGCAATCCAGAATATGCTGGTTTGAACCCTTAGCGTTTTGCTTAAGTTTGAAAACAAAGGCATTTCTCAATTGTAATGTGAAAAGATCCAATCAAAACTCTTCGCTACAAAAAACTTCTGCAGCAATGAGTTAATTAAACAAATTAGTGCAATCAAAAATGACAATGTCAATAGCGGAACGCTAAATGTTGATATTTTGCTTCATTCACATATGGGTGAGTATACATCTGAAAAGATTAAGAAGTTTTAAAAATCGTTTTCTTAGGGGTCGAAAATGGTCAGGACTTCTTCGACTCTGCGTCTCTGCACAAGAAGATCTTAACATTCTACGCAGAGTAAGTGTAAATATAACTGCTTCGGGAAATTGTTTCAGCTCAAAAGAAAATAGGTAGGAATTGCATTGTACACTAGTTCGTATCGACTTGCCAAAAGTCGCACACAATTTTTTTTTTCAAAAAAAACATATTGCGAAATGTAGCACGAAGTAGTTGCTCCAGATTTTGATTTATGTTATGAAGTCTTTAGATTTAAAACATGATTGAAAGTGGGTTTCTTGTGTTGATTGATCCATTTCAAAATCAGCTAATGAGACTAGGGAATGTCGGTGCTAAAATGCTTATGAATAGCCCATAGTTTTGGGCTAGACTTGCTATAAACCTATAATTTTAATTAACAATTTTCCCAAGGTCATTAAGTTTATTTTTAGATTTTTATTGTGAAGTGAAATTTTTGGCAACGTGAAACTTCGATCTTCCTCAAAATAACTGTTAACCTAGTTTTGAGACATTTTTTTTCATTAAATTTTTTCTTTTAGAAAACCCACTATGAATTCAACTGAAACTCCGAGAGGGTTGTACCAGGACTGGGAAGCTAAATGTCGACTGAGCCAGAAGAGCGGCCAAATAACTCCTGCACTGAAAACGCCAGAGGCTATGTAAGCTGCTTATTCTTCAACTTCAAGACTTGTTTTAAAAACCACTGATTCAGTCGCACTTATAATTGTGTTTGAGAACTGTGAATTTCAAAGCAGTTTTGAATGTTTTGTCGTATTTTTTTAAAAAATTTTATGTGCATCTTTATATGGAAAAGCGTGCTAAAATAACCGCACTTGGCTCTTTTTCGGAAAGTTTTGTTTGTAATTACTTTTTTCCACGCGCTTTCATCAATATTACCCTTATTATCAGCGAAAAACATCGATATACGAGCCGTTTAATCAGCTCTTTCCAAAGATTCATTGATGTGCCCCTGATTAAGATATATATTTTTTCGTTATTTGTTACACATTCTCTCTTGTCGCAATCATTGGGCATGGATAAATCTCTTTTTGACTTCATCCAATTCAGAGCCAAATCGTTATTTTGTTTTATAATTTTGAGAGCTGAATATTGAATAACTTTGCTCGAAAGGTTTGTCTTCAGACACGAATTTCGATTTTTTATTTAACATTTTTTGATTGACAAAAAAATGGTCTCTGAGCTCAAAACTAATAACACTGTTCATATCAGAGCGAAGCCTAAAAACTCCGAAAACCGTTTAATGCATGTAAAGCAGCTTTTTTTGAAATTTGCTTTTAATTTTGAAAGTTGCTTTATTTTTGAAAATCTTCACTGTTACGAAATTTAATAGATAATTATAGCTTGTCTATTAGATTAAAGTTTAAATTTGTTAGCCTGGATCAGTTTTCCCTTAGCATTACCAAAAAAATGAAAGATTTTTTTCGCCCAAATTAATTTTACCAAGTTTTGACGAATCTGGTGGTTTTAGACCCCCATAAAAATGTTCCGAAAAATTGTATCAGGTGAAATTTGGCCATCCAAACTGAATGACGTAAAAACCACCAAATTGTGGAACCTTTGATGGGCGAAGGTGTTTTATTTTATGTGGAATGGGCTGCTGTCGGAACACATGATATCAGGGGCGGATCTAGGATTTTATCGAGGGGGTGGGCGGATTTTCAAAAAGAAATTGAAAATTTTGACGACCTTTTTTTTTAGGTGGACCAAATTGATTTTTGAGCTCTCCCAAAGCACTGTTTCGCCCCTATTTTGGTAAAGTTTTCTGCGCCGCAGGCAAATTTTTGAAAAAACAGTCAAAAAAGGCGTTTTTAGGCACTTTTTGGAAAATTTTGACCAACAAATTGCGTTTTTTCGGCGCGCGCTCCCCCCTCAAAATTAGTAAACATTGGCGCCAAAGGCGCCTTTAGAAAAATTTTAGGGTCGGTCAGCCAAAAGTGGATTTCTTAAAAAGTACCAAAGGGGGGACCCTTCGGGTCGGCAGGGTGTTGAATCCCTGAAGGAGGCGTTCGCCCCCCCCCCCCTAAATCCGCCCCTGCATGTGAGTCATGGGTTTGTTTCAGGTCAATTGTGGAAAACTACGTCTCCCAACTATTAGAGGCAACTGCCAGCAATTGCAACTTGAAGCATCAAAAAGTTTGGAAGGTATTTTTTTCCGCCTTGCCTGGGAATAAATGCCATAGTGTTTTCAGCATATTTAATCATTCAATCTGCGTTAAAATTTAATCAAAAGTGAAAGGAAATGAGAAGAAATTAATTTATCCTGGTAATAACCTTTTCGTTATTTTCATTTTTCAATTAGATCAACGATATTGATGGATTCCAGCTGAACAACCTGAAAACTACCTGGAATATCGACGAGAATATAATGAAAGTCGACATTCGAGCCAAGTTGTGATCAATTTAGAGAGGGAAAACAGAATCAAGTGTGTAAAATTATATTAGCCTGATGATGTGCGAAATTATAACCATCGCTAGATTACATCGTAAATCAACAATTTTACACTGCTGTACAAAAAGGTGATAATTTTTGAATTCATAATTTGGAGTTCAAATTGCGCATGAGTTCAATCGCATATAGATTGAAAATTTTCATCAAATTGAAAGTTGTGAAAATAAAGCTATAATTAACTATAGGTGAATTTGATTCTCACTAAACCAATTTATTACCATTGAAATCGTTAGAATATTAACAAATTTCGATCCTAACTTAGTAGCATAAAATTACAAGAAGAGTTGAAAGTATTTTCTATCATCTGTTATAATTTTTTTACCAGATTGAGTAAAGGTTTCAGTTTGAATTAAAATTTGATTTGCGAGTTTTTATATGGCTGATATTGTCTCTTCAATCAGGTTGATGATACTTTATTTAAAGAGAACTTCGTCTACATGTACTAATGTGTGGATCATCCATAAAATCTTTTCCTCAACCAAAATGAACCAATTATTAGGTTGTAAGATATAGGTTGAATGATTTATTTATTTTTTTATTTCATAGAAAGATGTTTGCGCTAATTTTTTTTAAAAGACCAATGAAAGTAGTAAGACATTTAAATAGGTCGAGTTGACATTTTTCGTTTTTTTTTGCGGGAATAAGTCTTTAATTTGTTCGCACCAATATTGATGTTTTACGGTTTGACTTTTGACGATTTCGTGTCAAAACTCATTTGCTAAAAGGAAAGCAAAAACCACTATCGAATGGAGTCATACAGAAAATTTGTAAAAATTTGCAATTATGTAAAAGTCATACAGAAAATTTCAAAGGCTTCTAGTTCGGAATCTGAATTTGAGTGTTAAGATCTACCAGCGGAATGAAACATCTATCTGTTGATCCTGTTGTCTCAAATTAGGTCAAATTTATCAAAAAAGTGCCAATCACAAAAAGTATTTAAAGAGATTTCAAAATTCGAAACTTGCTTTATATTTCAAAAAAGCCACCATTTGTCGATATTCGAGCGGAGTAAAATATTACCTGTTGTTTCAATTTCTTTTAAATAGATTTAGTTCTAGTGGACGTGACTTTATTTGGTAGGATGAAATGTAACGCCATCCACTTCCACAAAAAAAAAATCCGTGCAGTCTTGGCTGGGTGTTAGTTCCTGGCGAGTCCAAAATGGGCCAATTAACAACAGAAACGATCAAAAATAATTTAAAAATTGTAAATACTTAAGAGATGTTTTCTTCGTTTTGAAGAAAGTTCTGGAATATTAGTGCTCGGGTGTTTTTTTTCATTTAGACAAGGTTCACTATAACTGTTTTTTAAATCATCCCAAAACTACTGTTGTCCTCGGAACAAATTTAAAAAAAAAGATACTTTAATTTGGTCATTTTTCGTAATGTTATGCGGTTTGAAGGTAGCCATTTTGGGATAATTTCCGTGCTATTAACGCGTAAGCAGATATTTCTTCCGTCTTAGAAATTGCTCCAAATTAGTTAAAGCAGGCTGTTTTTTGATAATTGCCACGTTACCAGGAGCAAAATTTGTCACATTGTACTTAAATAGCAGTTGTGAGGGGATAATTTTCAACAATATTTCAATGAAGTATTAAGTTTTTCCATTTTGTTTTATATTCATTGAATTTTGCTATAACGAACATTGCTCCATAGACTTTAAAAAGCATTCGGAACATTCAAAGTTTCGCCCTGATACAAGTAGTGTTGCTATTTTTAATTTTAAACATAACTAAAATCTAATCTTAGAACCCACTGAGCAGCAATATCAGTAAAAACAAGGAAAAAAACTTGCAATATGGATAAACACTGGTCGTTAGAATTATCGTTTTGCAAACAAAAAATTATAAAAAAACTTTACAGACAACCCGGATTCTAGAATTATATGTTATGCTTAGCCATAGTTGGATAAAATCATCGACAAACGTGTTTTGCTTCTGCAGTGAACTCACAATATGGTAGGTGCTTCTCCCTGTTAAGCAACAACAGTTATTTATAATCAAAGACAAAATACAGAAGTTATAGACAAACTGTGGATTTCAAAGACAATATCTGGAATCCCTTGACAAAGCGTGGAATGAAATTTGAGGTAAAAACTGCGGAATTCTTTGATAACTATCAAAATCCAGCTTAAATTTAATTGTTTCGCTTCAACGGCCGAAACTGGTTTATCTTCTAATTTTATAGACAAGATTTTGTAACTGCCGTTATTTTGCGTAGGCTTGATCTTTGAAAAATTCCATAGACAATTTCTTGTTCCTTTTAAAATCAATTTAGCGGGAATTACGAGAGGTAATAGATTAGTTTTGTGCTTAACTTGGCATCTTTTTGTTGGCATATTTTTGTTGGGTTTATTGACACTTTTTCATTGTCTGTTCGCTGTGTTTTTTTTTCAAATTTACTGCAAAATAGGCATGCCATTAATAAAAATGCAAATGGAGCAAAAATAGAAAAATGCTTTCGGGCTCAAAAATTAGGTTTTCATTTGTAGAGTTTCGTTTCGAGCGGAATATAACAATACCTGTTTATTCAGTTTTTCAATTAGTTGGACTCTTGAAGAGATGATTTTTTAGGTAGAATGAAACGTAACGTTACTACGGCACGCTCCCTTCCCGCAAAAAGTCTTTTTTCAGTTTTTGTTGGTTTTAATCGCTGGAAAGTCAATAGGAGGCCGATAAAAATCAGAGACGATCACAGAACTTTGAGACCTTGTGGGAAATGTTTCCTATTTTGCATATAGTTCAAAGCTAATGTTCGAACCCACTGAACGGTAATATCAATAGGCGCTAGGAAAATAATTTACGAAATACACATAGTTAAGCACTAGTCGCTAAATTTGGTTTTTCTCTAGCGAGATTTTATACGAAATTTGCAGACAAGGCAGATGTGTGACCTTTAGTGTTATATTAAACTCAAACCTAAAGCTTGAAGGCAAGCAGCGAAAGTATCAAAAGGCACTTGGAATTTAATTTTTAATACACATAGTTTAAAAGTAGTCGCTAAAATTGGATTTTGGCTAGCAAGACTTTATAGAAATTTACAGACAAGGTGGATTCTAGAGTTTCACGGACAAAAAAAATAACTGACGGTATTTTGCTTAGGCTTGATTTTTAAATGAATTCCTTAAACAAAGTAAAGTGCCTCTAAATCAAATATACGAGATATTAGAGAGGTAATAGCTTAGTTCTTGTTATCTTGAAATCCGAGCTTGGCTTCTTATTGTTGATTTCATTATTTTCATGTGCCTTTTGGCTTCTAAATCAAGCTTTAGTCTTATCAGGTGCTAAAAACACCCAAAATTGTCTTACCTAATTTTCAAAAAAGTGGTTTTTTGTAGATTAGGTTTAGTGAGACACTTATACTCGCGTTTCGTCTTTTATTATTTCATCTCCGCTCTCCGCATTTGAGAGGGGACGGTGATGATGATGCACACTTGTTGTTTTTTGTTGAACTGAATTTGATTGGAGGGCTCTATCTCTAGCCAAATCTCGCTCTCGATTCCGTTCAGACGAAGGCGAAATTAGCCGAATTTCATCAGTATCTGCATCATCTAGACTACTTCCACTTTGGCAGAATATCTGGCGAACAGGACTGTCGCACGATGACATGTCAGTTTCGACAATGATCTCTTCGGCTTCGTCGACAAATAACCGGTTTGACCTTGACTGTCCGTTGTAACGGTGGATTAAACTAGTTTCCTCGTCTCCCATCTGATGGCCTTGAGCATTTGACGGTGACAGGTTAACACCTGCTAATTGCAAATTATAATTTATGTTTCCATGGTGGTTTCCTGTGTTCTGAAGATGTGACGCATTTGACTTCATGCTACATTTACTTTCTAAGTGATTTCCAGTTGTTCCTGCAAACGAAGTGGCATAATTGAGCCCCCCTATTGATGAGGCAGGTCTTTGAAGGGGTGCTTGATGATTTTGACCCCCACCTTGCTGATGACGGGGTCCATGTCGGGGGTGTAACTCATTCCTCCCCCCACTTGAATTGGCCCCTGGATTGCTTTCAGTCGAGTCGCTTTTCAAGTACTGATTTCTAACATTGTAATCGTGGAACCAGTTTTTGGCATGTTCCTCTGAGTCTTTTGTAAGTCGCTGGATTAAGCTGAGCAGACGTCGGTTTTCGGTGTGTAGAACCACTATCGATTTGCCGATTTCTTCCGTTTCTTCGGGATAAATGATGTTCACGCGTGCTTTTTCCTTCCGATATCGACCGATCAGTTTGTCAATTAACCTCTAAAAAAGAAGAGGTTAAAAGTTAACAGTTCACATGAAAAAAAACGAAAAAAAAAAAAACAAATTTTCTGCACTTTAGAAAAAATATATAATTGTACTTACTTTATAATTGTACTCGTCTTTTCTCCGCTGCTCCTCCTGCTTGAGGGCATCCTGGAATACGTGATCAAATCATCGACTATTTCGGCAAAAACGAAAGAATGTATATTTCAAAAGTTTTTAATTTCACTTTTTAATTTTCTTTCCTGGAACAATTTCTCAAAAAAGTTCTGACTTGGCTTTGCCTAAGTACCCGCAAGTTGCCAATAGTTTCAGTTATTATAGACTATGCTGACAGTTTCATTCGTTGAATAGTGCGAATAAACATAAACCATGTTCGAACTATCAAAAAGAGTTTTTGAGTTTAAGTTTAAATGAATATATGAAAGATGTACGCTCATACTTGTCGTTTGAGGGGTCTGGGTTTACACTTACTACCTTGTCCTTGAAGGAGTCACACTTGCAACACTTCCCAGTTACCATCTGGATCACCACCCGAACCACCCACTTCATACTGGGTAACAGGTTCACGGGGGGAGGCAGGGTGCTCCCCTCTTCTATGTATGTCATCCATAACTTGGATCTGGCGTACTTCCACTCAACGTCTGCACGACTCTGAAAAGTAGCATAAGATCTCAATCCCTATTTTATAATAACTTAATTTACTGTGGGTTTTTCCGAGTTGCATGTGATTCAGAAATCAGCGGTTATTTCACAGAAATCAAAGATATATCTGGAAATCTTGAGACGGGAGAAGGAGATTAGGCCACTATTAGGTTATTTGACATGCCTTTTTCCAAAGATTTCTATAACGATTGCGTTCTATTCAAAAATTTGTGGCAGCCTATTTTGCATCATATAAGTTTGTTAAAATTATCGACAATTTTTATGCAAAAATTAAAATTTCTGATAATTTTTGACAAGTTTTATGTTTAATTTATTAGCTTCATCATGACCTGGACCAACCTCGATGTCTCGATAACTGGTCGTCATCATCGCAACCAACATCCTCAACAACACAATCACAGCAGTGACGTAATAGCTCGCATACATGGCCTCAACTATGAACATGATAATGGGTGTGGATTTGTTGTTCGGGATGGAAGTCTCGATGTTGTTCGGAGGCGGCGAGAGGTTAAATAGTGCCCAGAACAGAGTCCGCATTGCCATGAGTAGAGAGTCGAAGGCTTTTTTGTCGGATCCGTCGCGACAGACTCCTATAATAGAAAGAACATAATTTTTCTGATATTGTTGAGCAACTGAAGTGCTGAACTACATTGATGGTTAAAGAAATCTAATGCAAATGTCACGATTTTTAGTACTTTTCGCTTTTTTAAAGAAAACTTGTGCCTAAAATTGAACAAAAGAAGCCTTTTGCTGACAACTCACTAGCATTTTTTTGTGAAATCGAAAATGACCAATTGCCCTTTGGTAGTATCTTTGCGCGGCCTGCAGCCGTAACATTTTACACGACAAGTTGTATATGCAGACAGACTTCTGTGAGCAAACCATTTGTAATTTTTTTCACAGAGCAGGGATCTTATTCGGCTCTTCCCCCCCCCCCCCTCCCCCCCCCCCCACCTGCAAAATTTTACTAGTGAAATCCGAATGTTAAGAAAATTGGCATGCGAACTATTTGGGCCATGACAAACATATTTGGTCTTCATTGTTAACCTTGTAAAACCCCTCGTTACCATAAAATTGTTGCTTATGTGAGGTGGGGGATGGAAAAAAGGAAACAGTGCCTCTTATTCATAATACTTTTCGAGTTCGTGGCCGAATAGCGTACCTGTGACCCCGTAGTCTGAGATAGGATCTGAGTGTTTGCAGTCTGTTTTGAAGAACCAGTTCAGTTGGTGTAGGCCACAGGCGAAGGAGAGGAGGACGAGGAAGAAGATGAACATGAACTTCATCACATCCTTCACCATCCGAGACAACGAGATCTGCATTGGACCTGAACACAACATCACTCGGCTCAATGAGACGAGATTTTCGACTCGAATTCTCAATCTTCATTCAATCCACCCACTGTTTCATTCTTTTTTAAAAAATATTTTTTCCTTTTATCTGAAAAGACTGGGCTCATTGATTTCAGGTTATTAAAACAAAACCTCAACTTCAATAAGAAACCCTGAAATGAAAATACGACGAAGTTCAGTTGCATACCTATAAATTAAACTTCTATTGATTAAATTGTGGAGATTTTGCAGAGAAATTTGAATCAATCATTTTTATCGTAAGACGAGTTACTCTTACTTTAAAAATCGTCTTCAAATAGTTTCATCACTTATTTTTTAAAAGAGTTTGGGGCTTTCTATAATTTCAGCTATAAGAAGTCTAAGCAGTCACTCTCTGTTTCCAATTCTAAGTGTACAGAACAATAATTAGTCCGAGTCTAATTATTGCGAAATTAATAATTACCTATGTGCTGTGAAAGAGTCGCCAGGGTAACTAGTCGCATAAAACTGAAGATATTAGCCAGAGCGAACACCCCCTCGGACAAAAACAGAAGGTCCCAATACTGCCACTTTAGAGGCCCCTCTTTCTCATCGTCCACGCCTGGGAGGGGGGTCGATGATGACGACAGTTCCCACCCTGCACCTATGGAATCCAAGGTGTCCCCGATACTCCCCCCTCCTGCAGCTCCTGATGATGCTCCGGAGGAGGTGAGGTGACTACTGAAGTTGGTGATGTTGGTTGAATTGAGGTTGGCGGGGTCGAGCACGACGTCTGAGAGACGATGCTGAAAACAAATAAACGAAAAGTTGCAAGATTGTAGGGTCGTTTACTCGAATCAGGGCACCTTGAGTAACGATAGAGCTTTCAGGCTGTCAAAAAAGGTTAGTTTTTTACTGGTTTTAATTTCTGGCTTGGTTTTTTTAATGGTTTTAATTATTTTTTTTGTCAAAAATGTTAGTTTTTTATTTTAATTTCTGATTGACAGACACGTCGAAAAGTGGAAAAAGTGGATGTAGTTGTGTAAATGTTCATTACAGTGAGGTAAGAGGCGGCTCTGAAGGCAAGAGTGGAGAAGTAGAGCACTATCATGGTGGCGTCTATCCGGTTCCACAGATCCCCGAAGTAGGCACTCACCCCTGCCGCGTGCACCTGCTTCAACTCATTCCACACCATTCCTAGACAATACAACACGATACAGTTCATCCACCAAACGACCAATCAGATTCATGGTTACGTAACAAGAACAAATTCAATTTTGCCGCTGTAAAGAAAACGAATAAGCTACTGAGCAAATCAACTTAACTTAGGGTTTAGCTAATCATTCCACGACGCTAAACAAGCCAGTAATTCTTAAGAGACTGATCAAAGAGGGGGGGGGGGGATGACTGACCCATGACCCATATGCAGATCCACCACTCGGTGAGGGAGGGGTTGAGGAGGTCGTAGTTCTGGTCGTGGTTCTTGCCCGACCCAGTGTGTCGGTTGAAGCCCCGGTTTGCACTGGTGGAGGCTGCCTGCATCAGCAGGAACAGAAACGTCATCTGGGAGGCCATGTGATTGATGAATTTGATGAACGGGATCCTGATTAGGTCACCCATACGCACCCTTGAACCACAATAACTTTAAGAAAATGTTCAAAAACATTTATATTTCTAAAGCAAGCATAACCAAAAGCGAAGCGCAAAATTTACTCTCGTTTTAGAAAAACTATTAGAGAAAAAATTGAAATTCTTTGGCCGTATTAACTTTTATGAGCTTGGTTATATACGCATCTTCCCCTAGTCCTAAATTAAAATACAAGACTGCTCGTATCAGGGCGAAACCCTGAATGTTCCGACTGCCTTTTAAGGTCTCTGGAGCATTAATAACATGAAAATTTTCAATGTAATAGAAAAAATTTTAAAAAAAATTTGAAAAAATTTGAGATTTTATGTAAAAACATCCCCCCACACGTCATATTAAGTACAAAGTGATAGATTTTGCGCCTATTAACAAATCAATTATGGCATAAAAGCATCCTTGAACCAATTTGGAACGATTTCTAAGACGGATTAAATCTCGCTTACGCGTTAATAGCGCGAAATTTATCGCGCGTTAATTGTCCCAAATTGGCCAAAATGGCAGTCTTTAAACCCCCATAATTTTATGAAAAATGATCACAGGTAAAATATCTTTTTAAATTCAAGCTCAGGAAAACAATAGCTTTCGAATGATTAAAAAAATTCTGTCAAAAATGGCTAGTTAAAAAGTCGAAATTTGTCTGAAGAAAAAAAAACCCACCCCGAGCACAAATATTCCGTTACTTTCGTATCGAAAGTCGGAACAATAATCATGACAGAAACCAAAAAATTACATAGAGAAAGATTCCGTATGAGGTTAAACAGTTTAGCCGATGTCAAAAACTTTGAACTTTTTTCCTGAAATAGTTTCCTTAGTCGCTTCAATCAATAAAAATGTCAAAAAAAGAAATTATTTCAGTTTTAAAAAAATTGATCCCACCTCGCTTATTGGAGTTCTGACGGATTCTTTTTATCTAGGATCTGGATTTATTTCCAATCAACTCAAAAAAGGGTCATATCTGGCCATTTATACCCAGAGGACTATTCAAAATGGTTAGATTGTGAGACTGTCTAGAAGGTTATCTCAGAACTTAACCTGTTAAGTTGCGAGATAACATTCCAGTTATTATGACTAACCGGACTAAGATTTATGCCTGGGTAGAAACAGTAGTTGCGGTAGTTATGGTAACATGGTAGTTATAATGACTAACCCGACTAAGAGTTATGGCAGGGTAGAAATTGTAGTTATGATAGTTATGGTAACATGGTAGTTATAATGACTAACCCGTGTAGAGTTAGGTCAAGGTAGAAATTGTAGTTATCGTAGTTTACTATTAATGATGACTAACCCGTGCAGAGTTAGTCCGGGATAGAAGGTGTAGATGAGGGCTGAGAGGGGCAGTTCGATGAGGGTGAGGAGGACTGCTGTGGGGAGGAAGATGAGGTACCAGAAGAGCACATTCATCCGCCTCAACTTGTTCAGATAAGGCCCACTCTTGCCATACCACTTGGGCGATAGCACCACTTGGAAGTTTGCACTTGCTACGAACTGCAAAACAAAAGAGCTCACAACACTAAGAGAAAGGAGCAACTGTAGAAAATGATTCGTTCTTCTTTAGACTAAAATCAAAATTTGGCGCAATCTTAAGAAAAAAATTGTCTCAATTTTTATCCAGGGAAGCTGTTTTTTTTAAAATGAATCTGCCTTTATGAATTTTTTTAATGAAAAAAAATAAATCATTGCCAAAAACAGAAAAATTGATTGAAGTTCGAAAGTTCAGACTTGAATTTGATGTTAAGAAATTGACTAAAAAGTTAACAAACATCATATTAATTGTTAAGCAATATTTTTGAATTTAAAATTTCTGTCACATAAAAAACTTTATCAGAAAAAAAAACAAACGAGGTACATTTTTGCGTTCCAGCTCGACTGCGTGTGTGACAGTCTCCAACTCCTGCCCTGAGGGTCCCTTCACCAGAAGAGTCTCCAGTTCCTCCGGATGGGTGAGATCCAGCAGGTCCAGGGCGAACTGTTCCACCGACTGGGCCATAGTCTGGTACTCGTGGTGGAACTCGTACTCCCACAGACTCCACTGGTGCAACTCGTAACTAAAAAAAGACATGCATTTTAACAAGGGTCGGCAGTTCGAATCTCACAAGTAACCAAAAATAACCAATAATAACCAACCCAGAAGATTACTTGATTATACTTATAAATGCATCAACCTTTTTCAATCACAAAAACAGTCTCAGAACACCTGAAGAAAGTCGGTTTATGACCATCAGCAATTTGTAGATGTGACCTTGTTTTATTCCTTTCGTAGAGAAAACATCAATTAAATTACTGTTTTTGGCCTACACTCTGTAGATGTCCCAAAACCAAAAACCAGCCAAATGTTTCGAAAGGTGTGAAGAAAAAAAAACAAGGCGTTAATATTTCTTTAAAAACTCATTATTCAAACTAAACACTTTGTACAGATTCCTGCCACATTCAAAAATAAAATAAATAATCAAAAAATCAAACAAAATTGTTGCTAAGTTTTGGAACTTTCATCTCAAAATTATAGTTCACATAAAACATCGATAAACACTTAAGTTCCCAAATCTACAAGATATGATTTTTTGAAGAAATGCCGTAAGTTGGAAAATGGGCATTCTTTTAGAGCCAAAAGGACGGCCCAAAATAAACTACCGAAAGAGACGAAAGTTATACTTATTTGATAGCAAAAAATTTTCCTTTGCGACGCCTCAAGAGCTTCTGAAAAAAATTGAACTAGTTTTATAATAATCAACAGGCTCAATTCATTCAGTTTTAGACATGAAAGAACTGAACATCAACAGAAAAAAAAACGCACAACATAGTGGCAAAAATTTATCAAAAAAATCACAAAATTTCGGGGATTTTTCTTTAGACGAACAATCGTTGAATTTTACTGCAGCGCCAAGGGTTAAGTGAGACGACCCCCTATTTTTGCGTTACCATCTCAATCACATCACGGCAAAATTTGGAGGAAAGTATGATATTCTGCGGCTACATAAAAGTTTCAGGGGAAAAAGATATTGTAGTCATTGACGGAAGCACTATTTTTACCAAATATTGCACTTTACTTCATATGATGGAAAATGGGAAATTCACCTAATGGAAGTTCACATGATGAAAGATTTTTACCTGGACTAAATTTCCAAGCAATACAAGGCCAGTTGCCATAGCTCCAATTTTTCGAAAAAAGTTTTTCAAAAAAATTGTTTCCAAATTTGGAAAATTGGACCTCGCAGTTTCTAAATTTGAATATTAATGCAAATTTATCGAAATACACCTAAAAAAGTTTCGTGAAAACACCTTATAACAATTGAAGAAAAAATTGGTCAAGTTTTTGAAACTTTTTGGCAATTCCTTGACAAACACATTCATCGGTTATATCGGAGCATTCCTTATAGAACAAATGCAGTTCGAAAAAATATTGGATATGTAGCCGAATAATGATATTGATTTTTTTTCACGTCTTATATGTATTTATTTTCAAGTTAAAAAATTTTATTTAAAAGTTGGAGAGTGTAAATTAGGAGTTAAAATTAAATTTTTTTTTAAATTTCACACTTGTTTAGTCCGGATAGTTTGATTCAGCCATGTATACCATTTCAGAATCATAAGTTTTTTGACACAGTTTATACATGTGAAAATCAGTGAAAAATAGGAATCCAGCGTCAAAATGAACAATGTTAGGTTTATTAACATCGTAAGGATTCGTGGATTGAAAAGATACTGCCATCAAGTAGCAGGAGTTAGCTTGAAACAATTGCAAAAAGAGATTGGAAAGGACATCCACAGCTATAGTCTACGCAGTAAATTAGTCAAAAATTATTCAGTTTAGTTTTTTTTCTTGACCCCAAAAAATGCATAATCTAAAAAATGCGTGAACAAAAATTGCGTAGAAACGTCGTAGGTCAAAAATTGTGCTCTTTTTTTAAAATATGCCAGAACAAAAAAAAATATTTAAAAAAACAAATGTGGACCTGAAAAAATCGCTTCTACTAATGAACGTTTCGGACGGTTTGATTAAATTGCTGGCAGGTTTTATGTCGCAAGTTATATTCATTACAACACCAAGCTCGGTTCATTTGGTAGTTATCTGTGATCTGCCCTCACAGATCGCTCATGGATTTTAATAGATTTTATTAAAATTTCGAGACAAAAATTGTGTATTAAAATTCATTACAGATGTAAGCTTTAGACAACAAACGTGATTACATTGTCAATAAACTCAATTAGATTGTGAAAAAAGCCATTACTATCCATTATACACGATTTTCATCCATTTTATTTGGCATTGATATCTATTTTTTTTTTCGTAAGACAATACATAACAATTGGTTATTTTTGAAAACTTAAGATCAATTATAACCCATTGTTATTCGGTTTCTTTTTACTTGTAAAATCGTTTAATTTTGCTACTACTTTGCAGAAATTTTGCATCAAATTTAGTTCTGTGTCACTAACTAATTGTGATAAGAAACAAAAACAATGAAACATTGTTCAATCTCTCCTTCAGCCCCCAAACCACGTTCAGTCTTTACCCCAGCCCCCTCCTGCTATGAGGAGTTTGGATGGGGAAAGGGGGATGTTGTGGGCTGGGTGAAACTTGAACGTCGATGGTGGTTGAATGACGATTTTGTGAAATCAAATTAGATTTGTTGTTAAACTGCCATTAATTGAAAAATAAGAGAAAAAATTACGATAATCAGAAAGGTATTGTTATTGTGTCTCAAATTGATCTGTTCACAACAATTAATTTTAGTTAGAGCTTTTGGGAATGCTTATCGGTTTTCTACGTGTCGTATTTATATAGTTTATGCATTTCATTAAGGTTTCATAATACTCAGATTACCCGCACCGGAGTTCCATGGATAATAATCGATTATAATGGAAAAATGTTGTCTAAAATTTTGTCATTATAATCCATTATTATGGCAAATTTAGACCACGAAATCGATTATATTGTCATTATCATCGATTCTTTTCTAAAAAACACAATCCATTAAAATCCATTATAATGGATTATAATCCATTTAAAATCCATTATAAAAAAATATAATCCTTTTAAAATCCATCATACTTGATTATAATGGATTATAATCTACAAATTTTTTTTTGCAAAATCATTTGCAAAACTTGCAACATTTCTGCGTTACTCACGGCCTACTCGCAATCTAAACCTAATCGAAATAACCCCCTCCCCACTTTGCCCCCCCCCCTCTGCGTTTGCCTAAACACTCTCCCCCACTACCTTACGTTTATCCCTCCGCCCACCTCCATGTTTGCTAAAGTTTATCCCCAAAACCCTCCCCCCAAACCACAGTCCCCCCAGTTTGTTTACTATTTTCAACTTTCAACGGGGACGGGGGAAGGAGTATACTCAGTTGTTCAGGTTACCCTCCCGCCCACATTTTTTACACCCCCTCCCACATTCAGTAAACGGGGAGGGGGGAGGATAAAATTAAGATGGGGGGGTTAATAAAATAAAATTAAGATTTGTTTAAAAAAATGGGGGGGGGTGTAAATCGTAAACCCCCTCCACAGAGTCTACCAATGACTAATAAAAAACCCACCATAAGGGGGGGCGAATGGCGGTTGTGGTAAACTGGCAGGGAGGTGGGGGGGGGGGGGGTTAAACGGGGGGGGGGGGGGTTGTGCGAACAGGGAGGAAAGCGGGGGGGGGGGGGGGGGTAAACAGGGAGGGGTAAACGGGGTATATAAGGCAAAAGTTATAAAAATTGAAAACTGAAATGTAACATTTTATGAAACCTAATAAAGCAACTGCACTAAACAGGAAATGCGATAACTTTGAAAAAACTTGTAAGTTTCATGACTCACCTCTCGAAAAATCCATTACATTCGATTATAAACGATTATAAGCGATTATATTGGCATAAAAAATACGAAATATAATCCATTTTTAATGGATTATATTGTTATAAAAAATAATGGATTCTAATCCATTTTTAATCGATTATAATCGATTATTATCGAAGTTTTTGAGACAGACCACGAAAATTCAATATAATTGATTTTTATCCATGAAACTTTGGTGCGGGTAAGGCTATATATATGTTTTGATACGCAATGGGATTATATAATCTATAATATTTCCCTTTTTTTGAAATTTATTTTTGAGCAATAGATTTGGTTAGCTCGTTTTTTTTGTAACTTTACCAAAAACAAGTAACGAACTAATTTTTGTCTTTTTAGTGACATCTAACTTGCTTTCAGTATAAGTTTTTGTCACCCATAAAATCTAATGTGAAATGTAAACTGAACTAGGCAGCAAGTGATTTCATTTAAAACAAAACTTCTCGAATAGCATCTGAAAAAACTCAACATCGTCAATTAAAATTGATTCTAATGGGTTATATTGACATAAAAACATGTTAAGGTTTAGTGCATTTTTAATGGAATGTAATCGTTTACTTTATATTTTATAGATACTGATTATAAAACGACAAAATATTATATTATGATCGTTGGGACTTCAGTGCGGGAGATTCCGCATACATTTGCCCTAGAATTCTCAGAGTTTGTGTTGAATTCCAAGTCATTTCAGAATCTTTTGGAATCAAAAGAAAAATTATCACTTCTTTTATAATATTACTGTTGCTAATATATTGACAAAAAATCCACTTCGACAAAGTCTTTTTTTCCGTCTCTAATAATTTCATCAAAAAATATCACTGCTAGTTTCAAATCAGCCGCAATTTTTCATTTACGAACAAAAAGCTTAATTTGATGTAATTTCTGTGGCTAAATGTCAACACATCGCCTTTTTAAATGAGGTACAGTCATTTCAGTGCCCGTCATCCGTTACTATATTTGGAATTTACGACTTATAGACCTGAATACTAATCGGACATCCATGTGTGGGGTGGGCTATTGGAGATATCCTTCCCAAAAAAAAGGGAAGCAAATAAAAATTGACTCGGAAAAAGAGGTCAAAAGGCAGAAGTGAACAAGTTTAAAAAGCCAGTTTTTTAAATTTTTTTCCTTATTTAGTGTATTTGAGTGGCAAATATGGTTTGAAGATAAAAATCAATTAGTAGACGGTATCGTTTTTTGAATCAGTTCACTCATTTTGATGACTAGCGTCAGAAACTGTTAAATATGAAACACGTTTTCCGAATTTAAATCTAAAAAATAGTGACTTTCATTTTGGGGCTTCTTGGAGCCGTTGGAAAAATTGAATTTCCCTAATTCCTTTTTGACGTGCAGTTAAATTCCTTGGATTGCTCCAAAAAATTGAAAGTAAGGATAACCAACTGAATATTTATTTAATCAAGAAAAGAGTGTTGGTATGCCTATTGAGGTTCTTGAAGAGAAGGGCGAGGCAAGGTTTGAATTTTTAAAAAGAGATGCACAAGGAATTGCGCATCAAATTCATTCAAGTTCATGAATCAACCTTTTTCCCATTTTCTTTACCGAATCGTTCTGTAGTTTGAATAAAAGCGTTCAGTCCCATACAGGTTGCATTTGGGCCTATGGCAGTCTGAATGACAGCCGGGTGGGGAGGGGATCTTGAAGAGACGCGTGTAATGATATGTTCGCTAATGTCTCTGTATAAAGAGTTTTATGTCTGTGGTTATCATTTGGAGCTTTCTAACCGACTATAAATTTTTTCAGCGGCCGTTCAAGCTCGGTAATTACTTATTTTGAGGAAGCGCGCGCCAAAAAAAAAAAAAAATTCTTGGGTCAAAATTTTCCTAAAAGAGCCTAAAAACGCCTTTTTTCAAAGTTTTGCCTGCGGGGCAGAAACTTTGGCCAAAACAGGGTCTTTATTGTGCTTTAGATGAGCTCGGAACATCAAGTTTGCCACCCTAGAAAAAAATTCGACAAAATTTTCCAAAATTTTTTTGAAAATTCCCCTTTGAGAAAATCCTCTGAGCTCGGTGCTTAGTTGAAGATGAACTATACTAAATTATCATTGGAACAAAGCGTCCTAGAAAACAATATATTATGAGGATTATTATTATGATTACTATTATTATTATGATTATTTTTATTATGATTATTATGATATTATGGGGGGGGGTTTGGGTACCTGAGAGATAAGGCTTCGTGAATGGGGTTTGTGGGGTGCACGGAGATGAGGTACATGGGGGAGGCCAGAGCCTTGTACGCATTCAGGTTCGAATGCGCACTCACTGCATCGTTGATCTCCACGTTCAACCTGAAACACAACACAGAATGTTCCGACCATACAAGTTAATTATATACATATCAGAGACAGAACAAACTTGTTCTAAAGCTGAACACTTTTTATGATTAATTTCGTACAATTTAACACCACTTTTACTACAAATTCAACTAGTGAACCAGCTAGAGCGGATGTACCTGTTAAATTTTTTTACAATATGCTGTACTGATGCGTGTGAAAATGTGTTCGTACTGTTATGTTCAAACATCATAGCAGTTCCTCTGCTAAAAAATGGCATTGGACACTGATCATACTCACAACTTTGAATCCCAATTTCTTTGATGAAATACCCCAAAAAACTGTCAAAGTTTCAAAAATTGGCCTTTTGCTAACTGTTTTTTTTTTACAAATCAGTAAGAGAGCCCTAGATGCAGGAAAGATCCGCACAACCTTTTTTTTAAATTTTTTTTTTTCAATTAAGCGCCTATTTCGAGCTTTTGTAGAGTATGTTTTCGAGAAAAAACTTTAAAAATTTCAGAAAAGTTTCAAAATAGAACTGCCGAGAAAAACTCAAAAACTCTCAAAAAACTCTCAAAAACTCAACGTTTCCAAAGCGGTTTTCATAGCAGGTTCTGGAAGTGGCGGCATATCTAATGAGATCCTAACGAGCTGATTTTTCAATTGAAACGTTAATCTTAGATCTAAGAGAGGAGATTTCGAGAAAAATATAAAAGTTTCAAAAAGACTAGCA
>NC_087063.1:76267240-76317262 GCF_963678635.1 Symsagittifera roscoffensis | reverse complement strand
ATGCCAAAAATTTAATTTTTTCTCAAGTTAAAAGCGGTGTCTCTATCTCGGAGTCAGCTAGCTCATTGTCTTGGTAAAGATCACTACAACCTATTCTTTCGGTTGATCCAGATTTGGGAGGGTAGCTTTCAAAGCATCTCAAAAAATGAAACTTTTCTACGGTTCTCAGTAGTATTGTATCGTGTCCCGGATCCTAAGGGGGGGGGGGTCCTTCCTAAGGGGGGGGGGTCCTCACGTAAAGCAACATCCTAGGAAAGGGGTCCTTAATTCTTTGGAGGACCCCTATCCTAGGATTTTGTAAATGATCGCAAGTTCCCACCCCTAAAGTAAAAGACCCCCTCCTTAGGATCTTGTTAAGCTGAGCTCAACAACCGGGACGCGATACAATAATTCCTTCTAATTCCTTTGAAAGCGGTCCCTTTTCCCGCGATAATTAAAATTAATCGTCCTAATTCCTGAACTTTTCTTTTTTCGTCCTAGTTTCATGTGGATATCATTTCCTGGCTTTCTTTCTTTTCGTCAAAGATTTGTCATGCTATTAAAGTTTGTTATTGAAAACAAGCCTAAGGATTTCACACATTTGTTTGAATTAACACTTGGTTTGCGTCTACTAGTTTATTTGCCTGAAGCTATTTATGTTAAAACAGTGATTGAGCTCAATAAGAGCATTTTATTAGTTGTAAATTGGTAAAAACCAAAACATATACAAGTCGAAGTATAAAAAGGACGAACAGTAAAATCATCTGAAAATATATGTTTCAGACTTTAATGTTTATTGTTTTGGTTTTCTTTGCGCTGTTTTTTAGATGGTCGTTCTTCTGAAGCTTCAGATAAAATAAATGGGTTTTTTATAGGGGGACGTTCACGGACTCGGCTACTAGAAGCTTCTTCTTCTTCTTGCAGCTCTGCTTCTGAGTAGGGCCGCTATAAAAATCCCAAATCCGGAAGTGTAAAATCGGGAGAACTGTTATCAGTTTCATTGTATGAGTTGGCCCACTCGGTGTCCATGTAAATGTCTTCTAGAAAAGCATTTTCTTCAGCGGCTTTATGGCCAAAGGGCACTGTCGAAATTCCGTCGAAAAGTAGAAAACGTTTTGAGTCGAATGGTGATAATGCAAGTTTGTTTTGTTTCACTGTCACATTGGTGTGACTTTTCGAAACTATATTATAGTTGTACACTCTCATTGTTTTTCCAGTGAATAATGTGTCCCTGAAGGTTTGGTGGACCAGTTCTCTCTGTGCACTCCGTTTAATTCCTTTGGCACTCAATTTTTGAGTGCCTTCTAAACAGAAGCAAAATTATTATTCTTTTCTACAACGTAGGGGATAGCTTCATTTCACTTCAGCAACTCAATTTATACCGAACAAAATTTGATTCATTTTACCAAAAAAGAGCAAAAGACTCTAAATTATGATTAAAAAGGGGAAAAAAGAGGGAATATGTTGTCAGATAAATCAACGTTTAGGCAACATTGTATAATGTTGCCTAAATCAGCTAAATGCCCATAGTTTAATGCAACAAATTAAGGGGTGTAGGTAGGTTGGTGGTGGTAATTTTGTTCTGTAAAAGGTAGGAATGGGGGGTGGAAGGGTGGCTTAAATTTTATTTACCATTAAGGACGACCGAATATAGTTTCGGTTTTAGGGCGATGAATTCTCTGATCGGCTTGCCACCAGTCTCGTCTTTGAATTTCAGCACAACTTTCTTGTTGGTATCCTCGAACAAAAAATGGTCCTTATCGTAATTTGAAAAGTCGAAATCAGCTTTTATTTTCTCCAAGTCTCGGTAAACGTCATCAGTTTTTATAGCGTAAATAAAACTATCCGTGTCGGAGTAAAGGAGTTCCAAGTTTAGATTTGGTTTCATTTATTGATAATGAAACTGAAACATGAAACGCTTGGCGAGGTCTAGGATGGTCGCGCCAACTATCATAGGTTTATCCCACAATATTTTTGTTACTGAAAAGCTAATTGTGGCTATTTGGTCGTCAATGATTTGAAAGCTTTTCATTGTGCTCAGAGCTGTTTTTTGTAAAAGTTCTCTCTCATTCCTTACAATCTCCAGCTTCTTTCTTCCTAACTTAGACTCAAATGTTTTACCGAAAGCTGAATTAACAATTAGCTTGTAGAAGTTCTCCTGGAATTTATTTACCGCGGCTTTTCGTAGGCGGGTGTTGAGGTCGACAAAGGGTGCCATCCAGTGACTTTGGCGGAACTGAAGAACTTTTCTGAGGTGAGTTATTTTCATTCCCAGCTCATGGTACAATTTTAGGGTAAGGTAGTGCAAAACATAACCTTCTTTAGGATGCAAGGTCTGTAGAAGCTTTGGCACTTTTGGCAGTGTGGTGATTCCCAATTTTCCCAACATGTCGACTTGCTCGTTGCTCATTGCACCAATGTCCACTACTTCACGAGAGGGGGCAAGGGGGTAATCAGCAAAGAAGTCGTGAAGCTCTTCGGGTATGGTTAAATTGACTTCAACTATATAACTACAATCTGAGGTTTCGCTGGTGAGCAGTATGTCTGCCAGACTTTTTTCAACTATTGAAAAATCGTTTAAGGGCAAAGGGCTGTGTTTCATTATCCCCCCGTACAAATTGTTTGCATCAATATTGAGGATGTAGCTTGATGGTTCTGAGGGCGAAAAATCGTCGAGGTATTTATTGTTTGCTTTGTAAAATCGGCACGCGTAAACCGACGACATGCCTCCTCGTATCATTCGCTGCACAAGGTCTAGATGTTCACGGTCCGTTAAGAGTTTCAGTTCGGGCTTATACATTTTTAGAAAGGCGTCCCCGGAAATGTTACTTGCCGTGAAGTAACAGGCGCAATCCAGCCCGTATGTTTGATAGCAAACTTCACGAAAAGCTTCGAAAACGGAAGCAAGCAATAGCACATCTGTAGTCAAGTACAAGTCGTGGTAATCACCAAGTGAGCCACACTTCAGTTCGGTGAAAACTTTAAGGGCATGATTGTACTCGCATCTTGAAACACTCACATCCCCTCCTGTTAGACTATTTTTCCACATTGCTCGTGGGGGAAGGCGAGTTTCTCGGAATTTTTCGAATGAGTTGAAGTATGAGTAGGGGTAATGCCCTTTCTGTTTCAACAGACTGACTTTTTCACGTGAGTGGCCGAGTTTTTCAAAATAGTTCTCCAGCAGAAAAAACTTTTCGTTGGGCAAATTATCGACAAGTTTTGCCAACGATGCTAGCATGAACCTATACGAATCGATGAATCTCAGATTTTTGTAGAGTTTTTTGATTTTTCCGTTTTTGTCCGTGTACGTTTTTATGTAGACTGAGATTGTCAAGGATATATATTTTTCTTCAGATGCGGGTATTACGGAAAAAGTGTTTTCCGAATCGCTTTTTGCCAGCGCTTTGATTATAAAGTGTAAATCATAATTTGACAAATTATGAGCTACCACTGGAATGTAATTTGTTGTTTTTCTATTAACGTTACACTCATTGTGTGCCCAACCCAGGAACTTGTTGGTGTAATGGCAATGATCAAGTACCACTTGATCATTGTCGGAAAAATCATTTTCGCATATCCAACAAATTGTAGCATCTTCCCGTTCCTGGTCTGTTATACCAGTGAAAGTGTAATATTTCCTTTTTTCTACGTAAATTTGTCTCGCTAACGATTCAAGGGAGCTAATTAGCTCTTCCATCACATTCGGTCCTCTTTTAAGCTCAAACTTTAACAGGTCTTTTTTCCCAAATTCGATTACTGCTAACGCGTAGCCGCACGGTTGATGGATTTCAATTGTTTGCGTGCTAGATTTTCGCGGATCAGGTTGCGGTCCGTATACTGGTAAGAGCAGTGACTCCAAATCAAAGTAGATTACTCTGGGTACGTACCAACGAGCTGTTAAGTTTTTGAACTTGTGGTCATCTTTTCCCGGCTTGGGCATTGTTATGACGACATCTTCGTCTTGGTAGCACAGTTCTTAATGTCTTCTCAGAGTTTCGAATGAAGCGCATGTGTGGAAACATTTGCGACAAATCTCAGATTGAAATCGGTGCACTTTGTGCCGCACGTATTCGACCAGTTTCTGGAGATCACTTATCAACACATAGTGATATTTTGATCCATCTGTCAGCAGCAACAAGTCCACAATCAGGCTAGTAGTGAATCTGCTCGATACTCTTATGGGCAACAATTCGCCATCGTTGTACCTGAACAGAAAAATAATTTTATACCTAGGTTTGGAATGAAATAAAAAGGGTGTTTGAATAGGTGAAGAACATTATTGAAGGAGTTTTAAAATTTTTAGAAGGCAATTAGAATTTGCTTACCGGAAGACGTTGATTTGACAATTGTTCAACTTTTCAAATCTGTCCATATCCATCAGACCCATTGGCATTTCGTATTCCCCATTGATTTTCATAATTCCTTCTTTGTCGAGATTGTAGGTTGAGACTTTGTTTTTCTCCAGCCACCGTCTAGATGTGGGGTAGAGGGCCGGCTCATTCACATTGTGATATGCGGCAACAAAGCAGTAGAGAAAGCAACGGTCATCATCTTTAGTGTTGATATTTGTGAGCAGAGTAGATGCTGCGCTGAGTGCATCAGGTAGCTCGAGGTAGGATCCTGCTCTTATTGGTGAGAAGGCCGCGAAACCGATTTGCAATTTTTCAATTCTGTCAATAATCCATCCGCTACCATGAGAAGAGAACGAATTGACTTGGTTGACCATATGTTCAATCAGTTCCAAGAATTGAACCCCAGCTATTCCCTCGAAGTACACTGTCAATGTCTTAGTGTTCAGAAACAGCATGGTCCTTTCGAAGTTTCCACTGTCCCCGTCTTGCACAGTGGGAATTTTGATCATTCCCACTTCCACGTGGAATTGCACCTTGTTCGGACCCTCTTTGACCCTTTCCAGTATAAGAGCATCTATTTCCTCCTTGTTTTGCATCATGACTTGAAGCAAATCCATTTCTTTTTCACCAACTTTGAGATCGTATCGACGCAATTTGCCTCTGAACGCGCTTTCCGTTGGGGCAGCGGAAGACGTCGTCTCAATGCCGTTCCAAACTGGCAATGCGTGCTTCTTCAGCAAGTGTTGTCCATAGCTTTCCGCGGTGAGAAATATTGTATGGCAATAGATACAATGACTATTCGAAGTCATGTCATGTACCAGCTCGACATGCTCTCGGGCTTCCGACAAACTCTCGAATGACTCGAGACACTCATCGCAAACAGTTTGAGGAGGAGGGGGAGGAAGGATCTTGTGAACTTTTTGCTCATGTCTTCTCAAGTTCCTTTTAGAGCTCAGTATTTTTCCGCACTGCTGGCAAAGAACAGGTGTCGCGATAGAAGTAGAGTTCGGCATTGTTTGTTGAAGTTACTGAAGTAATTCAGGAAAATTTCAAGAAGTAGAACTGGTTATGAAAAAACAAAAGCGAGAAGTGACTAGCACCAAAAAACTTTGCGGGTAAGGGCAAGTAGAAGCCATTAACGAGAGTTATACTTCGCAGTCTTGACAATAAGTACTTTCCTTTCCAAAAACAGGGTTTATTCTAGCTTTAAGCTCCATATGTCTCATCACTCTGCTCAAGTGCAGGGGTTTTGTATACTAAAAACTGATTCATTTACAGCCTCAAACTTTTGCTGTTAATTTTAAGGGTTAGCGATGAAGTTTCGGCATTTTTTAGGGGACTGGTTTAGACTTTCAATTAACATTTCAGCACTAAATTACAAAATTTAAAGCTTAGAATGATTCAGATAGAGCCTAAAACTTTTTCTGACTAATTTTAACCGTGAAACAGTAATTTCCTAATGATTTCAAGCCCACTTCTTGGTTTGCGTAAATAGGTATAATAAAAAGTAGAAACATGAGATAAAAGTATTCAGAAAGTAAAGCCCTCAACTAACTAATTAAGTTGAAATAAAATGGTAAACTTAAAAAATGAAAATTTTGCAAATTTGACACCTTGATAGTTACCGATGCATGATAAGCATAGATTGTCATTTGAATGTGTAAAAGATATCGGAATCAAAGTTTCCTTCATGTCATTCAGTGTCCCGTGAAACATTTCATATCATTTCCTTCGAAATATTAAGGCATGGCCGTTTGGTTTAAGGGGCAATAGCTAACCCGGCGTTGCTCGTCGCTACGCTCTTCGGGAACGCCTCCCGTTCTGTAATTTCAAGTGAAATTTTTTTTTTCAAAATAAAGGAAAACCTCAAACTTTTTATGTTGTGAAAAAAGGAAAAGTAATGTTTAAAAAAGTGTCTTTTAAATCTATCAACAAAAAACCAGTAAGTTTTGTGGGACCTCGAGCACAGTTCTACTGGTCAAGTTCAAAATTTAAAAAACATAATTTTTTAACTTCTTTTTTCCTTCATTTTTAGCTTGAATTATTCGTTCTCGTTTTAAATTCAAGTGAATGTGGTTTGAAATTTTTAGGAGCTATCTGATCCGTAATTAGGACAAGCGTAGAAATTAAAAAAAAAACAATTATAGCCCAATCAATGAGAGTAGACGCTTAAAAAGTTGTGATTTTTTGAGAAAATCTGATTTTTGTGAAAATATTGAAAAAAAAAATTGGGAAAAAATTTTTTTCTCTCCAAATCCATTGAAACTACTCTCAATCAATTTGCCATGAATTTCTGAGCAGGGTTAAGGGTCATGTTCATTTTTCGAAAAAAAAACATAAATTTTTTTTTTTTTCACATTTTTACCAAAAAATTGTCCGTTTTACACCCAAAACATGTATATGAATGTAATATAAAGCAGATTTATGGCTTAAAACACTCTCTTTTACTTTGCGTAAGACCTGGCTAACCCCACCGGGCACAAAGTATGATGAGAGAGAGGACAGAGAGTGTTTGATAAAAAAGCCAAATAAATATGGTTGGACTACCAACAAGAAAATGTTGGACCCTTCCATATTTATCTTTCTTTTGAAAAGAAAGCAATATCCCGAAAAGGATATTCCAAATGGGGTTCACTACTGAGCAAGTGTATTTTTCTCTCTCTCTCTCTCATTCTTTCTCAAACAACAATTTTAGCGTAAAATTATTCTCGATTTGTGATTTTTTTCTAGTTTTTCTCTAACATTTTGCTGAAAACTTTACGGGGCAAACTTTAATTGATCTATTAAGCAAAATAAAAACTGAGACAAAAAATATACACACAGTAATGTTAAAACAGCTTAGAAGTCAAAACAAACAAAAAATGAAAATATAAAACCTTGGAATAATAATTGAAACAAAGGAAAATTTTTTGTTTAAGTTATTAGAAACTTCGAAACTGTAGTTTTCTCTTTTTTGGCGCATAGCAAGCTGCATTTGGAGGAGTGCCTTGAATGAGATCTGGGGTGACTAGATCAATTGTCTCCGCACTAGATGAAACCCGAGCATCCGAATAGGAAGTTGATTGTTCTGGAGTTGAAACTGCTCCCCTAACAAACGACTCGGGAGACATTGCTGTCGGAATATCCCAGTACGCTTCGCGCTCTGCATAATCACGAATACATCCCTCCTGATTTTCATACAACGGCATTGACTCGCAGTCATACGCGAAGAGAATTTTTCTTGGAGACTGCTCGAGCGAGGTTGTGTCGTTTATCTCCGTCTTTTCTAATGCCGGATAGCTCTCTTGAATAGTGCAACTCTCGTACATTCGTTTTCGATTCTGTCTAAGTAGATCGATGTGATCAAGGAGGTAGTTCGGTAGCATGATATGACTTTTTGTAGTCCATTCCTCGTTTTGATTCTCGTCGTTTTTTCGGGGAGCCAAGTCATTGAACGGACTTGCTGTAGACGGAGAGACTCTCTCTTTCTGTTGATGGATGACTGCAATCGACTCTCTCGTGTATGTTTGGTAGATAATTGTTCTTTCTCGATCAGACACTGAGATTATTTGTAAAGGACTAGTCATGACTTGAAGAGGTTTAAAGTTTTGTTAAAATGAAATGAGTGAACTACCGAAATGAAATTGAGAGAATGAAAAGTATGAAAAGTTTATTAATGATAATGAGATCAGGAAAGGGGTGGCATAGTTCAATTAGGTCAAAGCTAATAACTTTTTAGGCGAGGCTATCAAATTTTATTCATTCTTTGAAGCATGACGCCTTGAACTGGTTATGAAAAAGCAAAAGCGAGAAGTGACTAGCACCAAAAAACTTTGCGGGTAAGGGCAAGTAGAAGCCATTAACGAGAGTTATACTTCGCCGTCTTGATAATAAGTACTTTACTTTCCAAAAACAGGGTTTATTCTAGCTTTAAGCTCTATATGTCTCATCACTCTGCTCAAGTGCAGGGGTTTTGTATACTAAAAACTGATTCATTTACAGCCTCAAACTTTTGCTGTTAATTTTAAGGGTTAGCGATGAAGTTTTGGCATTTTTTAGGGGACTGGTTTAGACTTTCAATTAACATTTCAGCACTAAATTACAAAATTTAAAGCTTAGAATGATTCAGATAGAGCCTAAAACTTTTTCTGACTAATTTTAACCGTGAAACAGTAATTTCCTAATGATTTCAAGCCCACTTCTTGGTTTGCGTAAATAGGTATAATAAAAAGTAGAAACATGAGATAAAAGTATACAGAAAGTAAAGCCCTCAACTAACTAATTAAGTTGAAATAAAATGGTAAACTTAAAAAATGAAAATTTTGCAAATTTGACACCTTGATAGTTACCGATGCATGATAAGCATAGATTGTCATTTGAATGTGTAAAAGATATCGGAATCAAAGTTTCCTTCATGTCCTTCAGTGTCCCGTGAAACATTTCATATCATTTCCTTCGAAATATTAAGGCATGGCCGTTTGTTTTAAGGGGCAATAGCTAACCCGGCGTTGCTCGTCGCTACGCTCCTCGGGAACGCCTCCCGTTCTGTCATTTCAAGTGAAATTTTTTTTTTCAAAATAAAGGAAAACCTCAAACTTTTTATGTTGTGAAAAAAGGAAAAGTAATGTTTAAAAAAGTGTCTTTTAAATCTATCAACAAAAAAACCAGTAAGTTTTGTGGGACCTCGAGCACAGTTCTACTGGTCAAGTTCAAAATTTAAAAAACATAATTTTTTAACTTCTTTTTTCCTTCAATTTTAGCTTGAATTATTCGTTCTCGTTTTAAATTCAAGTGAATGTGGTTGGAAATTTTTAGGAGCTATCTGATCCGTAATTAGGACAAGCGTAGAAATTAAAAAAAAAACAATTATAGCCCAATCAATGAGAGTAGACGCTTAAAAAGTTGTGATTTTTTGAGAAAATCTGATTTTTGTGAAAATATTGAAAAAAAAAAATTGGGAAAAATTTTTTTTCTCTCCAAATCCATTGAAACTACTCTCAATCAATTTGCCATGAATTTCTGAGCAGGGTTAAGGGTCATGTTCATTTTTCGAAAAAAAAAACATAAATTTTTTTTTTTCACATTTTTACCAAAAAATTGTCCGTTTTACACCCAAAACATATATATGAATGTAATATAATGCAGATTTATGGCTTAAAACACTCTCTATTACTTTGCGTAAGACCTGGCTAACCCCACCGGGCACAAAGTATGATGAGAGAGAGGACAGAGAGTGTTTGATAAAAAAGCCAAATAAATATGGTTGGACTACCAACAAGAAAATGTTGGACCCTTCCATATTTATCTTTCTTTTGAAAAGAAAGCAATATCCCGAAAAGGATATTCCAAATGGGGTTCACTACTGAGCAAGTGTATTTATCTCTCTCTCTCTCTCTCATTCTTTCTCAAACAACAATTTTAGCGTAAAATTATTCTCGATTTGTGATTTTTTTCTAGTTTTTCTCTAACATTTTGCTGAAAACTTTACGGGGCAAACTTTAATTGATGTATTAAGCAAAATAAAAACTGAGACAAAAAATATACACACAGTAATGTTAAAACAGCTTAGAAGTCAAAACAAACAAAAAATGAAAATATAAAACCTTGGAATAATAATTGAAACAAAGGAAAGTTTTTTGTTTAAGTTATTAGAAACCTCGAAACTGTAGTTTTCTCTTTTTTGGCGCATAGCAAGCTGCATTTGGAGGAGTGCCTTGAATGAGATCTGGGGTGACTAGATCAATTGTCTCCGCACTAGATGAAACCCGAGCATCCGAATAGGAAGTTGATTGTTCTGGAGTTGAAACTGCTCCCCTAACAAACGACTCGGGAGACATTGCTGTCGGAATATCCCAGTACGCTTCGCGCTCTGCATAATCACGAATACATCCCTCCTGATTTTCATACAACGGCATTGACTCGCAGTCATACGCGAAGAGAATTTTTCTTGGAGACTGCTCGAGCGAGGTTGTGTCGTTTATCTCCGTCTTTTCTAATGCCGGATAGCTCTCGTGAATAGTGCAACTCTCGTACATTCGTTTTCGATTCTGTTTAAGTAGATCGATGTGATCAAGGAGGTAGTTCGGTAGCATGATATGACTTTTTGTAGTCCATTCCTCGTTTTGATTCTCGTCGTTTTTTCGGGGAGCCAAGTCATTGAACGGACTTGCTGTAGACGGAGAGACTCTCTCTTTCTGTTGATGGATGACTGCAATCGACTCCCTCGTGTATGTTTGGTAGATAATTTTTCTTTCTCGATCAGACACTGAGATTATTTGTAAAGGACTAGTCATGACTTGAAGATGTTTAAAGTTTTGTTAAAATGAAATGACTGAACTACCGAAATGAAATTGAGAGAATGAAAAGTATGAAAAGTTTATTAATGAGAATGAGATCAGGAAAGGGGTGGCATAGTTCAATTAGGTCAAAGCTAATAACTTTTTAGGCGAGGCTATCAAATTTTATTCATTCTTTTAAGCATGACGCTTTGAACTGGTTATGAAAAAGCAAAAGCGAGAAGTGACTAGCACCAAAAAACTTTGCGGGTAAGGGCAAGTAGAAGCCATTAACGAGAGTTATACTTCGCCGTCTTGACAATAAGTACTTTCCTTTCCAAAAACAGGGTTTATTCTAGCTTTAAGCTCTTTATGTCTCATCACTCTGCTCAAGTGCAGGGGTTTTGTATACTAAAAACTGATTCATTTACAGCCTCAAACTTTTGCTGTTAAATTTAAGGGTTAGCGATGAAGTTTTGGCATTTTTAGGGGACTGGTTTAGACTTTCATTTAACAATTCAGCACTAAATTACAAAATTTAAAGCTTAGAATGATTCAGATAGAGCCTAAAACTTTTTCTGACTAATTTTAACTGTGAAACAGTAATTTCCTAATGATTTCAAGCCCACTTCTTGGTTTGCGTAAATAGGTATAATAAAAAGTAGAAACATGAGATAAAAGTATTCAGAAAGTAAAGCCCTCAACTAACTAATTAAGTTGAAATAAAATAGTAATTTTAAAAAATGAAAATTTTGCAAATTTGACACCTTGATAGTTACCGATGCATGATAAGCATAGATTGTCATTTGAATGTGTAAAAGATATCGGAATCAAAGTTTCCTTCATGTCATTCAGTGTCCCGTGAAACATTTCATATCATTTCCTTCGAAATATTAAGGCATGGCCGTTTGGTTTAAGGGGCAATAGCTAACCCGGCGTTGCTCGTCGCTACGCTCCTCGAGAACGCCTCCCGTTCTGTAATTTCAAGTGAAGTTTTTTTTTTCAAAATAAAGGAAAACCTCAAACTTTTTATGTTGTGAAAAAAGGAAAAGTAATGTTTAAAAAAGTGTCTTTTAAATCTATCAACAAAAAAACCAGTAAGTTTTGTGGGACCTCGAGCACAGTTCTACTGGTCAAGTTCAAAATTTAAAAAACATAATTTTTTAACTTCTTTTTTCCTTCATTTTTAGCTTGAATTATTCGTTCTCGTTTTAATTTCAAGTTAATGTGGTTTGAAATTTTTAGGAGCTATTTGATCCGTAATTAGGACAAGCGTAGAAATTTAAAAAAAAAACAATTATAGCCCAATCAATGAGAGTAGACGCTTAAAAAGTTGTGATTTTTTGAGAAAATCTGATTTTTGTGAAAATATTGAAAAAAAAATTGGGAAAAAATTTTTTTCTCTCCAAATCCATTGAAACTACCCTCAATCAATTTGCCATGAATTTCTGAGCAGGGTTAAGGTTCATGTTCATTTTTCGAAAAAAAAAACAAATTTTTTTTTTCACATTTTTACCAAAAAATTGTCCGTTTTACACCCAAAACATGTATATGAATGTAATATAATGCAGATTTATGGCTTAAAACACTCTCTGTTACTTTGCGTAAGACCTGGCCAACCCCACCGGGCACAAAGTATGATGAGAGAGAGGACAGAGAGTGTTTGATAAAAAAGCCAAATAAATATGGTTGGACTACCAACAAGAAAATGTTGGACCCTTCCATATTTATCTTTCTTTTGAAAAGAAAGCAATATCCCGAAAAGGATATTCCAAATGGGGTTCACTACTGAGCAAGTGTATTTATCTCTTTCTCTCTCTCTCTCTCATTCTTTCTCAAACAACAATTTTAGCGTAAAATTATTCTCGATTTGTGATTTTTTTCTAGTTTTTCTCTAACATTTTGCTGAAAACTTTACGGGGCAAACTTTAATTGATCTATTAAGCAAAATAAAAACTGAGACAAAAAATATACACACAGTAATGTTAAAACAGCTTAGAAGTCAAAACAAACAAAAAATGAAAATATAAAACCTTGGAATAATAATTGAAACAAAGGAAAGTTTTTTTGTTTAAGTTATCAGAAACCTCGAAACTGTAGTTTTCTCTTTTTTGGCGCATAGCAAGCTGCATTTGGAGGAGTGCCTTGAATGAGATCTGGGGTGACTAGATCAATTGTCTCCGCACTAGATGAAACCCAAGCATCCGAATAGGAAGTTGATTGTTCTGGAGTTGAAACTGCTCCCCTAACAAACGACTCGGGAGACATTGCTGTCGGAATATCCCAGTACGCTTCGCGCTCTGCATAATCACGAATACATCCCTCCTGATTTTCATACAACGGCATTGACTCGCAGTCATACGCGAAGAGAATTTTTCGAGCGAGGTTGTGTCGTTTATCTCCGTCTTTTCTAATGCCGGATAGCTCTCGTGAATAGTGCAACTCTCATACATTCGTTTTCGATTCTGTCTAAGTAGATCGATGTGATCAAGGAGGTAGTTCGGTAGCATGATATGACTTTTTGTAGTCCATTCCTCGTTTTGATTCTCGTCGTTTTTTCGGGGAGCCAAGTCATTGAACGGACTTGCTGTAGACGGAGAGACTCTCTCTTTCTGTTAACGGATGACTGCAATCGACTCCCTCGTGTATGTTTGGTAGATAATTTTTCTTTCTCGATCAGACACTGAGATTATTTGTAAAGGACTAGTCATGACTTGAAGAGGTTTAAAGTTTTGTTAAAATGAAATGACTGAACTACCGAAATGAAATTGAGAGAATGAAAAGTATGAAAAGTTTATTAATGAGAATGAGATCAGGAAAGGGGTGGCATAGTTCAATTAGGTCAAAGCTAATAACTTTTTAGGCGAGGCTATTAAATTTTATTCATTCTTTTAAGCATGACGCCTGAGGTCATGTTAGGAATGAATGTGAAAACCCGATTTTTTAGATTTATGTGATAGCTTTATTATAGTGGCTACGGGCGAAAGCACTCAAAATCAAGTTTTCATGATAGTTTGCCAGACATTCTTTGTTATGCTGTTAAAAATTCATTACCATGATTCATAACAGTCATTAAAATAACCGTCACAATTAACAACACTAGAAGATTTTTAGAGTATAGCCGGGGGAAAAAGTAACTAAATACCCATATAAAAAGAGGTTTATCGTTAAAGAAATTATATCCTTGGTGATTAAGTCTTATCAATATCTCTTAGGGCGCTCGTAAACGTTATCACCTAAATTTTTACTTTGGGAGCGCATGATCTGTCTCGTATACTGTGATCAGTCATTCTTCAACGTTCCACACTAAAAACCAGTTGGTTGTTATTCATTTATAATGTACGCTTCTCTTGACACGGATGTAGACTACTTCGATGATTTTAAGGATATATCTTCGAATGATAAACGTTTATTTAGAGTCGGTGCAAAAACATTCGCACAGACTGGTACTTACATAACTATCAAATTGTACAAAAAAGACGAGGAGGGAACTTTCAAGTATCGACAAGGAATAACTTTGTCAACTGGTGAATTCGAGTCCTTGGCGGACAATTATACAAAAATCAAAAGGTTGACGAAAGCAAAAAACTGCGATGTGACTGAAAAACTTAGAAAAAAGCGAAACAAATCTAAAAAATCTTCATGCTCTGAAAAGGAATGCGAAAGTGAAAACGATGATAACTGTCGGGTTGTGTAACATTATCAACTCGTTATTCGATTGAAACTTCAAAGCAATGGTTGAAGCAATGTATGAGCAATCCCCTGATTATTTCAAACAGTTCCGTAAAAATTACAAATTTCTCATCCTGAATCATGAAACCAACTTTTCAGGCTTCGCTTCAAAAGCAAATTTTGCAGTATCCTCCCATTCGAATAAATTAGATTTTTGCAACCATTCGATTGACAACGAAAAACATTATCATGTGCTGGTCGAATTTACGAAAGAGTCTACCGATTTACTTAACAAGATGACTTCAAAAGCCTTCGTTGTTCCTTGTCTTCTCTCTACATTAAAATATTTAATTTTGGGTTGCTCCAACTATGAATTGTCTGGCCCTCTGATGGAAAAACTGAAAATAGCTGTGAATTATAACTCCATCAACAACTTAGATGTTAGTGGTGTTCCACTTCGCAGACGATTGCCTCAAGTTTGCTTCGGCTCGCAGACTAAATCTGTTCAAACTCAAACTGACCTGATTACCAACGTAACAATTGAACGCTTTACTAATATTTTGAATGGTGAAAACGCTGCTGAGTTTTCTAAAATAATTGACATAATTTTAAGTGGGTATGGTTGTATGGAAATTGATTCAAACAATTTGTTTGTGAAATTTATCATGGAGAAGAAATTCAAGTTTTAAATATTGGTTTTCTTTCGCTCTTGTATATCAAAAAAAAATGTTACTACACACGCGGGAGGCGTTCCCGAGGAGCGTAGCGACGAGCAACGCCGGGTTAGCTATTGCCCCTTAAACCAAACGGCCATGCCTTAATATTTCGAAGGACTTGATTTGAAACTTTTCGCGGTTCACATAAACTTGCAGAAAAAAAACTTTGTTGTTAATAAGAATGAATTGAAAAAAAAAAAAACGATTTTATAAATTTTACAAAAACATCAATAAATTAATTTAGAATAACATAGGTTTGGCAAATCTTATCAAATCATGATCATTAAGTTTGAAACCTATTGGAAATTTGTTTGTAATTATAACATGAGCAACATAAATACAATAAAGTCCGCATAACACTGAATCAGCTGATTGTATTGGTTTTTTCAACAGTAGTTGATTTCCCTAGTGAATTGTACGTCGCATATTCTTGTACACGAGGGGATAATCACATAATTGTTTACCTAGAAGATCTGCGAAGAATATCTGTCCTCCAGCTTGAGCAAAAAGCAACCAGTGGGTTCCAGGTTGATCCGATGGTGAGGCATTCATAATCATGAACGTATTATCGTTTTTCAGTACTGAAGAGCATGGCAAATCTGCCGGAAAAACACCTCTAAAGCGATGTTTCAAATAATTACAACGGTTAATAATTTCTACTAGTTGAAGATTATCCATGTCTATCTTAGGTCATAAGAGTGTTTTTAGTAATTTTTCTATCTGAACGCACATAAACTGTTGATGCACGCTCTCCCATAAACAATAAATCGACGTTATTACCGAGACCTGCGTCAAACTTGAGTTCGAGCGAAATAGTGCAATTGGTCAATTCAGGATGAATAAAATCGTGTGAAGCCTCCTGAGTAGACGTGAGATCAAAAGCCATAATATAATGATTATCATAATTAGCGAGACTGATTCCATGACTAGTGTTTAAAACAAAATCAAGAGCCTCAAGCGTATTGTAATAAATTCTTTTATTGTCTGATGTTGAGATGGGAGTTCCGGCAATGGGTAGACCGTTTCTGTACACAATGATCTCATTCAACCCAAATTTCTGGTAATGAAAAGGGTTTGTTCAATTAGTACCCAAATATGCTTCGTTTATGCTCATTGCTACTATCATTCTTCGAACAGGTTCTTTTGCAAAAACATCCTCTTGTCGCCAGCTTTGTACTCCTGCAGTTGCGAGAAACGTTTTTGGTACTACTTCGATGTAATTGTAAATTGCCGGGGTCTTCAACAAAGTTTTTTCTATTGATGAGAGAACATAGTCAGTCACAGTCATCTTTCTGACATAGAGGTTAGCTTCGATTATTTGGACCTTTTAGTGTTTAGCTGCATCTTCAGATATGACAACAAAATCATTAGGAGAACGTCTAAGAGACAATCTTATTGTCACACCGCTAAGTAGATGCTTGTCACACGACAAAAAGTCGCAAGCAATTTTACCAAATAGCTTCAGCTCGCTCGAGGCCGCAACGAGATCTTTACGCTCCGTAACATCATCAGCTCTCCTTCCAGCACCGTCAATGGCTGATGGATTTTCTTCATAATAATAACCTTGACAAGCCAACCATGTTTTCTTGGCATCATTACCGTATGAAAACTCGGTCTCAATAAAGCTTTTATGGGCAAAATTAGCATTGGTAGTTGATATTTTTTCACCATTCAGAGACAGTGTACACTCAGAAAATAATGAAGATAAAGGATTGTTAACAAAATACGGCGTATCTCTGTTTGCCGCCTCTGTAGCATGCGTTCGAAGCACGTTTCCATTGCTTCGAACAATTCGTGCAACTATTTCCAAACGAGTACGTTGAAGATCGATTAAATTATTTTTGTAGCCGAGTACTTCAAACTCGAGCATAGGACCATCAGGAGAGTAGGAAGGTCCAATTTTTTGGGTGAATGCATTTTCAAAAGTGACAAGTAAAGGCGGTTTCTCAAATAAGTCCAAGGAGCTGTGAGTTGCTTCACTCGGGATTAAATTAGAAATCATTTTTAACCCTTGTAAAGAAATCGGAGCGACTTCTCTGTGCAGTTCATTTTCTGGGAATGACGCGTCTCGTTTTTCGTTTAAGCGCCGTCGATCTTTTCGGATGACTTTTTCGAGATCTACTTCCTGCTCCTACTTGCTTTTTGATTGTTTTTCTAACGGTGCTTTTGAGTGCCTGCTTAGGACTTTTTCTTTTTGTTGCAACTTCTATCAGTTCTGGAGCTGCCTGAAGAAGTAGTTCTTTTCCGATTTTTTTTAGCCGCGGGTATCACAAATTTTCGAGCCAGTGGAATTGCGACTCTTCCTATTCCCATGGCTAATGCACCAAAGCCACTGCCTCGTTGTCTATAATGCCCCGAGAAATGTGGTAGGTTTGCTTGGTTGTGGTAATATGAATCCATTTTGATCAATTTCAATTGCTAAACTTTTGAAATTTCAAAGTCAGAACAACTTTTCCCCCTCCAGCGAAAGGAACAAGTCCTCCAGTTTCGGTGCGCAAGTTCACAGAAATATTGGAAATATTATTGACCAAAAGTTTTTTAAAATCCAAATTACTAAACACTTTACGATGATTCGGTTCAATTGTACATGCGTAACCGTTTTTGACTCGACGATTTGTATCAATGACTCGTAAAAGGGGTGCTTTTGTGTCTCCGACTATTTGATAATGAATTATGTCCAGATAAATAAACATAAGCTGAGTACCAGCGCATACATCAACGGGATAGTCAGCAATAAGATCTTGGGTAGAGAATGTGCTATGTTTCGTGCTTCCTTGTTTGTAACCTATATGATAACCAGTTCCATCTCTGACGCCTTTAAACCCAAGTAGACTAGGAATTTGCGGGCTTGAAAAAGTTATACCTTCCCAATAATGCAGCCATAAGGAAAGATGTTTGGTTATTGGATCTATTACGTAATCCAATTTCTCTAATTCTGTCTTTCGACGAATTTCGTCCAGTATTTGATCAATGCTCGTATATTCTCCTTTTGTTAATTTTGCTGTTTCTCCAAGGTAAGGCCTGGAGATCTTGTCTTTCTCAACTTTCATGCTTGCTATAACCCGATCTTTTTTGTAGTACACAATGTTGTTGTCAGTTACGTTGTTTATCTGAGTAGGGAAGGTAATTTCTGTAACTGCTACTCTCCATTCACCTTGCAAATTTATTTCTTCACTCAGGAGATTTTTGAAGTTGGCCAGAGTGTTATCTTTAAAAACGTTCATTGATGCAGATGAAACTAGGGTAATTGTGAAGGAAGGGGGAACATTATGGGTGAAAAGGCTGTTGGAAGTGCCCTCAGTCATGATTGTCCTTCTCCAGAACGCGAATTAGTTCAGAATCGTAAAATTTTCCCTCAATCGGTTCTCTGTTAGAATCAATCAAATTCGTGTTGGTATGTCAAAAACTTCAAACACTTCATCGGTGAACGATTGTTTGTAACCCTTGCGAAAACGTATGTCTACTTTGGCAAGTCTAACATAATCACCAACATAAAGCTTTGGACGTCGAACTAACTTCAAAGACTGTTCTGCTCTTAATGAAATCAGGCGAGGAACATCTTTTTTAGTTACTTTATTCGGTGCAAGATTTGTGACACGATTTGTTCTCGAATTAATTGCATTGACAAAATCTTGCAATTTGTCAATGTATGAGTAAGTCCATTTATCCTCCAAGTACTTATAAATAAGATTTTTCAAGGAACGGATATTTCTCTCAGCGAATGCGGACTTTTTCTCGCTCTCTGTGCTATATGTGTTTATGCCTTTCTTTTTACATAATGCTTCGAAGGACCCTTTAAACTCTATGCCCTTGTCCACCCATACTTTTTCCGGTTGTTTTGTCGTTATCATTAGTTTGAACGCTTCTGCTGTTGTAGTAGCATACTTTGATTTCAAGGGTTGCACTCTGAGATAGCGGGACATGCAGTCAACTGCAACAAGCACATACTTAACATCATGGTTGTACTGGGCAAGTTTATCAACAAAGGCCAGATCTAATGACCAGATTTCGTCGATATCGTAAACTATGACTTTGAGTCGCGGCGTTTTTCGGATCAAAGTTCGATATTTCGTGTAAGCAGGTTCGGTATGAAGGAAATGTTTAACTTTCTTTCGCGACAAATTGCTTGCTTTTATCAAGTTGTTCACACTACCAAATAACGCGGGACCTTTGTCACTGTATTTAGTTTTCAACAATTTTTCTTCAATCTTGGTAATTTTCCCATTGTTTTGTTTGTGCCTTCGTCTTTTCTGACGTTGGAGAATCTGAATCGTTATGGGGCGTTCCGTATGAGTCAGAGCCTTCTTCTGACTCTTTTTCACGTTTTTGGTTTTGGGTTTTTCTATTACCGCTGAGACTTTTTCGTTTGTTTTTTTTTTACTTCTCTTAAGGTTTGCACTACTTTTTTCCTGCCAAGTGGGCGACGTTGAGCGGGTTCTTGAGAGTCCGGGTTCTCGTTTCTCTTGAGCGTTAATAGGCGCTGACTGAACCGCGTGTTTGGCATTTCGATTTATTACCAGGTTTTCATTCAAGTTGAGAGCAGTTAAAATGTTAATGAACGCCGGATTGTGTAATTTTTTCGTTGGTTGTTGTATGTCGTATTAAAATATTGTAGCTTTAAGTCCTGTTGGTACTTTATCTACATATATCACCTCATTGTCACGGTTTATGGTTACTCTTTCTGAATTTTCTATGATTTCAAGTACGGTTTTTGCTCTAACAAATTTTTTGTCTTCTAAAACTTGTAACTGTCCTAAAATGCTTTCGGTCTGTCTATTGTGTTTCTCTTCTAGTATTTCGTCTGTAACACGTTCGACCGGTACTTCTTCATCGTCCGTTAACAGTTTAAGCTGTTCTTGTTGGGGCTCAACATTATCCGTAAATGTTTCCTTCGTTGCAGTAGTCTTACTAGTTTGTGGAGGTAATTGGGGTCTAAGCCGGTTAAGATAGGACAGTTGAGCATTTTTGTGTTTAATATTATTATCATGAAGAACACGTGCAGCATGTGGCTGCTCTTTAACATATAAGTGTTTCGGAATTAGAATGAATTCTTCAGCAGTCATCATTAAGTTGTTGAAGCAAGTTCACAGAAATATTGGAAATATTATTGACCAAAAGTTTTTTAAAATCCAAATTACTAAACACTTTACGATGATTCGGTTCAATTGTACATGCGTAACCGTTTTTCACTCGACAATTTGTATCAATGACTCGTAAAAGGGGTGCTTTTGTGTCTCCGACTATTTGATAATGAATTATGTCCAGATAAATAAACATAAGCTGAGTACCAGCGCATACATCAACGGGATAGTCAGCAATAAGATCTTGGGTAGAGAATGTGCTATGTTTCGTGCTTCCTTGTTTGTAACCTATATGATAACCAGTTCCATCTCTGACGCCTTTGAATCCAAGTAGACCAGGAATTTGCGGGCTTGAAAAAGTTATACCTTCCCAATAATGCAGCCATAAGGAAAGATGTTTGGTTATTGGATCTATTACGTAATCCAATTTCTCTAATTCTGTCTTTCGACGAATCTCGTCCAGTATTGGATCAATGCTCGTATATTCTCCTTTTGTTAATTTTGCTGTTTCTCCAAGGTAAGGCCTGGAGATCTTGTCTTTCTCAACTTTCATGCTTGCTATAACCCGATCTTTTTTGTAGTACACAATGTTGTTGTCAGTTACGTTGTTTATCTGAGTAGGGAAGGTAATTTCTGTAACTGCTACTCTCCATTCACCTTGCAAATTTATTTCTTCACTCAGGATATTTTTGAAGTTGGCCAGAGTGTTATCTTTAAAAACGTTCATTGATGCAGATGAAACTAGGGTAATTGTGAAGGAAGGGGGAACATCATGGGTGAAAAGGCTGTTGGAAGTGCCCTCAGTCATGATTGTCCTTCTCCAGAACGCGAATTAGTTCAGAATCGTAAAATTTTCCCTCAATCGGTTCTCTGTTAGAATCAATCAAATTGTATGTTGGGGGATTTCGTGTTGGTATGTCAAAAACTTCAAACACTTTATCGGTGAACGATTGTTTGTAACCCTTGCGAAAACGTATGTCTACTTTGGCAAGTCTAACATAATCACCAACATAAAGCTTTGGACGTCGAACTAACTTCAAAGACTGTTCTGCTCTTAATGAAATCAGGCGAGGAACATCTTTTTTAGTTACTTTATTCGGTGCAAGATTTGTGACACGATTTGTTCTCGAATTAATTGCATTGACAAAATCTTGCAATTTGTCAATGTATGAGTAAGTCCATTTATCCTCCAAGTACTTATAAATAAGATTTTTCAAGGAACGGATATTTCTCTCAGCGAATGCGGACTTTTTCTCGCTCTCTGTGCTATATGTGTTTTTGCCTTTCTTTTTACATAATGCTTCGAAGGACCCTTTAAACTCTGTGCCCTTGTCCACCCATACTTTTTCCGGTTGTTTTGTCGTTATCATTAGTTTGAGCGCTTCTGCTGTTGTAGTAGCATACTTTGATTTCAAGGGTTGCACTCTGAGATAGCGGGACATGCAGTCAACTGCAACAAGCAGATACTTAACATCATGGTTGTACTGGGCAAGTTTATCAACAAAGGCCAGATCTAATGACCAGATTTCGTCGATATCGTAAACTATGACCTTGAGTCGCGGCGTTTTTCGGATCAAAGTTCGATATTTCGTGTAAGCAGGTTCAGTATGAAGCAAATGTTTAACTTTCTTTCGCGACAAATTGCTTGCTTTTATCAAGTTGTTCACACTACCAAATAACGCGGGACCTTTGTCACTGTATTTAGTTTTCAACAATTTTTCTTCAATCTTGGTAATTTTCCCATTGTTTTGTTTGTGCCTTCGTCTTTTCTGACGTTGGAGAATCTGAATCGTTATGGGGCGTTCCGTATGAGTCAGAGCCTTCTTCTGACTCTTTTTCACGTTTTTGGTTTTGGGTTTTTCTATTACCGCTGAGACTTTTTCGTTTGTTTTTTTTTTTACTTCTCTTAAGGTTTGCACTACTTTTTTCCTGCCAAGTGGGCGACGTTGAGCGGGTTCTTGAGAGTCCGGGTTCTCGTTTCTCTTGAGCGTTAATAGGCGCTGACTGAACCGCGTGTTTGGCATTTCGATTTATTACCAGGTTTTCATTCAAGTTGAGAGCAGTTAAAATGTTAATGAACGCCGGATTGTGTAATTTTTTCGTTGGTTGTTGTATGTCGTATTAAAATATTGTAGCTTTAAGTCCTGTTGGTACTTTATCTACATATATCACCTCATTGTCACGGTTTATGGTTACTCTTTCTGAATTTTCTATGATTTCAAGTACGGTTTTTGCTCTAACAAATTTTTTGTCTTCTAAAACTTGTAACTGTCCTAAAATGCTTTCGGTCTGTCTATTGTGTTTCTCTTCTAGTATTTCGTCTGTAACACGTTCGACCGGTACTTCTTCATCGTCCGTTAACAGTTTAAGCTGTTCTTGTTGGGGCTCAACATTATCCGTAAATGTTTCCTTCGTTGCAGTAGTCTTACTAGTTTGTGGAGGTAATTGGGGTCTAAGCCGGTTAAGATAGGACAGTTGAGCATTTTTGTGTTTAATATTATTATCATGAAGAACACGTGCAGCATGTGGCTGCTCTTTAACATATAAGTGTTTCGGAATTAGAATGAATTCTTCAGCAGTCATCATTAAGTTGTGAGGTACTTGTAACAAAAATAAAGTATTTGTCGAACTAAATGGAAGCCTTCTTTACTCAAAATAATCGCACGTTTTTTGACAACACTGGTTTTTGGAGTTATTAAGTATTTGTATGCTGTCTCGAATCGTTCGATGTTTGCGATTTTAACGGGTACGTTTCCATTGACTACATTGAGCAAACATTCACAAATAAGTGTTATGATCTCACGATTTGAAGTTTTTCTAATTAATCTTCTTAGCTGGTCAGGTTTCAGTTGTACCATATGCCGCAGAATAGATAAGTTTTTCTTTTTCATTTGTGATTGGAGTAGTTTCTGCTTCAGATAAGGGTAAATAAAAAACTGTTGGCCCAGGTGGTGTGATATTTGAACAATATCTCAAACAATCTGATGTACGGGGGTCCAAGTTGATTAGAAGATGTCCAAAAGAGTCTCTGGTAGCTAATTCGTAACAGTTTCTCAAAAATTTTGATACATTCAATTGTCTTCCTAAAAGATCTAGTTGCTGAACGTCGCGAGGCGATTTGAACAGAATGATGTGTGAAGTGTTCAAATCAATCGTACGCGACCATCGACTTTGTTGAAACAAGTTATGCTTAACATATATTACATCTATCCCTCTATGCCTACCCGCTGTCGCTAACCTAACAAATTCCTTGTCATTATAGATGTCTTCACATGAATCATCGAAAACTAAAAGAACATTTTCTAATTTTCTCACAGATTCGAATCCGTCGAATTTCATGAACTCCACATTCACTTCGCGAGAAGACACTTTTTCTGAGAATGCAGGTTGCATCTCTTTGTAAAGATATAGAACGGTTCCAAAATTAGGTTAAAAAGCATTTCCCATCAGAAGTTTCAAAATTAACTCAGTTTTCCCGGATCCTGAAGGTCCCACTATCGCCATAAAAATTCTTGTCGAAGTATCAATCACTTTATTCATATTCTTGGGTTTGGTAGTACTTAACCAACCAAGCCTGATAAAATCGAGAACCAAACTGACGTTTCTTCGCAACTTAATTTAGTGAAAGAAAGTTTGAGAATGCAGAAAGTTAGTAAAATTAGAATTACTACCATTTGCGCAACAAAAACTACTTCAGACCTTGGCAAAGTTACATTGTTACAAAACTTCCATGATTTTTTTTCACTGTTTGTCTCGTTATAAACAAACTCTGTTACTAATGTTGCGTCAGGTTCATCTACTGCTGTTGTTGCTTCTGACATTTGAGAAACTATTTATTCTACAGACTGTGTTAGACTTTTTCTCTCTGTGAATGACGCTTGTAAAAAATTAAATTACTTTTGAGAACAGTAAACAATTTCATAACGTGTGAAATCTCTATCATTTATGTCATGCATTTCTAAAACAAAGTTTGCTGGGATATTTGCAGTTTTTTTGTAGTACATTATTTTCTTCACAGTATCCTCTTTCACAATCGTCTTAATCTCATCTGGCAATTCACTGCTGTTTAGATCCATCTGAACTCCTGGCTGACGTTTGGGTACTAAGACTAGTTGGGGAAGATATACTCCTCGCTTGCTGGCTAACATTTCTGATAAACTTGAATCTCTGGAAGTATACAAATTGATCAATAACTGGAAAAAAACCTCTTCAACGTAGACAACTCTTCTTCGGAAATTATTATTTGCTCCTTCCTCTGAACAATTTGGCCACTGCAATCAACACGCTCTATTCTCGTTAATGAAATTTTAATATCACCCTCTGGAGTCATCCACGCACAAAGCATTGAATTTGGTGATAGGTATGTCTCCACTTTCGCTGATCTCTCGCTGTTGTTCATTTTTCAACCAATCATAAAAAACCTTGGTTTTCTTCAGGGCACAATGATTCCTGGAGTTGTAATGTGGAATATGTTTATTGCAACTTGGATAATTTTTAAAATATAAGTTTTCAACCCGAGGACAGCCCAAATCATCTAGGTTTTCAATCTTTCGGTCCAAGTACTTGGCCAAAAATTCTGTCTTTCCTTTTCCTTTAGCGTAAAAAACGGCACCGGGATTTCTCAGCACAAAACTCTGAAGTATTTGATTCAAGATTATATAAAGATAATCACCGTTTTCCCAATGGAGACCGTGTAAATAATTTGTTAACCAGTTGTAAGCTTTTTGTTCAAGCTTTGGTAGTATATTGAAATTCACTGGAGGTAGGAAAATGAGTCGATCGCTGTAGTCTGAAGTTGTTATTGCTAATTCTTTAACCACAAAGGCGTTTTTCTTGTAACGAAAGTCTTCCACGTCAAGCACAACTGATCTCTCGCCTAGCATTCTAGTAAATGATAAACTTCTGGTTTTTTCAACTTAATGAAAAGGCAGAACGCTATTCCACTCAAATGTCCCAATAAGCTGTTGTTACAGTTCCAGGGCAACATGTAACAGTACGTGGTACCCTGTTGATAAAATTCGTGTATAAATCCGGCCGCATCGTGCAAAATAGCGTGCAATCGTAAAATTTTGGAATTTTTCAAGTATTTGTCTAAGGAAGAGTTATCAATACCAATCAAGCCACCATAAGGTCTCAACTTAATTAAAATGTCGTAGTTAAGGTTATCAGAACTAACAAAAAACAGAGAACATGCAGCTAGAAAATAGTTGCGTCGGTTAGAATTATCAGGATAAGTTTGTTTCAAAGACGTATAAATTTCGTGAATTATTTTCAAATCAATAGGAGTTACTCTGCTTTTTTGCAATTTCATTATTTATTTTTTCCAACACCTCTCCAACCTGCTGAATTTCAAGCCAGTGGAAATAAAAGTGACCTTGCAAATACCATTTAGTCTCATTAAGATAACGGTGGTAAATAATTAAATAAACCACCGGAAGTTTTTTGTATTTTGATAGCTTGTTGAAACATAGACGGATTTTTCTCTCCAAGTCTTTATCAACCCTTTTTGAGGTAAAATCAAACGAATAGTCGAATACGTTTTCATAATCAGCAAAATTCAAATCGCTCACAGTACCATACTGTTGTTTTGTAGAAATGCACCAAGAGATTTGTTGAAGCTCACTCAAATAAAATTGTTCTTTGAAAATTAACTCGTATTCTTTCTTTGAAATTTCCTTTGCCCTTTCGAGGAAGACGACGTAGCGTTCATTACTAAATTTGAAAAATGAGTTTTTTTCTGCGGTTGAAAACACTCTTAATTGTAAATGTTCATTATCAATATCTTCAGTACACCAAGTTCCCTCTAATTTCATTTTTCTTATTTCAAAATTTGTCAAATTTATCATTTGGTATATTTTGCCCAGAAACGGCCGCCGCCTTTTGAGAGTAATTTCAATTTACTGCCTTTTCACCATAAAATTTAGGTCAAGTTAAGGAATTAGTTTACTGCTGCCAACAGTTAAGCTACGCTGCCAAATTGGCCGGCGCATTTTTATTATATACCATAAAAGTCAATTCCCCGTTCACTAACAAATTTCAACTAGGTCGAAAGTTCATTTGCCCGAAACAAATATAACAATTAATATGATTCATATTATTAACCAGGACCAATAATTAGGACCCCAAAAATTGGAATTAGAAAGAATTTTGTATCGTGTCCCTTGTTGTTAAGCTAAACTTAGCAAGATCCTAAGTAGGGGGTCTTCTGCTTTTTGCGTGGAAAATTTCTTTCGTTTACAAAATCCTAGGATAGGGGTCCTCCAAAAAATTAAGGACCCCTTTCCTAGGATTTTGCTTTACGTGAGGACCCCCCCCCCCCTTAGGAAGGACCCCCCTTAAGATCCGGGACACGATACAATACTACTGTTCTCGCTTATTTTCAAACAAATTACTTCTAATCCTACTTTTGAGAGAATAAGAAGATTCAGAAATTTTCACAAAAAAGTTTAAATTCAAATTTTCCTAAAGTTTAAATTTTTGCTCAACAACACAGTTATGCAGAGAAAATTCCCCTGCATTAAATTGAGCCCTGAATCTCATATTTAATCCGGTTTTTTGGAAAAAAAAATTCTAAAAATTCACCAAAATGTCAATAAAAACTTTTTTAAAGCCATAATTTTTTCTGCAAAAATTAGCGCGTGGGCACTTATGCAGAAAAAATTCCCCCTGCATGAAATTGAGCCCTGAATCTCAGATTTAATTCTGTAGTTTTCGAAAAAAAATTCTTAAAAATTACCAAAATGTCAATAAAGACTTCTTTGAAGCCATAATTTCCTACAAAAATTAGGGCGTAACTTTTTATGCAGAGAAAGTTACCGCAACCGTAATACAATTAAACCCTTAATCCCAAATTTAATCAAGTTTTGGAGAGAAATTTTGGGGAGAACTTTCTGAAAAATGACTAAAATGTCAGAAATGACTTAAATGTCAAGATTTCCACGGCTTGTTCTTAGGCTTAAGATTTTATTATCAGATTTGGCAAAAAGTTTTTGAGAAAAAAGGAAAAGTCCAAAAAGTGAGTTAAAAGTAACCCCCATTGAAATTTCCAAGGCATAGGTCGTTTGGTAGGGTGAAAAAAGACTAGCAGAATCTGCAGAACAGTGCAAAAATTTTTCAAAGCGTCTCAAAAATTAAATGAAAAAGCAAATTCGATACATTTTCGTAAGAATTGTTTTCTACAAAAAGAAATGGTCTGATTAGCATCGTCCTGCATATTCTAATGCTCAGCGGCGTGCGCGTGTAAATTTTAGTTGGAGGGGCCGCTTTTATTAACTTCTGGCGATTTTCTAGGTCAGCCATTTTGAATTTTTTGAGTCCGTCCATTAAAACCATATTTGGCAACTTTTTACAATTTAATCTGAAACTATAGGCCTTGCAATCAAACTACTAAGCCTATGTGGGTAAGGGACTCGATTTGAAACCTTTCCAGGGAATCATAGGATGACTAGTCATGCATATGGCAAATAATGCTTGCAAAGTTTAGCGGCTAAGTTCAAATTAGTATGAGGTTATGAATTATAAATTTGAAAGTATCATAAGAATTAACGCCAGCTGTCTGTGGAAGGAGCCACATACGACTCGCGGAAAACAAACATTTAAATAAACATCCGGATTTTTTGACATTTTCCCACAAAATAATTTGCAATGCCAGATGAAACCAGATTTTATGAGTTTTCTTTTCTTTAAATTTCGTTAAAAATTCATGTATACAGGCAAATACATCTCATCTGTCAATAATTTAACAAAATGTATTCATGCAGAGGCGTATATAGTTTTTGCAAAACAGGCGGATGTGTATTTAGAAAATTACTGAGTAACAAAAGCGGATTTAGGAATTTAGGAGGGGGGGGGGGGCGTTGTTCGGACACCTTTTTCTCAAGGGTTCCACCACCCATTGAGATAATCGATTTTGGCTGACTGACCGTAAATTTTTCTGTTCTAAAATTTTGAAATTTTTCTAATATATATACTAATTTTTACGGGAGAGTGCGAGCCGACAAAACGCAATTTTTTTGGTCGAAATCTTCCAAAAAGTGCACTCCTTTTTTGGCCAATTTTTTGAAAAAATTACCTGCGGCGCAGAGCTTCTGATGAATATAGGGTCTTTATGGTGATTTGAGAAAGCTAAGAAAATCAATTTGGTCTACCTAAAAAAGTCGACAAAATTGTCAAATTTTTTTTTTGAAAATCCCCCCTCCCGTCGAGAAATTCCTTGATACGCGCCTGCTGAGATAGTTGATTTAACTCACTTAATTATAGTCAACTGATAAGGGAAAATAACTTTGTATATAAATATCATGAACAAATTTTTCTATCGTCATTGATGTTTCGTTCGTCATTGATATTTGAACTGAATGAATATTTCGACCATTTAACCAACTTGAAGTGAAAATGAGCATATACCGTACTCTGATCCATCAAAATCAAACACATTTTACACATTTTATATTGGTATATAACCTTTTTTAAAACCACTGCTTACGCCATAAAACTGGTGTATGTTTGGCGTCCCCGTATGTGTGTGAGAGTGAGGGGGGGGGGTAGGGGAGGGGGTGTAAAAGAGCCTGCTGTTAACCTTTTGATTTCGGATGCGTCGTGTTTGAAGAGTAGCTGGATGATGTCGATGTTGTTCCTGTGTGCTGCCAGCATGAGGGGAGTCATGTCCGGAGGGTAGGTGCCAGACTTACTCGTTTCATTCACGCACTTCTGAAACAACATCACGAAACAAATTTTAAAAAAAACTGCGAAAAATTAATTAGATGTTTTTTGGCGTTTAGTACCGCACACCCTATTTATCAGGTGTATGATCAGAAAAAAAACAAATTGAATGCCTTGCACAAGTTATGAACATCCGCTTTTGTAAGCTAAAACTATTTTTAAAAAATGATTGCAAAATGTTGCTCAACTTTAGCCAGAAATATTGTTTTAACAAAAGGTCTCCCTTTTATCGATTCTTGATAATTTTTGTTAGGGAGCCATTTTAGACCAATATAACAACCCCCCCCCCCCCCCCGCTATAAGCAGTATACTCTTTCTAAGACGTCGCACGAGCTCGAAAGCCGAATTGAGTGGCCCATTAGAGGGTTCTAAAAATATACTTTTTCCGCGCCACTTAAAAATCAAGCTCGGCTTATGAATATTCAATCTACTACACTTTCAAAGAGAAATTTGATGTTTTAATGGTTTTGGCTTCGCTGTTATCTCTCTTTTTAGATTAAAATTGGAAATAACATTACTTAGCATCGTTTTAAATTGTTATCCCATCTTTTCAAAAGGATAATGTTAATTTTTCTTGAAAACTAATATTGCTGGCCCTCTAGCTTTTTCAAAATTGCAATAAACGCTTTCAGAGAAAAAAGTCCCCAAAAAATAAAATATAGTGATATTATTCTATGCATGGTTTTTGGATGTATTTTTTGTTCGCATCAGGGGCGGATCTTAGATTTTCTCACGTAACTTTCACAACGATTTTTCATTTCCGTTGTTAGTAATTGTATCAGGCTAGCAAAAATCTGTTCAACTGGAGAAACGAAATCATGCAAACCGAACAGCGCATTCATAAGTTACGCAAAGCGGATTTCGTGCAAGTGATTTGCATATTTCCAGGTTATTTTTCTTGCACTGTCACAAAAATTTATCACGTGGCATTAGCTCCGATGGTAGGATGAAAGAGAAAATGGGCGAAAATTTCTTTTGAAATTCCCTCGAGTGTATCAAGCTTGTATTTAATGTCATTTTGTTTAGGGTCCGCTCGCTTCGTCTTTCTTTTCATGTAACTTCATTGCTCGGTCAGCTGGACTCATATCGAAATTTTTACGGCCCCTCCAAATAGACCATTTACAACTCAAGTTCATCAACCAGAACGGCCATAAAGTCGAAATTTCACATGCTAAGTGTTGTGGCATGGCCTTATCTACCCAAAACAATCTAATTTGAAAACCCAACCAGGGAGTTTTAGCCATACCATTTTCATCTTTCTGTAGAAATTTTAGGCCAACTCTTTCCATCTTGATTATAAATACTTTTTATATTTAGCGTAACGTGACACTTAAAACTATATAATATATCAAAGATTTTGCGAATCGATCAAAGATTTATTGGTGACATTGAAATTACGTTTCCGATTTGATATAACACTTCATACATGTTTTAAGCCAGAAAAAGATGAAACTTTTAAAAAATAAATTTGGTTCAAATTGGTTCAGGAAATCAATAATGAACACGACATTCAAAAGCGCGTTGATAAATCTTGAGACGATTACGTGGAGCAATTTGACTTCCGATGGAGATTGATTGGTATATCGAGACCATCTGCACCATAAATATACACCAGACATAAATACTTGATTATCTTTTCCACACCTACTTGAAGTTCTAACATGGAAATTAGCAAATGTCACCACTTTCCACATAATGCATTCGAGTAATTTCCTCTGCGATATTCTGGTGTTTTATTGATAGCTTAAGACGTCAAAATACCTGTCAGTTTTGCCTTTTTGGTTCAAGTTCAACTCGAGCAGCTTTCAAAAGCACATTGAATAAGTATTTGAACCGCCGTACTTTTCCATTCAAAAATTTTTAGTACTATGCGTAATGCATAAATTAGTTATAATGAGAAAAAACTATGAAAATATATGTTGCTTTCGAAAATCAAATAGCTGAACAAATTATAATTTGTTTTTCTTAAGTTTGATCTCAAATCTAGGATCTAGGATTTTCTCGAGGAGGGGGTATTTTTTCAAAAATTTCAATTTTTTCAAAAAGTTTTGACAATTTTTTGAGCTATGTCGATCACAATGATTTTCTTAGCTCTTTCAGATCACTCAAATTTGACGAGTTTGACAGAAATTAGTGCAAAACCGGCAAATTTTTAAACTGTTGAGGAAAAAACAAGTCAAAATAAACGTTTTTGAGCATTTTATGAGAGTTTTGACCCTGAAAAAACATATATTTGAGGAGAATTATTCTCCTGAAAAAAGTTAGGGTCGGTCAGCCAAAAACGGCTATCATAGAATAGTAACAAAAATGCAGTGTTTCCTTCAATGGAACCTTATTTAAGTCAAAAAGTCTGGCTATAACTGGTTATCTCTGGTTATTATTCGGGGAGAAATCTGTAAATGCTAATTAAAAGAAATAGAAACTGAAATTTGAAAAGCGCTAAAATCTGCTATTTGATTTCAGTAAACTCAAGAACTAATCAAGAGTAGCCGATTTATGAGCTCAAACAGAGAAGAGCTCAAAGTAATTGTTCCGACTTTCGATACGAAAGTAATTGTTCCGACTTTCGATACGAAAGTAACGGAATATTTGTGCTCGGGGTGGGTTTTTTTTCTTCAGACAAATATCGACTTTTTAACTAGCCATTTTTGACGGAATTTTTTTAATCATTCGAAAGCTATTGTTTTCCTGAGCTTGAATTTAAAAAGATATTTTACCTGTGATCATTTTTCATAAAATTATGGGGGTTTAAAGACAATTTGGGACAATTAACGCGCGATAAATTTCGCGCTATTAACGCGTAAGCGAGATTTAATCCGTCTTAGAAATCGTTCCAAATTGGTTCAAGGATGCTTTTATGCCATAATTGATTTGTTAATAGGCGCAAAATCTATCACTTTGTACTTAATATGACGTGTGGGGGGATGTTTTTACATAAAATCTCAAATTTACATCATTCGAAAAGTATTGTTGTCCTGAGTTCAAATTTGAAAAGATATTTCACCTGTGATCATTTTTCGTAAAGTTATGAGGGTTTAAAGATTGCCATTTTGGCCATTTTGACCAATTTGGGACAATTAAAGCGCGATAAAATTCGCGCTATTAACACGTAAGCGGAGAGTTAATCCGTCTTAGAAATCGTTCCAAGTTGGTTAAAAAAAGCTTATTTGCCATAATTGGTTTGTTACAAGGAGCGAAATTTTATCCTTTTGTACTTTGTATGGCTTGTGGGGGGATGATTTTCATTGAAAATTTCAAATTTTAGAATTTTTTTTGATTTTGTTTTATTTCATTGAATTTTTAAATATTATTACTGCTCCATAAATCTTAAAAGGCAGTTGGAACATTCAGGGCTTCGCCCTGATACGAGCAGTCTTGTTATAATTTCAAATTAAATTCTGAAAGATTGAATTAAGCGAAAAAAAAATGAGTTTTTCAACAGCCGACGCCAAAACTTAAGAATTTACCTTTCAATTTTTTTTCGAGCAAATTGATATTTGACCCTTTTCGACAAAAAGTTTCATCAAATGTCGATTGAGTTTGGAAAACTGTTTTTTAAATAAGTTTCAAGGCAATCAAATTTTTCCACGGTTTTTGTTAAATCTCATAAAAAAATTTCAAATCAGTTAATTTTAAGCCAACTAAAAAACTCATAATTTATCAGTTTTCGACGATGTAGAACTGCTCTCGAGATTTTATTTCAAAAAACACATTTGATTTCTGCTTAAATTTCACCCAATTTAATTTTGCAGGTTTGATTTTTTAAACTACATTTTTGGAGGTTCCCATTTTAACAAAAAGCAGAACTTCTTGTATCAGATGGTAATTTTAATCAATTCTTCTGCACTTCCTGTGTGTGTACTAATTTCTTAAACCTCGATTCAATACGAGGCCAAATGGTGTATTTTGTTCTTTGTTAGCAAAATCCGCAACAAGGCTGCTCCTTATAATTTTTCTTTAATCGTCTAAACAAACCAGCAGATAGAGCTAGACTTTGCCGGACCATTACCATTTGTGTGGGGCCCACAAAGCTTTATCTTAGTGTGTATAGATAGTTTTTAAATTTGCCTCATTTCAAAAATCATCAAGTACTTTAGCTACATTGTTAATAAATTTCCTTGAAAAATACACTTCACTTAACGGAACTGCAAGATGAAAATTCGAATGGGCAAAGTTTAAGCAATTTTTTCCAAGGAAGATGGAGAAATTTTCCAGAATCAGAGAATAAACCTAACATTCAGCCCGGTGGAAGATTGTACACGTTTAGGTTCAATTGGACGATTGATGATAACAATCTAGGAACGATAAATTATTATGGCTCAAATAAACAAAAAATCACAAATGGAACTGACCCTAATGAAAACTCTAAAACCTTCAAGAACGGTAAACCAGCAAAGGTTAAAGTTTTCACCTTTTGAAGCACACTTTGGAGGAACACCGAACACTATATGGCATAAAATGGTAAACACCTTTTGTCGAACAAATTGGATTAAAACACAAACTTGCTGTGCATAGATAAAAGATGAAAACTAATCTAATTCCGACCAAGAAATGATATCTGGACAATTGAAGTCGTTCAACTTAGAATCACCACCAGGAACTCGTACGAGGGTAACATTCAATCGACCCGTCAATCAAAGAAAAAAAATGCCGAGACTCGACTTAAGCTTTCAAAAACTTTTTTTCTACTGAAACACTTCACCGACGTTTAAAAATTTTCTGTGGTCACACTTCTAAAATTGGTATAATTTATCACTTATAACTGACCGCCTCAAATCGCGCATTAGCCTAAAAACAATTTGCAAACAAACTACACCCATTATTAAACCCTCAAGTCAAAGATATGGTTTATAAGTTGAAATAACATAAGTCAAAAACCCGCAGTGCTCATATTAACTGAGTAAAATGACTTGTGGTATGTAATAAAATCATTTATACTTCAAGTTGCTACTTTTCAATCTTGCTCTTGTTCCTTGGGTGGAAAAGATAGATGATTGTACCATCAATTAGTTTTAAACAGAAATAGTGTCATTTCAACATTCATATTGAATTAAGTTATTGGACTAATTTTTTTGAAGATTTTATACCAAAGATCAACCGCTTTTTAGAACATGAGGTGCCAGTCATTGTTCTGTGGATTCTGAATAATCTAATTAAACCTTTTTAACGAAAAGTTTTGACTAACTTTAGTTTAGCATGGCGTCTAATCACGCTTAAGCTTATTACTTTTAAACTACTAAAACCAACCTATACTTATTAACTAGTCTTAAAATCCAACTATATACCATCGTCTTATTATCGTTGTTTAACGAGCTTGGGTATCCCAATTTTTAAAAAAAACTTTCGGCGCCAATTTATATTGATTTTGAGGGGGACAAAAGAGGTCTGCAAATTTTTTTTTTTTTTGAAAACTTGCTCGATCCCCTTGAAAAAAACCATAAATCCGCCCAGCCCTAATTGTATTTTTTCAACCCTCTCCATCTTTTTTTTTCAAACCCTGTGGATTACCAGAAATTGATCAAAATCAAATCAAAGTTGGTCTCCACCGAATCTATTACAACCTGATAGTAAACATGTCAAAATTATGTCTAGACAAAATATGTCTAGACAAAAATCAACAACACCGAGTACAATCATTTTGCTAATTTTTACAAATTTCAGGACAATAAGAACCTTGGTTTTAGCTGGAGGCAATTTGCTTGAAATTTTACGTGAATTTTTTAGGAACTAGTTAGTTAAAAATTTTTACGAACACAAGTTGAAAAAAACTTTCAGATTTAATTTGATTAAAGTTTTCAGGGCTAGAACGTTGAGTGAAAAAAAAGTATTCTTTTCGTCAAATTTTTTGTACTAAATTTCAACTTATAAGACGTCATAATGGTTCCTGTTTCGCAGACGGTTGTGACATTTGCGACGTATTCTGATTGAACGCCAGAGGAAATGGGTTAATAATGACTGGTACCACCAAATCAACCGAACGTTCGTAAAGCCGAAAAAAAAGAAATACTCAAGGGAGGAAAACTTGGAAAAAAGGTAGGAAAAACTAATTGTAAGTTTCCTTCTTATAAGTTAAAACGAAATCAACTAGTAAATTTATGCCAATTTAGATCCAATTTAGATTCAATTAATACGAAATTTCACCATAGAACTGGCTCTTTCGATTTCCGTATTAAATTGAAACTTTTAATTAAGCTAAAACCAAAAAATTGCTTTTTTTCATTTTACAGCAAGATTGCTGCATTAGTGTTTTGGGATCACGCAATTTCATCGGTTATTTGCACTATCAGCTTAAGCCAATCAGTACTGTTGAGGACTTGGGGTACTTGATGATCTTGGTAAGGGCAAATTAGTATTGGTATATGAACTGAAAAAGTGATTATGTGGAGTAGTTATTCACTCCTATTAGATAACAGTGCACAGGCAGAGGTTGAAAAAAGCAATAAAATTGATTGTTTTATGAGAAAAGACCTCCCACTATTTTAGTTATTCATTTCCAGGAGAAAGCTAGTCACATTTTTTTAACTGCTCAACAATTCAATTTTTCCCGGGAATTTGAGCCCAGCGATCTTTTTAGTTAAAGCGATCTTCAATGAAGCCGAGAATAATTCCACATTAGTTTAAAAAGTATAGCTCACATTTTAAACTATTTTAAAAAGCAAAGGTTGCGTTATTAAATTTCTAAGTCGGGGAGTCCGGTTAGTTTTCGATTTTTTGCATACAACGACTAGACTGAGCTTCAAAAACAAAACTTGAAAATTTAGAACCAGGAAAATAGCAATTTCAGCATTTCCGAATACTTCCTATTTGTTTGCAAGGGCGATGCAACAGTTTCTGCAGCCCAGAAATTTAAGTGAAATTTGAAATGGTATTTCGTAAAATGGGGGTTGCGGTTTGCCATTATATGCTGATGAGTCCATGTGTCGAAATTTTCACCTAATTAATTGAAACACAGCAGCAGCGGATTCTCTGTAAAGATGGGAATAACAAATGTTTTGGCCCTTTTTCTCGTCGACCAAAGAAGTGTATTGATGAAAACGAGGAAATACTTTCGATGAATATATTATGGTTTGGATAACAAAAATTGCACTTCGGAACCTTTTTCTAAAAGAAAAGGCTAGTAAATTGATGTCTATTTAGGAAACCCCCCCTATGGTATCTACTGAGAATTCAACTAGATTATTCCTTAACAATTACACCCCCTCTTTATTGAAAGGGGGTAATTACTAAGAAGATCAAAAAATTGTATAGCTACATAGTGAAATAGTTGGTTTTTATCAATTACATTTTGAAAGAGGTATATAAAAATTTAAGAAACTTTGTTGTAGATTTTTGAAAGAATCTGAACTACTGACCAGGAATGTAGGCACGTCTAGGAGTTCCTTGAGAACAGAGATGCACTCGAGGTCGATGGCATGCAACAGGATGTCCACCGCATTCTGATCTGCAGTATGCTGGATCACATCCGCCACAGTCTCGTGACCTTGAAACATTTCAAGCGTGAACAAACGTGAACAAACGATTATATAATAGATCAAAATAAAATTCAATATTGAAAAAAATGGCGAATTTAACCATGTATCGTCTTACAATTTTAGATGAGATTTGTTAAAATTCTAAAAATTTTTTCCGCCTCTAAAGGCATGGGAAGGATCTATGGCGTAGGTTACTTTTGCCTACCGATTTAAGGTTACTCAAAGAAACCTTCTAGATCAAGTGCCGTATCGTTTTGCAGATTTTTCAGTCGAGATTAAGATTCCAGAAAAGTTCAAACAAAGTGGTCTCATTTTAGAGAAAAACTGGTCTTTTCACTCATGAAACTTATGTAAAAGATAAACCACGGAGGTAGAGACTTATACCTAATTCATCTGAGATTGTTTTAGTTATAATTAATTGAATTCTTTTAGAATTTTTCACTTACTTAACCCCCTCTCTGTAACTAAAAAGTCAGAAAAAATGAAAAAAATTCGATTGAAAAATTCATTAAAAAAATAGATTAAAAATCAACTCCGCAACAAGTACGTACCGATAGATTTGAGGAACTTGGCACTTCGTTTCCGACTGATATTTCCCATTTGGCACATGTTTGCGAAGGTACTCGAATGCTGCGATTGGTAGTTGAGATTAGACGCTTGTGAGTGGTCGAAGGACTGCGCTGAGCTCCTCCTGGCTAATTCGCTCTCGCCTCGTGCGCTCGGTTCTAATTGATGACTTCGTACACCTGTTTCCGGGTTCCTCCGCTGATTGTAACGACTCTCGGGTCGGTCAACCGAGGAACTGAGACGTGTGTTTGTCACAAACCGAGTCTTCCGATGCTCTCGGTGATCCGCTGCTCGGCCAAGCAAAGCGTCGTCGCGAACGTCGTTAGTTCCGACTATGATGTCGGGTTCACTCGAAACGTGAGTGAGAATCTTCGGAGGCTGATTCCGAGGATTCGATTTCTGATCCGATTCTTTCTTGATTTGCAAAGCTCCGCTCGTTTTCGATTGGGTCGAAGTTTTTTGGTCGGTGGGTTGTTTGGGTTTGTTGGTGGAGGATGAGCCCGATAGTAGCGAAGTGTGATGAGTGCTGTCGGGTGGCGAGTGTTTGAATCCCCAGCTGTTTTTATTCTGATGGTAACTCACAACTGTCTGTTTGGATTTCTAAACATTTAAAACAAATGAATAAAAACTGAAGATTACTTTAAATTTTCGTGCTTCTCCAAGCATTTAAAAGATTGCGCAAGCTTGTTTTCATCGAAAAAGGAGCTTTTTGATGTAGAATTCAGTTAACTTATTTGCCAAAATACATTTTTCACTGCTCCTGATGCTAAAAGAATATGATTTTATAGACACGCTTTGATTAAAATATGATCACAAGTCGATCAAAAAACAGAAGCGACCTTTTGTCAAAGGGGATAATTAGAATGATTAAGAGATCTCGCTATTCCTGAATCAGACGACAGATTCCTGCATTTCCCAATTCAAATCAGTTTCAGCTCCAAGTTGAGGCAAAAACTGAATAGCAGTTGACAAAAGAAAACAAAAGCAAAACTAATGTTAGCATGGATAGCCAGTTGCTGTGAAAAGAAATTTAAAAACAACAGTTTTTTTTTTACGTTGAGTCGTTTTCGATATTTATAGTAGATTATTTTTCCGACTTTCGTAACGAAAAAACCGGAATAATTGTACTAGGGTGGTTTTTTTCTTCAGACAAGTTTCGAATTTTCAACCAACTATTTTTGACGGATTTTTCCAACATCATTCAAAAGGTAAAGTGTTGATTTAAATTAACCGGACAAAACACGTAAAACTTGAAATTTAAAACGCGTTTTTCTCAAATTGGGTTGAGCTTAGGTGAAAACTTATGAAGACAAATCTTGCTTAAGTTTTTAGAACAATTAATGTGGTGTATTTTGTTTTGCGGAAATCGGGCCAAAAATTTTACCCCAAAAATGGGTCATTTTGGTTTTTCTTAGTTAATCAAAAATTACAACGAATATACTCAGTCGATCACAGACATAATTATCCCAAAGAGAGCGCCTTACGTAGCCCAACAAACTTTAAGAAGGGTATATTTTCCAAAAAAATTGCAAACCGTTTAAAAATTGTTTTTAAATAAAAAGTTGATCTTTTAAATAGTAAAAACGAGTTTTTTGTCAATCAAACAAAAATAAATTAATTAATACAATGTTTTGAAGAATATACCCTGCTTAAACTTTGTTGGGCTACGTAAGGCGCTCTCTTTGATATAATTATGTTTGTGATCGACTGAGTATATTCGGCGTAATTTTTGATTAACTAAGAAAAACCAAAATGACCCATTTTTGAGGTAAAATTTTTGGCCTAAATTTCGCTAAACAAATTACACCATATTAATTCTGCGAAAAATTTAAGCAAGTTTTGTCGTCATAATTTTTACCTAAACTCAACACAATTTGAGAAAAACGCGTTTTAAATTTCAAGTTTAACGCGTTTTGTCCGGTTAATTTAAATCAGCACTGTATTGTTGTTCTAGCTTAAATTTATAAAAACTTTTTACCTATGATGAGTTTTTGTAAAGTAAGGTTGTTTAAAAATTGCCATCTTTGTCAATTAACGCGTGAGCGGAGATTTAATCCGTTTTAGAAATCGATCCAAATTGGTTGAAGGAAGCTTATTTGCCATAATTGATTTGTTACAAGGAACGAAATCTCTCTTTTTGTACTTTATATGGCGTGTGGGGGGATGAGTTTCATAAAAAATTTCAAATTTTACAGAAAAAAAAATTTCATTTTATTTTATTTCATTTAATTTTTTTATGCTATTACTGCTGCTCCATAAACCTTAAAAGGCAGTCGGAACATTCAGGGCTTCGCCCTGATACGAGCAGTCTTGTTAAATTTCCAAATCGGGGAGTTCGGTTGATTTTCGATCTTTTCCATACAATGACTAGACTTGACATAATTTATTTGTAGGAGCGAAATCTAGAACTTCGTACTTTATATGGCATGTGGGGGATGATTTTTGCAAAAAAGCTGAAATTAAAACGAGACTGTTTGTATCAGGGCGAAGCCTTGAATGTTCCGACAGCCTTTTGAAGTCTATGGAGCAAAAAATAAACATGAAAAAATTAAATGTAATAAAATAAAATGAAAACAAAAAATTGTTTCGTTCAATCATTTTGGAACTATATCTAGGACGGATTAAATCTCTAAGGCGGATTAGAACTTTACAAAAAACGATCATAGGTAAAATATTTTTTCAAACTTAGACTCAAAACAACAAAACCTTTTGAATGGTATAAAAAAAAATGCCTAGTTGAAAAGTCGAAATTTGTCTAAAAAAACCACCCGGAGCACAAATATTTCAATACTTTCGTTAAAAAATTAGGAACAAAAAAACATTCAGTTTCATTACATTCATTTTTTTCATATCATCACTGCTCCATAGACCTTAAGAGGCAGTCGGAACATTTGAGGCTTTACCCTGATACGAGCAGTCTGGTTTGTTTATTTATTCTCAAGTAAGGCGCTTAGAAACTTCAGAAACTAATTTTATTTGAGTAAAACTAAGTTTTAGCGCTTCAAAAATAAGCAGCTTGCCCTTTCATATTTTTTTAATAAGCACGCTCACTCATTTTAATCGCTCCAAAGCAACCTAGAAAAATTAATAAATAAAATGGGTTTTTCTCGACACTGAAATTTTTTTAAGAAATAATTGAATGTTGTTCAAAATGACCGAAAGGGCTTAATTGTGATATTTTACCTGCTTCATTATATGATTAATTGTTTTATAAGATTTTTCGTGGAAAGAAAGGATAAAAACTAAAACAAAGCCCGAAGACAAAGCCTCCCCGTTTTCAGTGGTCAAAACCATAACCCGGATTTTCGTAGTGTTATTTCCTTTCAAAAAAAATTTCTGAAATTCACGACCTAAAGACACCTTGATTTTTTTTGAAAAATCTGTATAAAGTTATCAAAAATCAAAAAAAAATCCCATTCCCAAACAAGATATTCACATCAATCCAATTATCGACACATCGTTAAAATACTTCGAAAAACGAAAAATACGTCGCTATTCGTTGTTTTCTGTTACTCTATTCTTCAAGAAAAATACTTACCTGTTAGACTAAAACATTAACCGCTTCATGAGGGGGGGGGGGGGCGGATTTTCAAAAAAATTTAAAAACTTTGTCGACCTTTTTTTCTTGAAAACGCAGGCAAAATTTAATTGAAAACAGGCCAAAAAAAAAGATTTTTTAGACATTTTTTGGAAAATGTTGACCAAAAAATTGAGTTTTTTCGGCGCGCGCCCTCCCCTTACAATTAGTATACATTTGCGCCTAAAGCGCCTTTAGAAATATTTTTGGGTCCGTCATCAAAATGGATATCTCAAAATTGTACAAAGAGGGGACCCTTTTGGTCGGCAGGGGGTCGAATCCCTGAGGGGAGGAGAGAAATGTAAGCGCAGCGGAGCAAGTGTAATCTACTAGCCAATGCCTTGTTACGAATTGCCGCCTGTTACGAATTGTCGCCCTGCCATTAGTACCATAGTGGGATTGTTGAAACACTGCAAAACTTACATTGTTCACATGTTTGATGTTGGTCTGTTGGTTACTGGTTGGCAATGACTGGTTCCCCTGCTGCTGGCTCTGTTTTGACCCCCCTGACTCCTTGCTCACCATTCCTACTCCAGCCTGGCCACTCGATTCACCCGGCTGGCTCAATTCCTCAGCAGGAGAAGGTTGAGCCTTGCTGTTTTCGTCGACCTCGGAGGTTGATACCTAAATTAATACTTTGAAAACTCGTAGAACCCAAAGAAATTAATGGACACTTCTTAATTGATATGCCTAAATAAAATATTTTATTGAGTAGGAGGGGGCGTAGCGACTTACATGCGTGTCGCTTAGCATATGCAATTCAAATAACTACTCACTCTAACAGTCGGGTTGGAGTTTTGATTACAAATGTGAGACAAAACTGCTCGTATCAGGGCAAAGCCTTGAATGTTCCGGCTGTCTTTTAAGTACAAAGTGATAGATTTCATTCCCAGAACGTAGAAAATATGACAAGTAGCCTATTCAACCAAGGGATCAAATCTCCGCTTACGCGTTAAAAGCATATTGGCAACATTTAAACCCTCATAAATTCACGAAAAATGATCACAGGTAAAATATCGTTTCAAATTTAAACCCAAGACAACAATACCTTTCGAATGATAATTTAAAATTCCGTAAAAAATGTCTAGTTAAAAAGTCAAAATTTTCTGAAGAAAAAAAAACCACCCCGAGCATAAATTTTTCATTATTGTTCCGACTTTTGAAGAAAAAGGGAATACTTAAGCTCGGTGTGTTTTTTTTGCAGTCAATTTTTACCGATCGAAATAAAGATTTTCAACAAAAATGTTTTATACCCCATTGAAGATATCGACTTACTGAGTTCAAACATAAAAAGGTATTTCATCTCCGATTATTTTTGTAAAGTTCTGGGGGTTTGAAAATTGCCAAATTTTCTACATTATGGACTAATTTATGCGCGCTTTGAAGAGTTTGTTCATAATCCTGAGAGCGTAACGCGAATTATTCATGCGTGGCGAATTATCTCGCACAACAAAATTGTTTCAAATTGAATTGAGGCTAGCTAATTGGTCGTATTAATTTTGTACAACTCAAAAATTTATACTTTGATGTTGTCCAAAATTTATAGGTTTTCAACATTTTCCTTTCCCAAAAACTTTTTGATAGGAGTTAAGGGACACTCGGAACATTCAGGGCTTTGCCCTGATATACGAGCAGTCTTGTTTTTGTTTCGAAAGTCGGAACAAAAATTAATTCAACTCTTGTTGCGGTAAAAGCCGCATGCTACGGTGCACGCATGCAAGTTGTGCTGCCTTTTTAACCAAATTTTGAATGATCTAACGATGGAAATTAAGTTTCAGATTTCCTTCGCTTTTGTTAATTAAATCAAACATTATGATCCAATTTTCAGAATAGCAAAATAATAAACTTTGGGTTGTACAACAGAAAAGATCCGAAAATCCTTAGGCAAGTCACACATTTCGGTAACTTTTTCGGGCTAGCTTATACACTTTGGTTAGATGTCAAACACAGTCATTTAGTGAACTAAATCTTCTCCGTACAATTAGAAAATCAGTGTCGAATAAGTTAGATTAAACGTTTTTCAAGAAGACTTGCTGCTCGTGTAAATTTTTGATTCCTTTCTTTCTCATCAAAATTTTTTTTCTGAATTGTTATTTTTTTGTCACTTAATTGTTGTCTAACATAGTCTTGCATTATTTTTCAATCAGCAAAACTATATTTGCGTACTACCGAATCAAATAGTTTTTGGTTAAGAAAAATTGACGACAAAACATATATTTCGCATTGCCGATATCAAATATTAGTGGTTAAAGCTTGCGTATTAGTTTACGAAAACAAAACTATTCATATTCTTTCACGTAGATTCTTGAAAAAATATATATATTTCTTGAAAAAAATATATATAATTACAAAAAGATGAAGTTTGCGTTATAGTTTGCGAAATAGTATCCGATATAGTTTGCGGTTTAATTAGCGGTTTACTCTTTAGAAAGGACAAAAATGTTTGTGAAAAATGACTGACTACAAATTAAAAAAATTTGAGCTGTGATCATGATTGTTTTTCAGGTTGTATACAAAATCCATCAAATTTCTTTATTTGAAAATTTGAGACTGTCTGGCAAAATCAGTCATTTTCTTCGACAATTGGAGCAAATATATGACCAATTACATGGCCTGCATTCAATTTAGAACTATTTTGTGTGCATAATATATATTCGTTTCACGCTTTCAGTATCATAGATAAAGTCTTCGAACTTTTAAACGAGCAGTTAACGAATGTTTAAAGCGCATTTAGGATGGTGAGTAGCACACAAGATTGAACAAACAAATTTTCTCAAGCTTATATGTTTTTCTTTTGCTTTGAAAGTCTCTACACAAATTAGCTTGTCTCGGAAATCGTTTATATTTTTTTACAAAAAATTTAAAACTTTTTCCGAGAATAATTTTGACTTTATATAAAAAAGTATGATATTCGCATTTTCCTGATGTAAATTCCCATAACTTGTTTTCCGCTCAAATAAAATGATTTTTAATTTTATTGAGTAGCTTAAAAGAGCAAATTTTCTTCAAAATGGTGTCCTTAAAATACCTATAAAGGTATCAAAATCAAGAGTGAAAGAGAATCAAGATGATTCTAAATTAAACCCCCTGCAAGGTTTCTTTGAGGTGCTCAAAATAGCACGAAAATAAAAAGAACCTACTCCATAGTTCCTTCCCACTCTTTCGAAAGTGCCGGAAGACGTTCTTTATAGTAAAATTGGTTAAAGTTTTGTAGAAATGAGTCTGTTCCATTTATTTCCTTGTCTTGTCTTCTTTTATTTTTGAATCCGCAAACTTAGACAAACCGGGCTTGTTGATTACTTCATTCAAACCCAGAAAGAGAATACGAACATTTCCAAATTATAAAATTTTCCAAATTATAAAAATTGAATATAAAAAATTTACTTTGCTGAAAAATTATCACATGCAGAGATACTTTTTGAGCAAAAAAAAACAATAAATGAAAAACTCAATTTTGGTAATTTTTGGTAAGGTTTCACTGAAGTTTTGTTCACGTTGGCGCGCGTTCTCTCAAATTAGGCTCTGAATGCTGCCTAAAATCACTTTGTGTAAGCTCGACGTTCATAAAGCGAAAATTTTGGCAATTATGGGTTGAGTTTTTCCTAATCTTCTGAAATAGCAAACCCCTGTATGAATATGAAGAATCTTATATCTATACCTTAGGCTTCTCGTGACCTTCGGTGAGTTCAGGCTGTTGACCTTGGTTGACCTCTTGTGTTGATTTGACCTCTTCGGCTGACCCTTCTATCAGTACATGTATGTGGTGGTTGCCTGACGCACTCTCACATAGCGGCAGTGGAGTCACCTTGAAGCTCTTCTGAAAGGGTCAAATGAGAATTGACCTTTCACTCTCCCTTTAATTGCTTTCAAGTCACGCGTTTCCAATTTGACTGAGATCAAACTATCATAAGTAGCGATCACCTATAGTTGTCTCTTCATTAAATAATTTGGCAGTTTTTTTTAATGTAATTGGCATTAGTAAAGATAATGAAAATAGAGTGTGTCGATTGTCAAAATCAGCTGAATGATTCCATTTGTTAGATTTGAATTGCGCTTTCCTGATATTTGAACATCCGCTGAAACAAATTGAAAAGTTCGAAGTTCTTTACAGATGGTTCCAGGAAACACTCAAATATACCGACTACAGTAAAAGCTAAACAAGTTTATAAATAAGCTAGGTTTTTGTTTGAAAAAAAAAACATTTTTCACATGCTTTCTCAAATTACAAATATTGAAAAATTTTGTAATAATTGATAAATTATTACGTAATGGTAAATCAAACTGCCTTCCGAAAGAAACTTCACAACTGACTCAATGAGTATATATTGACGGTTTTAATCCGGACAAAATTATGCATTTATTTGAAATGGTTGAAGAAATTCAAAGCGCGATGATGCTGATGATGATTACGATGATTAACCTCTTATTTTCACCTCTTTTACAGCCACGCAGATAAAAATGCCATAACGCAAAACAAAAGTAGCAATTTAGTTCACATGCAATAACCAAAATGGATGTTTTCCTTTTCCTGTTCGCGCGTTATTTTCCGTTATGATGGTAAAAATGAGAATGGTAATTTTCTGGAGGAAGCTGCAATTTATAACGGGAAAATTGCTAAGCATTAAAAATTGATGAAATAATTGTAGAAAACATGAAAGAAGCGAGAAGACGTTTTTAGAACAAAATTTATTTCTTCAGGCGTTTTAAACGCAATTTCAGCACACTTCAGCAAATGGGTGAAACGTTTTAAAAAATGTTTCAATCCCAGGGGCATAAAAATTGGTAGAAGCAATTTGTTTCTTATCAAAATATCAAACATGATGACGAATGTAATTAGTAATAAAAAATTATTGGCAGAAACATTGAGTGCGTCATAGAAACATAATATCGGTCAAATCTACAGGCGAGGGAAAAGTTCCTTTGATCTGGAAAACACTTTTGATTGTTGACCTTTAATCCTACAAACAAACTATTGAGCCTTTTCATTCGTTATTATCTGCCATTCGCAGAAAGATTGCAGTAACTTCATATTTGCTATCTGAAACAATTGCAATTCAAGTCCGAAAAAAGTGTTACTGGAAAAATTTTCAGGATAGCCTCCATGCAATGTGCAAAAATAAAATATGCGTTTCAAATTATGATGAGCACTAAATTAATTTAAAAAATGGTCAGTTTTGTTTTTTCAACGCATACATTATTATTTCTGTAAAAAACGCTTTGAGTAATGATGCTTTTTGAATTCTAAGATCTAGATGGGTTGAGATTTTAAAAAAATGCAATAAAATTCAACATGTTAGCTTCACTTCGAGTAAACATAACTATTTATAACTCGGAGAAAATGCGTAAGAGAGTTTTGGGCGAAACGAAATTTACAATTTGTTTGAAATGAGAATTGAACTGAGTTTTATGACAGAAAAAAATACTCCCAATCAAATGCATTACTTTCCGCACACAATTCTCTGAAATAAAAAACAAAGTTTCAGCACAAAAACACTGAATTAGAAAACACAGTGACTAATTAAAGGTGAACTTATTGTTCCGGCTTTCGACAAATTCAGACAAGTTTTGACATTTTGACGGAGACGACATTTTTTATACCATTCAAAAGGTATTGTTTACTGGGTATAAATCTGAAAAGATAACTTACCTGTGATTTTTTTTCGTAAAGTTATGGAGGTTTAAAGATTGCCATTTTCGTAAGCGGATATTTAATCCGTCTTAGCAATCGTTCCGAATTGGTTGAAGCTTATTTGCCATCACTGATTTGTACTAAGAGTGAAATCTATCATTTTGTAATTTATATGACGGTTGCGAGGATGCTTTTTACAAAAAATCTCAAAAAGATCTCGCAGAAGTTTACAAAAAATCTCGCAGAAGTTTAAGCCAAAACACAAAACAGGGTCTTCTTTGTAATTCTTTGGTAGAGATCGGAAAATCAATTTAATCGACTTAAAGAAAGGTCGACAAAGTTTTCGAAACTTTTCTGAACATCCGTCTCCGAGAAAACCTTAGATCCGCCTCTGAAATTGATCACATGGTTTTTTGGAAAATGAAACGCTTATAAGATGGAAGTTTCTAAACTTTATCTTCTGATATTGCGCTGAACCATTGATCATAAAAGATTTTTTAATCAATGATCCAGAATTTCATAGAAAAAACAAATAACCGTTGAAGAGTTTTTTGAAGAAATGGCTCACGGTTGCCTTTGTTGGACAAATTTTACAGTTATAAATTTACTAACGTTGTGTGAAAACGCAAGAGCAGTACTGATTTGCTCTGAGTCGTCAGCGCCGAAGAAAATTTACAGCATTTCATGTAATAAAGAAAAAATATTATTTCCGAATTTGTCGGTACTTTTGTAGGCAGCATAGAAATATGCAAAATACATTGTGAAACGAGTACTAGAGTCAAAAAAATTCAAAGAAGGAGCAGTTATCTTTCAAATCAATTGTACAATATACAAAACCGTCATTATTTCTATTGTATGCTATTATTTTGAAACAAATAAAAATGCTGTAAATCTGAAGTTTTGAAAAACGCAATTTTTTAAATGCAATCATCTAAATTCTTATTAACAATCAGAATATTGGTTCGCTAAAATTTGTAAAAATCAAATCTATATTTATTTTTATATATTTCAATCTAGTAAATGAGTTTTTCCGCTCATAAGTGTTGTTAGAAACCTCCCAGTGCCTCAAATGAATTTGTCACTAATTGGTTAAATTTTTGAATTCTGGTTAGAAAAGTTGAGAACAGAGTACCTGTTCTCAAACTTTTTGCTCACCAGACTCGTTTTTAGCAAGGAATGGATAAATTATCTTCATTATCTCAAAAGACCGTTTGAATTTGCCTAAGTAGCTTTGTTTAATTTACTTTGAAAGTTGAGCAGCTATTGTCAAACGTTTCTTTTTTAAAGAAAATTAGGAAAACGTTTTCCTAAACTTTTTTTCGGATTGCTACATGAGTGTATGAACTATAATACTGTTTGCGCATTTATGTGCCTACAAAATGTGGTTTCAAGAAAGAGAAATTATTTGAAGCACCCAACGGTTTGAAAACTTAGAGTAGTAACAATGGTAAGATCAGGAAAAATTGATTTGATTTAGCGTAAAATAACTCTAAATGTATTCAAAATTTGGGTCTGATTTAATTAGCCATATTGTTGTGTAAATTCCATTCTCGCTTTATGCATTTCAAAACACAAACCTCGATAGCAATTTATTGTTTATATCATTCGTTTTTACACGGGGAAAACTAAAAAGTTATCATTTAAAAAAAATTTCCGGAAAAAGATACGAGAATTTAAAACAGCAAATTGGACAATTTTTGAATTGTGACTGACTGCCACTAGGCGTTAACTTTATTTTAAAAGCAGTAAAATGCAAACAAAAGACTTGAAATATCGAACTGTTGGAAACTTGGTCTCAAGGACGGATAAATTGAGTTTTAAGGTTTGCCGTGTAACTGATTCAAATTTTGGTCAAGCATTTGTTGGTTGGATTTCTTTCTCAAAATTTCAGCGATTCAAAATAAAAGAATAGATGGTTTTCGGATAAAAAACATCAAGCAGAAGCCCTGTCAACTGGATTCAATTTTCGATAAGCATTTAAACAAGGTTTCAGCGTCAAAAATAGTCAATATGAGAATTTCGCCAATCAGCAATCACAACAAAGTATTCCCTCTATAATCCGATAATCCGATGATGAGTTTTGGTTTTATTAAATCATTTTTAAATGATGAACTGATCTATTTGATTGAATTTTTTCATTGTGGGTTTTTTTATTCACCAAAAAACTGGACTATATGTAAGATTTTTTTACTGCGCCCGCGTTGTTAAACTGTTGTTAGTTTACTTAAAAGGCAAAAAAAAATCAATTTGTCATGTTTGGTTTGCGTTTTTTTTTCTGAGCTTTTCGTGTGTTTTCGGTGGCCTCAGAAAGTCAACTTATAAAAGGCAGTATGATCATTCACGGCTTCGCCCTGATACGAGCAGTCATGTTGTGATTTATTAAGAGTAGACCCGCTTTGGTCACACAGTGTAAACTAGTGCTGCTTCAGCAATGTTGCAGCAAAACTCCTGTACTGCCTTACACTTTGGATAGCTCCGCTTCAACTACGATTAGAGATGAAATCCGATATAAAAATTTAAACAAGATTGCTCATATCAAGGCGAAGCCCTGAATCCCTGAATATTCCGCTGCCTTTTAGGCTCTATGGAGCAGTAAAAACATGAAAAGTTAAGAGTAAGGAAAATAAAATATTATTATATTTTAAAATTCGATTGTTTTTCGCCATATAACACGCCATATAAGGTGCAAAGTGATAGATTTTGCTCCAACTAACATAGCAATTGTGGCAAAAAACCTTCCGTCAACCAATTTGGAACTATTTTCAAGACGGCTGAAATCTCTGCTTACACGTTAATAGATCGAAACAAGTCAAAAAGATCATAGATGAAATATATTTTGAAATTTGAGCTCAAGACAACAATACCTATTAAACAATTTCTATGAACTTCCGACAAAAATGACTAAGGGCGAAACGCTGAACGTTTCGACTGCAATTTAAAGCCAAATTATTAATTTTTTATTGAAAAAACGGCAAATTAATTGAAAAAAAAAACTTATATAGAATTTTTACTTTCACTTTTTAAGGTATTCTAACACACGTTAATGTTAACTACAAAAGGATGAAATTAACAACTTTCATCTTATTTATAGACCCAAATGATTTGCTTCAATTTGCGTGTTTTACAAACGCGTGTTACAAAAACTGAATGTATCGCGAGTTAATTATCCAAAAGTGGCCCAACTAAAAAATTTCAAACCCATATAGCTTAAGAAAAAAAAGATCACAGGAGAAATTTTTTAAATTTGAGCTCAGGAAACAGCATTTTGATGAAATTTTTATACCATATCAAAGATATTGCTTTCTTTAGCTCAAGTTACAAAAACTTCAGAGTTAAAACTTAAAAACTTAGTTAAAAAGTCAAAAATTGGTTGAATAAAAAAAGCACCCAAGCATAAATATTCCGCACTTTCTTTGAACGTCGAACAAAGAAGTTACTGAGATAAAATTCACTGCAGCAGGACTGAATCAGCAACGCAACAGTGCTGCAGTTGGTGCCCAGATTTAAATTATCTGCTTTTCGATCCCAAGCTCTCCCTAAAGTACTTTTATGCCACACTCACTTAGCTTCAAAGAAAATCCGCAAAACTCGAAAATCCGTATAAATTGATCCTATTGTGAATCGGAAAATGAAAAAAAAATCATAAGATGAAAGTTTCTAAAGTTTATTTTCTGATATTGCGCTGAACCATTGACGATAAAAGGTTTTTTAATCACTGATCTACTTATTCGTGAAAAATGAAGAATTATGATTATCTAATTTCTCGGTAATTTTCTAAGCAGCATGAAAGTCTGCAAAATACATTTTTTAACAGGTACCACTGTCAAAAAAGAAATTTCAAACAATAAGCAATTATATTTCAATTCTTTACAAAACCGTTATTACTTCTATTGTATGCTCTTATTATGATTCAAAACAAATTGCTGTAATCTCTAACATCTTGAAAAACGCATAAGTTGCTGTAAATCTAACGTCTTGAAAAATTATCTAAATTCTTAAGAAACA
>NC_087063.1:76210902-76267040 GCF_963678635.1 Symsagittifera roscoffensis | reverse complement strand
AAAGTTGCCGATATTGACAACATTTTGGCATTAACTATACATAGTTCTCAAGGAAAAAAATGATGCTCAACTGAATTTTGAGTTGCAGTTCATTAAACTGCACATTTTTCAGGAATCTTGCAAGACTTTTCATTCTGCGTTGCAGATCAGAAGAGTTCAAATTTCTCAACAAACTTGAAAAAACTTTCAACAATTTTTCAGCGAGATTTGCTTTTTTCTGCAAGAAAGTTTGAAAGATTCGCTTTTAAGCACATAGGAGTTAACATTTATGGGTTCTTGAATCTAACATAATGTTTAGAACCTGATGTGCAGTGTTTTACTAAGATTTTGTTCTAACGCATCTGCGGTATTAAGTTTTTGTAAAAATTACTTACAAGGTAAAAAAAATGATCAAATTGTCATTTTTGGTTTGCTTTTTTTTCTGAGCTTTTTCTGTGTTTTTGGTGGCATCAGAAAGTCAATTTAAAGACCTAGGCAGAAAGCGACAACTTTTTTCAAAAGTTAAAAAATTCTATTTATATCCCTTTCCTCCTAGAAAACCCTAGATCGCCCCTGGCATCAATTTACATTTGTAAATAAAAAAAGATTAATGAATGCTCGTTGCGGCAATTAACTGTTATGTCAGGGAATTTGCACCGCAATGTTTCAGGCTCGGAACGTTTTTAATACAAAATGTTACTACGAACATGATTTTTAGTCTTGAAATAATTAAGTTTATACAACCATTTCACGTTTCAACCATTTCTAAAAAAAAATGTTCTGAGAAAACAAACATACTGAGAAAACATATTTTTGAAAATTCACATTGTTGTTTATTATTCGTCAATACATTATTCGTCCATCATTTGTCAAGTTATCGCTTAGTACAAAATATACTTTGAACAAATGTCGCCCGTTACAATTTTTAAATCTGAGGAAATCTTGCATAAGGAAAAAGTTTCACCGAACTCTGGAATCTCGAGTTGACATCAAGAAAAATGTTTTCTTTTTTCCACTTTTCTGTTTGAACAATAGTTTGTTTGAAAAACTGTTTGAGCATTATCAGAATGCAAAAAAACTTGGCGTGGTGAAAAAACTAACAATTGTGAGCTGATTTATTTTTCATATATTAGATCCAAACTTTACGGGATTAGCCATAATAACTCCTAAAATAGCTATAAAAAAGAAATTGTGAGACTTAGCAAATAAATCCATACACTAATTTTTTATTCAAAACAATCTTTCCATACAAATAACGTTTTCGACAATGGTATGACAAGCTAATTTTGCTATGCTGCATAAAAATCAAAAACAAACTCAATTTCCGGTAATTTTTTTTCTTCTTTTGCATCATTATTTTTATGCTCATATAAAGATTGCTCGAAAAAATTTCGCAGGCAAAAAATTTTCATTTTTATCTATATTGTAGTCGAGACTGGATTTTTTATACAAGTAAAACAAACTTGACTTTGACTTTTTGTGCAATCAATACTTGAAAATTTTTCTTTTTTATATGCCAAAAAAATTCATTTTAGTTCTGAGTGAACTACGAAACACTGGTTCACACAAATAACCTACAAATGTCGGTTCTGTTCTCTGAGATTACTTTTCTCAACCAACGGGTTTGTTATGTCAAATCGTTGTTAAAATTTTTAGCAAAACTGGAAAAAAAGTAGTTTGCATGTATGGAAACGTTTTATCAGAGAGATTTTATACAATTTTTTTGTGCGCATGGAGTTAAATGACAAAATGTTTTTCATGTATGGAAATTGTATGACAAAAAATTTTGAACATTTTGGGCTGTTTTTCTGTAAAACAATTTCACAAAACCACAGTTGTCAAAATGGATAGCCGATTACTGTGCAAGTAGCTAAGAATATTCCGACCATAGTCTTAGAAAAACACAAAAAACTTTTTCTTTCAATTTAGCATCGTTTTTTTTTCTGTGTGGTATGTAAAAAGATCTAAACAAAAAAAACTTTTATTATATTCTACAGTCAAAGTAAAACAAGTCAATTGGAAAATAGTTGTTTTTAAAAACGACTTGAGAAACGCATAAAAATCGTAGAAAAAACTTTAAAAAAATTTCGAAATTTTTTCGATTTTTTTTTTGCAGAAATTATTGACTCCCAAAATACTGCTAAAAAATCTCCAAAAACTAACTTTACGCGAGTGAAACTAATTTTTCACGGCTTAAATTAAGCTAGTGCAAGCCTGCACGCTCACCTTATTAAATCGATGATTATGATATATATCACGCGACCCATTCCGATGATTGATTGTAGCACCTGATTTTGCGTGGAAAACATAAAAAACTGAAACACAACCGAATACAAAATTCTTCCGCATTATTTAAGTGGTCGAAAGAAAGAAACTTACCATCTAGCTTGCCTTTTTGTATTCATATAAGGATAATTAATGCTATTTTGAGACAAAACCTCACTAGTATAAACTGTACTCATTTGCAGTTGTAGAATAAAATTGTAAAATTGCAGAATTAATTGCGGGAAGCGCTTTTTTTCGGCTCTACCTTTTGTTTTTGCCGGTCAAACGAATTTGATCCTCAGAATATACAGAAAACCACATTGAGAGATTTGCTCTGAATTATAAATTGGAAGTGCAGAAAAGAATAATAGAACAAGCGCCAAACTGTGCAGCTTTTTTGCTCAAAATAAACAAAAAAATTCTCATTTCGTCATCATTAGAAGTAGATAGAAAAAAGTTGCAAAGTTTGACGTCATTTCATTGCTTCGCTTGAAACGATATCTTCTCAATAAAAGGTTTCTTACAAAAAAAAATAAATACAGCTGAAACTTCATGGCTATATACAGCGGGAGGAAAAATTATCTGATTTGTTACACACATAGATAGTATACTTTGGATTTGAATGATTTTTCCAGGTAGAACTATGAAAGAACTAATTGGATGATTTTTTTTTGGTTTGGTTAAAAGTGCAGTGTTTCTACTCCGTTACATTTCAAAACCAACTTCTTTTAATTAAAGCTGAAAAGAAAAACAAAAATGTAAATTCTGCTTTTCAACAAAATAAAACCGAATAACTTTAATGATGAAATATCTCTAGCCACATAAACGGTTATTTTTCAAAATTGAAATCTAATACAATTAGAACCGGAAAAATTCAGCTGCAAACTTTTACAAACTGGAACAAACTTGATTGCATTCTATTGCTTTCCAAACGAAGCGTATCGAAACTCTGCTGTGACTGAGTTAAAAACTCATAACTATTGTGAATTTATAACTTTTCAATAGAAACACGCTTATTGTGCAGTTCGGTTTTTGAAGACCGTCTAGGCTATTAATAAAAATTGAAAATGTGAGGCTCTTAACATAATTGATAAAAAATACTAAGGGTTCGAAGAAGACACTTCCTGCGTTTCCTTCGTATCTGTGTGAAGTTTCCTTTTCCTGTCAATATCTTGCAACAGACCGGAAAAAGGTGTCATAAATGGCAAATTAAACTTACAGGCCATCAAATTAACCATGCACTCTCTTCACTGTGTTTAAAAAAATAGCTGGTGTGAAAAAAATCCTGCAGTACTTTGACCTCATGTTAGCTTATTTTAGGCAACTTTATTCTTTTTTCAGGCAAAGTTGAAAAGTATCTCTCGAAAATGTTAAGTTAAAATTTTACACTTACACAAGAAAATATTGTCGTGAGGCGACCTTCGGTACCTCGTTAGTTACTTGTTCTTTTGCAGTCCTACTGCAGTTTGATGCTAACTATATTAACCAAGGTCATTGCGCTAACTCGTTTTATTTCATATTGTCGTGAGGCGACCTTCGGTACCTCGTTAGTTACTTGTTCTTTTGCAGTCCTACTGCAGTTTGATGCTAACTATATTAATCAAGGTCATTGCGCTAACCTCTACTTAACTCCACGCAGAGCGTGTTCATTCTCTATCTGTTATCTCTATTGTTTGCTAGAAATCTGATTCAACTTAATCTTATGATCATTCAGGATAAATTTCCTAAACCAAGATTATATTCGAAACTAAGCAACAAAGTAATTCTATCTAACAAAGTATTTAACTCTAAAACAATTTACGTATTGTTCAGCAACAAAGTTTTCATTCTAAAACCTCGGCAAATCTCATGGCGCAGCCCGCAGTTCCTGTGACCGGAGACAGGACTGACCTGTTAGGCATTTCCCCTTTCTGGGCGAAAGCCTCTATTAACCCACCATTTCTGTGGGAATCGTGGATTGGTCAATTTTTGTTGGCCGCTGGTCTGAAGGATAATATCAACCCTCGTGATCTGTTAATTGAACCCACCAAGGTTATTGATGAACCTCCTCTAGGACCGGAGTCAATTACTGAGGGCGAAGATGCTGGAGCAGCTGATGCCCGCAGACAGCGAGATCAAGCGGCGATCCGAAGGATTACTGAACTAAACATTGAGAGGAGAAGAAAAGGCCCTCGGATCAGTCAAAATTGGTTCTACCACGAGGCTGAAGCTCGTATGAAGTCTCGTTGGTTCTTTGCTCTGGGGAATGAAGGGAGGAGACGATTCGCTGACTCATTGTGTAATTGGCCTATTGATCAGGAAAAGGAGACTCTGAAAGACCTCTTTATTGGACGAATTCGAGACGTCGATGTTCAACAACAACTCATCAAGGCAAAAGCTGATCTCGATGGCACCTTTAAGCTCGCACTTGAGTGCGAAAAAGGGGCAAGTACGTCTGCTCAGTTCTAGAAACTACTCCCTCATAATCAACATTCTAGCGGGATTATGGTTAAACAAGAACCTACTTGCTCTATTCAGTCATCGAGAGGAAGACGGAATTATCCTCAAAACCAAAACAACCGACAAACGTCACAAAACAATCAAACGAATAAATCATGTTATTTCTGTGGTAATCCTAATAGTCCGGATCACCGTAAATCTTGTCGAGCTCGGGAAGTAACTTGTAATCTCTGTCGGAAACGTGGACACTTCGCGAAATGCTGCAACTCGTCGAAAAGACGTGTCAATCTGGTGCAGGAAAATGAGGACGTGGCGGGTCCCTCTGTGGATTGCAACTTCATAGATGTAGACCAGGATAGTGAGCCTGAATATGGAGTGTTACAGCTGGAATCCGCTGTCATGATTAATAGTATGGAAACCCTCAGGTCAAGCGGAGGACAGTCTCGGAGCCTCAGTATCCAGTTTCGTTCAGGTTACAGTTTTTTCTATTCGTTAGTAGACACAGGAAGCCCAGTTTCGTTCCTGAATAAACGCACCTGTGGTTTACTCTTGCAACGAAATCCATCGATTGAGTTTCGCGATATCACCCGGTACCCTATTGATACCCTTTATTTCGACTATAATAAGAAGCCCATTTGCCTCCTTGGGTCGATTCAAATTCCGATTTCTTCTAGTGGCTGGAGGGTGGCAAACGCTCAATTCCTCATTTCGGAGAATAGATCTCGTAATCTTCTCGGTTTGGATTTGCAGGAGCATTTGGGGGTTGTTACTAAACAATTGAAGGCCAAAACAATCCAGTCGTTGGAGTATAGTTCCTCGGATCCAATTTCAGAATACTGGAGTTCATTTTTCGCAAAGAAATATGCTCATGTGTTTAGTCGTTTGGGTCGGTCAAAAAATCATAAAGTATATACCAATTTCAAGTTCCCTTTGGTGCCACGTTAAATTAAAGGACGAAAAAATCCGATTCATATTCAGGATAGGGTCGCAAGTGACGTGAGATCAAACTTTTGGTGGAGCAAGGACACATTGAAAAGTTGGTTCTTCATAGCACCGATTGTGTTAACTGCAAAAAAGGACGGATCTATCGAACTGGCCCTCAATGCTAAGCCGATGAATGCTCAGATCTGGAAAAACAAGTACCAGATGCCGACATTCTTGAGCTCATTGATTCCGCGGCACACATCATAACTCGCAATGTTCCTGGTAAGGTTTGGTTCACGTCCTTGGATTTAAAGTATGCGTTTAGTCAGTTGCCACTGTCATCATTCACTAGCAGCGACTGTAACTGCAACATTTTGTGTGGCGAGGCGACGGGAACGTACCGATTCAAGACGGGTTTTTATGGACTGACAGATATGCCTACCGAGTTCCAGAAGGCTATGGATTGTACTTTACAAGGGCTAGAAGGGGTTATTTGTTGCCTCGACGATATTTTGATTGTCACCAAAGGCGATGTCAAAGAACATAACGATCTGGTCGAAAAAGTTATGCAAAGGCTGGATGCGGAAGGCTGAGCTCTCAAACTGAGTAAGTGCGAATTCTCTGTTAACCAGCTTTAGGGTATGATATTAATGAGAACGGTTACTCCCCAAGAATTTCAAAGATCGAGGCAATCCAATCGCTTAAACCACCGCGAACTCTGAAACAACCTCGGTCAGTTATGGGGATGCTAAACCATTTACAAAGGTTTCTTCCTGACTTGCATACCCACACTGTTCATTTCCGAGCTTCGTTAAAGGCCTGTAATAAACAATCGCTCCTGTGGGGTGAGGATCAGAATAAAGCCTTCCATGATATCATCAAGATGATTGCGAAAATTCAGAGTCTGTATCATTTCAATTCATCGAAGGGATCGAGGGTAAAATGTGACGCTAGCCATAATGGCCTAGGAGCTTGCCTCGAACAGGAAGTTGAACCGGGAATTTGGGTCCCAACTGCTTTTGCTTCGCGTTTTCTTAATAATGCAGAGGTTAAATATAGCACTAACGAGCTGGAGTTATTGGCTATTGTCTGGGCTTGCGAACATTTCCGCACCTATTTGTTAGGTACGCGTTTTCAAGTATTGACCGATCATAAAGCTATCATATCGGCGTTAAGTGAAAATTATAATAATAAGTCATATCAGTCTCGCCTTGCTCGTTGGGCAGATCGTCTGCTACCTTTTGACTTTGAGGTTATCCACGTCCCAGGGGTCACGTTGGGGATAGTCGATTACTTATCACGTTTTTCTACGTTTCCAGCTCCTGAACCCTCTAAATACGACGAACTGTTTGTAGTTAAGTCTATTGAGGCATTTCATAAGGCCCTCTCATTTATCAATTCTTTTAATTCCTCTCCAAAGTGGAATCAAAATTGTCTATCGCCGCAAGAGGGTGTCCAATTTGTGTCTCAGTACAATGGTGCTCAATATTTACGTCACTCGCTGGTTGGGGGCGATGTTATTGTCACTCAATGATTCAACCAATCACATTGCGGTATGCAAATGGACTGTTCGCGTTGTTTGTCAAAAGAGGGCGTCGGTTTATGCTCTCACGGTTTCAACCGATTAGAGACTGGTATGCAAATTGATTGTTGCAGACCAGATGACGTTTCAAATAATCACTGTCTCCGACCTGAATCTTTAGCAAACAGTCAATTTCTTTCATCTTTTTTATCTAAAAAATTTTTCGGTACCCCAACTACTACTGACTCAAACGCCACTAGCACTCAACCAGACTCCACGACTATACTGCACTCAACTGCCGAGCAAGCTGATTTACAAGCATTTGTGGAGTCTTTTCCAATTAACTCTCCAAGTTTTCGCCGACCAGGTCCAAGGCCGCCAATACGATCTCGCCAACTTAACCGCATGTCCCGATTGGATCAGATTCGACAACGGAACCGAACACGGGAACGGGCCGCCAAGACCAGTTTTGTCGCCACAAGGACTACAACTAGGAAAGACCGTCACACGTAGTTGTTGGAGGCGATGAGACAATGTCGCTGGTCAAAGCCAGGCAAAGTTAACACGGCCGCAAAGATTAGTGTCCTCACTGTGAATGGGGGTAAACCTCTCCTCTCCTCGTCGGAAAAGGAAATTGTGGGCTTGCCTAGGCTCTTTGATGCAGATCTTTTGGGGGAATTGACGCCGGAGGATCGTTTTCTTGGCCCCATGAAGCGAGCCATCATAAACAAGGATATCACCTCTTTCAATAAGCTTGGTGTATATGGCCCAGTTCTGGCCTAAAGCAGCTGTGGTTAATAACTGTGTAGTTATTGATAACAAATTAGCTATTCCTAAACCCCTTCGACCAGCTGTACTCGCTCGCCTTCACCGATCTCATCCGGGACAAGAGGCTATGGTGGCAGCCTCCGAATACCTCTGGTGCCTATTTATGAACCGTCAGATCATTGAGACGTGTGAGAAGTGTCGTGAATGTACCCTGTTCGGTAAGAACCTTAAGCCCGCGTCAACTTTTAATACGGCGCAATCTTTGCCTGTCCTGTCTGGACCTAATCAGGAGTTACAACTAGATTTTGCTGGTCCGACAATTGATGAAAAGGGGTCTAAGATCTTTCTTTTGGTAGCGATTGATCGGTTCTCTAAGTTTCCTTCAGTTCTGATCTCTAAAACCACTGGGGCTAAAAAGGTTACTAAATTCCTTGAATCTTATATTCGTATTCATGGTCTTCCTCTTTCTATCAGAACGGATCATGGTTCAGGTTTTAAAAATAACTTGGTGCAAGAATTCTGCTCCAATAGAGGTATTAAACATATTCTCTCACCGGTCGGAGATCACCGTGGCAGTGGGTTGGTCGAACGAACGATTCAGACAATCAAAAAAAAGCTGGATGTGAAAAAACTTGATCTTAATTTCAAAAACTTTAAGGATACGATTCATCAAATACTTGAGAATATTCGCAATAGTAACCATGCGGTGCTTAAGAAAACACCTTTTGAATTGCATTTTGGACGTAACACTAATACTGTATGGTCTCAAGCACGTAATAATGTTGTTCAATCTGATACTTCAGCCCAAGGACTGGAGCGCAACCTCCTTACACCCGACCAGATTGCCATCAATGATTACAGTAGGGACAGGGCAAAAGTTGTTCCTCGCGGCAGTACCAGTCCAACACTTCCTCCCCGCTTCAAACCTTTGATTTCGATGGACGGGAATAGGGCAGACAGTGAGCCCTAGAAGGCGTTGGCGGAACTCACTCGGGCGGCGAATAAATGGTCGCAATGCAAACGTAATCTTCCCCCAGATGGAGGAAAAAATGTCCTCAAGGAGCTCGCAACCCGGCATTCGGACCTCGCTCATTCTCTTAAATCCGGATTCAATAGCCAAACTCTTCGCTTCTCGGCTATAGTAACACCTCCGGGGGCACAAGTCAGCTCCAGGCGTGCACCAGTTGTGCAACCTCGTCGCCTCACGAAAACAAGTAAATTAGAAAACCTTCTACTGTCTGATCCTAGACGAGTTAAAGTCTTTAGGAAAATTATTGATCGTCAATCGGGGAAACCTCTTTATAAACTGACTAAGTTTAAAATTGTTCGTGTTACGGATCACACTTATGTTACTGACAATGGGAAAGTTTACCGGAAAAATCATATCTGCCTCAAACCTAATTATCGGTCTACCGTTTTAGTTGCTCCAAACACTATAGGTGATCGCACCCAGGCTTCGAATTCAACTTCTCGAGGAACGGTTAAACGGCCTATTACGCGGTCGCAGCCTGTACTACTGGAACAACGGCCAAACAATCCCCCTCTCTCTATTCCGATGGTGGATCTCACAGTTGATTCTTCCAGTGAAAGTTCAATTGGGTCTAACAATGGTCGTCAGGTGGCTCACGATTCTGCTCCCATCGGAAAACGCCAGAAGTTTCAGTGTTATTGACCTCCGGTTCGGTTTGTTCCTCAGTTTGCCTCAACGTCGACGCCCCATCCTCAACTTATGCCGCCTACTCGCGGGTTGCTCATTCTGCTAAACAACCTGAAGGGTCGTTCACTTCGTCTCAACCGCAGACTTCACATTGCGCTGCGTCTTCATCATCCGCTCATCCTACTGGGCCTCCTGAGGTTGGTCCTTCTCGTCCTGAAGTTATTGTCTCGTCGCCGGAAAAGGAATCAACACACGAATTGGGTCTCCCCTCTCATTCAGCGTCCTCAGAGTTGCCTTCCTCCTACCCTTTGCTCTCTCTACCTGCTCAACCAGTGGCTGATGATGCTGAGTCAGTCCGGTCGTCGCGTCGTAGCAAAAAGCCTACTCAGTTTTTTGGTGACCCGTTGCGACATTCGGTGAAATCAGAAGAGGAGGACTAAATTTTGCCCTCTGAAACAGCAATAGCTTCGTCACTCAGATCAGTCACGGAGGAACAAAATATGCTCTCAGATGCGCCGGTCGTATCCACATCCTCACCTCGGAAACCACTTATCCGGGACCGTCTTCCCCCTCGACCTTCAGCTCCGACGTCTCCTTCCATCGCTCAAAGGAAGGATTTTACTGGCTCAGATTGACCATTTTTTCAGTTAAAACTATTAAAACTCTTTAACACTCTTCAAACTCTAATCAAACTCTTTCGTGCTATCATATTTTGTTTTACTGTGTGGCATTTGTGTGGGAAAGGGGGCTATCAATCATTTGCTTGCCCGAATGCAGCTTTATCTTCTCTCTAATACTGAAGTTTCTCAAAATTTTTCCCCCGCGTGGAATGTCGTGAGGCGACCTTCGGTACCTCGTTAGTTACTTGTTCTTTTGCAGTCCTACTGCAGTTTGATGCTAATTATATTAACCAAGGTCATTGCGCTAACCTCTACTTAACTCCACGCAGAGCGTGTTCATTCTCTATCTGTTATCTCTATTGTTTGCTAGAAATCTGATTCAACCTAATCTTATGATCATTCAGGATAAATTTCCTAAACCAAGATTATATTCGAAACTAAGCAACAAAGTAATTCTATCTAACAAAGTATTTAACTCTAAAACAGTTTACGTATTGTTCAGCAACAAAGTTTTCATTCTAAAACCTCGGCAAATCTCACATATAATTGTACAGGCATCTGTTAGCTGTTCGTACCAATGAAAATGGTTCATTTTTGATTTGAAGTTCTTTGCTTTTTGCACGCTGTTTATGCAAAAGTAAACAACTCGCCCTGGAAAAAAGTGAATGTATAGAGATAAAAATTGCAGAAAAAAAACATCATAGGAGCAATCCAAGAAGAAAACTGCTCGTGTCAGCTCAAAGCCCTAAACATTCGGACTCTAACAATTAACCTCTAATATCTATGAAAAAGGTTTTAAAAAATTTTTACAATAAATAGTAAAAATTGTTGTAACTATCAAAGTACATATTAAACTTTTTACTTAAGTTTTACATATTAAACTTTTTACTTAAGTTTTACAAAGCACACGCTATAAGAAATCCCCACTTTTTACGAAAAATGACCACGGTTAAATTATCTTTTGTTATATTTGATTTAAGACGTCAATTTCTGATGGTATGAAAACTTCTCTTTAAAAGCTGTTTATACCAAGGAACAGCGCTGAGTCGGCGCACAATTTTGTGTTTAAAAGATTGACCAAAAAAGATGTGCAAACAAGCTTTTTGTAATATTTGAGATAAGTTTTTGCAGATTTTGCTTAAATTCAATGGCCCGTTTTTAAAAAGGACAATTGCAACAAATGATTACTTTCTCTTGTTTTCTGAACAAGGTGTAGCAAATCTGTGCAGTGAAGTAGAATATCAAAAAGTTTGATGAATTTGAAATGTTAACGAAAACCACCTTCAGCGTTTTAATATTTGGTAATTGGAGCCAAGAAAAGAGTTATGCTAAAATTTTGACAGTATGAGGTTCTTAAAAACTAGTTCCGGGAGATTTAATTTAATTTTTTTTCTGCTAAACATTTATAAGATTTTGGAAAAAAAAAATTTTTTTTTAAGATAAATTTTGGGAATAGTTTTGAATTTTTAGAGAAGTTTTTTTTTAAAGAAAAGTCCTAATTTTAAATACTAAATTGAGGTTAAAAGTAAATTTTCAATTCTTACGCTAATAAAATGTTTGTAATCCATTTAGTATAAACTTTTCATATCGATTTTGAAACATTTTTTATTGTTGCACTAAGAGTTTTGAAACTATAAACCGTTCCTATTTGTGCTTTTTGGAAAACTTCTTAAGACCATGAACAAAAAATAGTTAGTTCTTCGTTTTCGTTCTGGAAAACGGGGATGGAAAAAGGGGAGAAACGACGTCTTTGGGTTTGTATAAATTATGACGATCTTCTAAAACAACTATACAAACAACGAAACTAAAATAGTGTTTTTAGGCTACAAAAACTGTCTTTTCTTTTTAAGAAAAACAAGCAATTTTTAAAGCATCAATTAGCGCTTTAAATATCAGAAAAAAAATCAAAAAATCCAAAAGAAAAAAAACAAATAATCGCTATCACTTAAATTTTTGTTGTTGTTCAAACTTTTCCATCGCTAACAAACACAAGGAAAAAACTACAAAACTATGAAGCGATGGAAAGTGTGAAGTGGTTTTATTATAACTACTATTAACATTTTTGTAGTCGGTATTTTTTCCTATATGCACAAAAACTGGTTATAGTTGTTAAAGTTGTGTTCTAAGTGCTTCTAAAATAAGATTTAAATCACACCATGCAAGCAGTTTTTCTGATCACAAATTTGTTTTTTTTTGATAAACTGGTAAGCAGAAAACATTGCAAAATCCTACTACAATAGATATTTTGACTTTAAATTTTTATGTATGTTTAGCGCTGAAGATTTAAGGCAAAAGTTAGAGGGCAATCGGAGAAAGTAAGTAAAAATTATGCTTGGTTTTTTCAAAGCTTTTAGCGCAATGGTAAAGAGTTCATCGAAAGATCCTCAAAACTTGTAAAAGATCTCCTGTCAATGCAATGGTACTGAGTGAGGACCAGCAGCGTTCTTTTGTGACGACAAGGTATAGCGAAAAAAATCTACACGCAAAAAAAATGACTGCGAAAGAGTTTTTGTCAAAATTCATCATACTGGAATGTAGTGAAATCAAAGAAACTGACAATGCTTAGACAGGCCTGCTAGTCTTTCAAAAACACAACAAATATTTTATCAGACTAATTTCGAAATTTACTAAAACGCTTATGACGGAATTTTCCGAAACATCTAAAGAATATGCATTCTGGGACGAAAAAAAGCAATTAAACGTGCGACTTTTTTGTGAAGTTGTGCGTTTTTAAACTCTCCGTCTTTTGTTTTGTCTTTTGAAGGAAGGATGGAATTATTGAGCTTGGAATGGCTTTTTTTCTTCAGACGAATTTCGACTTTCTAACTAGCCGATTTAAAATTGAAAATTATATACGAACTGAAACTTATGGACAATTTGAGCTCAAGCGATAATTTTCAGTAAAACTAAGGCGGCTTGAGCTTATTTTTGAGAGCTAACTTTTTTTTCTGTTAACGCGTGAGCGGCCACTTAACAGGGCTCAAAAATCGTTCCCATTTGAATTGAGGCAATTTTTTTTTAGAAATAACAATACGCAATTTTCATTTTTCTTGTGCTTAACAATGTTTGTGGTGGAATGCATATTTTTTTTCTGAAATTTTATCAATTTCTAAGTTATTTAAAAAAAACAACTGATTCTTAAGACTGTAAGCGGCAGTCGGAACACGGTCTTGTCATAATACCAGCAGTTTTGTTTAAAAACGCGTTGCTCTGCGGCCAATCATATCAGTCAAAACTAAATTGAGGGACACTCATTGATTCAAAGATAATTAGCTAGTAGATGAATTAGGTATAACTTTGTAATTGACATTTATTGTTATCAAAAGATTTCACAAAAAAAAAGAAAAAATTAAAAAAAAAAAGAACTTTTTTTTGAAAATTTTATGGTTTATAAATAAATATAAAACAACCGCAGATACCTTAAAGGGTAATGGGAATATTCATGGCTGATACGAGCGGCGTCTTTTCTTTTTAATTATCCATTTGTTTGAAATGAGTTATTCGTTTGATCCAAATTGGTAGAAGATTTCCTGTCATCAAATCTTGTCAAATGACGATTTATCCCCTTCAGGTATAATGCCTCGCCATTGATCGGTAATAACTTTGCAGCATGAAAGATTTTTCTATTTACCTTATTGCGAGGCTCAGTAAGAAATACTTTTTTTTCATAAATTAAAAAAATTGTGGTAAGTTTACCTTCAAATGACAGAAATCAATTTTGCAAACAGTGAAGTAACTTTTTTGGTGTATGTGTATAGCAACAAATTGTTTTGTATGCCTAGAACGAATAGTTAAATGGTAGGCAACTTTACTAGGAGACAAAAGCTCTGTAGGGCAGGAAAAAGCGTAACATTAAAAGGAAATCAACACATCCTACGTCATCATGTGAAAAGTAAACAAAAACAACTATATGCACGCTTCCTCACTTTTTTTTTATTATTCACCAGACTTCAGAAGTATAGTACAAATTACGCTTTCTGCTGCAGATTTTTTGGTGGTCTTGCTTCAGGCGGAAACGAAGAATAGAAACCAAAACTTTGCGCGCTTCGATTCGACTGAGTCTTTTCAAAAATTGATGAGAATGCGTATCTACTTTATCCAATTATATTTATTCAAACCTTTTGCTTTAATAAATATACAATCTATGTTCCCAAAAATAGTGTAATGAAAAATCCATGTTTGCATAAAAAATCGTTTATTTCATAATAACATTCTTATTAACGTTCGATATTGCTTTCTACTTAGTATAATATAAACATTGAAAATTAGTTCTTATACTGTATTTATGGAGGCAAGGGTTACTTTTTCAATATATATCATATGAAACTCAAGGTGTTTTTTTTGTGAAATTCAGAAGGCATAATATTTTAATGGACTTACCTTTGGGAGCTGCAGGAGTTTGAATCGAGGGAAAATGTTGCGCAATAAAGTAGGCTGAACTTTTAAATGATCACTCCTTACTCTCAAAGGGCTCTCTGTTGTTTTTGAGAGCTTCAAGGCGAAGCGGATATGTGTGATTAAATAGCTACGGGGTACCAGTAGTCGAATTCAAGGCGGGGCTTTAAACTCGACAACTATGCAGGCATTTCGCGGGAGAGTAAGGCAGCGGTTTTTGCGGGACGCTATTAAGTCACGGCGACAACACGGCAAGTTTTTTGATACCTTTTTGAACTTCCTTCCAGTTGGTTGAAATTTTCGGAGCGCTGTTTCAGTATAAGTTCGCGTGTAGAATAACAGATCGCTTGTGTTTTTATATACTGTAAATAGAGATGTCAGAGAACAATGGGTTCCTGGTATAATATTATTGCAGCAAATATAGCCCGCGCACAGATACCGTCTCCTCGCAAATTAGACGACATCGTTATAATTGGGACGCGATGACGATGGAAAAATATGGAAGTGAAAAGGACAAAACAGTAGTCGACGGTGGTATGTTGATGGTATGGCTAGGAAAGAGACAAAAATATGGATAAAAATGAGATGAAACACAGGGATGCGGAAGACAGGGAATGAAAAAGAGAGCTTTTGGGGACAAATTTGCTTCTATAAACATCATCGCATCTAGGCGAATACCAAGCACTGCTGCTGCGACCCAATTGGCTATCTTCATTTCACTTGCATCGCCTCTTATTTTTTCACCCCAACCCTATTTTCCAGTCCCGTCCCGTCCCGTCCCGTTCCGTCCTGTCTCTTATTTTACCTTCGCTCCCAGCGCTCCATTTGCGCCACCGCCACATTAGCTCAGTAGCTCAGACTTGGCAGTTAGAGTACCGCCAACACACGCCAACACAGCCCAACCACCATGTTCACTCAGCCGAAACACACTCCAAGCCGAATGATCTCTAAATCTACTTTTTATACTCTGTCTATTTTCTGACATGAGACTGCTTTTTAGCTATGCAAGTTTACGCAGGAATGTGTAAAAAGTCCTAAAAACTTCCATTTTGACAAAAAAAAATTGAGCGTTCTTGAAATTTGTAGACCCTAATTGAGGCAAAAAGTTGTCAGGGCTACAAAAGGTTTTCCAGAAAAAAACCCAAAGGATATTTGAACGTTTTGTGTTGAGGTCAAGGTTTAAATCGATCAAGTTTTTGATGTACTTTTCCTTAAATTTGAATTTCGATGCAGACAAACATTTTAAAACCTTAGGTTTTTTTTAAAAATTTTGGAATTATGTCAATATTTTTTGGGGTTTGGGAGTGGAAAGTTTTGTTTTCGACTTTGTGAAAATGGTAAATGTACTAAAATATTGAGCACAGCTTGTGCGTTGTGTTGTCTGGAATGGAGACCTTAATTCTATCTATCTATCTCGCTCTTTCGCTCTCTCATTCGATTGGATGTTATCTAACTTTGCCTGTGCTTGGGTCCCCCTACCTCCTTCCCCCTACCCCCTACACACCCAGCCGCCTATCGCCTATCTTTCTCTCAATTGCGTCTCCCCTTCCCACTCTAGATATTCAAATGGAACAACAAAGTCGAATTAGCATAAAAATTAGTAGCAGAAATTCCCAAAAATAGTGTATGAAGTTGAAAAAATAGAGAAAGTGTGAAGAAGTAAGACAATGTAGAAAAAGTTGTGAAGTAGTGTAAGAAATGTAAAAGAATGTGAAAAATGTGGAAAAATGTGAAAAGAGTATGAGGAATTTGAAATAAAAAATGTGAAATAAGAAATAGTGAAAAAAAAACATGAATTTAATGTGAAAATTTTTTTAAAATTCTGAAAAAAACTAAGGTGAATGAATATGAAAAAAAAAATGAAATAATGTAAAAAATAACTGTAAGAAAATGGAAAAAAAGTTAAAGAATACGCTCTCACACCAAAAGTTGATACAAAAGGTTCTAACTTTGCTTGACTGCTTTACTTGTTTTGTTTTTTAATCGAACATGATGATGAGATGGTTTTTATAGCTCAATTTCTAAATTTTATTGCATACAAATTTATAAATTTTGAGGAGATAAATACAAGCTTGAAAAGTTTGAACTAAGATCCATTTTTTTTTCTTAAAAGATGGAATGTGTTTCCATCGTAAGCTTAATGCGGTTGGGATTCGATTAACATTTATACTTTCGAACCAAAAGTTTTCAGGATTTCGGATGTGTCTGCAACTTGACTCATCTGCTAATTGAGCTCAAACTTCAGTTGTGTTGTGCCCGCAATGACTGCGCTGTTGATACTGCTAGTGCGAGAAATTGCCTGCTGTTTTTTTTACCTATGTGCAACCAGCAAGGAGACAACTTCCATGTAATACTGGTCAGCAAGCAGACAAGTTTGGCAACTCTGAATTCTGATTGGCTAAAAAAGGACGCGCCGCATTGCTTAAGATTATTCATTCGAAAATTTTTTGAAAGTTTTTTTTTCAAACCGATTAAAAGAAAGTTGAGCCAATATTTGAAGTATATTAACAAAAATTAACAAAAATTGTTCTGATATTTATCAGATTGATCTAATATTTTTCCAACAAAATTCTTTCATAAGAAACTGAAAAACAGGTCTGCTTGCTTTACTGGTCTGTCTATTTAACAGGTTGTTTATTTACTGTAAGCATTTTTACTGTTGTTTCTTTTCATTTTTGTACTGCAAGAGCCTATATCCTAGTCCAGTGTTTCCTCCATGCTTCCATATTTTTCACTTTCAACTTTAAACTCCAACACCCCCCCCCCCCCCCCACCCCCGCATTCTCGACCCTTGACCCCTTTGGGACCGAGATGGTCTGTCTGCTCCAAGTCAGTGAAGTTAAACTAATTCAGACTTGGTCGCCTGTTCAAGAGTGTCCTAATGCACTACTGAGTGTTTTTAAACCACCAACACTGCGACCCAAATCCCAGCCATATGCCATAGCCGATAGCTCAATTAACCTAAGACAGGTGAAAAGTCGCGATATTGAAGTTCTGTATAGAAAAAAAATACTTGAAAGCCTCAAAGCTATTTTGATCATTAAGTGATTGAGCAAACGAAACAGCAATAAAACCTAAAATGGTATTCTGAATTTCTGTCAACATATCTGTCGGCTTAGTTTCCCCGACAAAAGTTTTCCCCTTAGAGAGGAAGCCATAAGTTTTCCCGCATGGCTAGACACAGCCTAGGAGTCTATATAGGGATATAATATACAGGCCGTGACTTCTAAAGTTGGCAAAAGAAAGGAAAAAGGAAGCCTTTGCTTTGTGTCTTTGTGTCTGAAGAAAAGCGAAAACAGAAATGAGAATTTGACGTTGTCGCTCCAAGCGATGTTGGGCTGGTTCGTCTTTAATCCAATCGATTCATTTTAGATGCAGTTTCTACCATCTTACCAACTCTACTTGTGACCCATTGAGGGACTTAACAGATAGATAAAAAACAGATTTTCCAATAAATCTTGAATGAAAAATGTAAGGAAGGTCATCTGCTAAATTTCTCGAAACGTACCACAAAATTAGATGTTGAAAAAAACACTAGATTTCCAACTGAAATAATTTTCTGGGAAAATTTTTTCTGCCGATTCTGGCCTCGACATTTTCGCATTTCTTTTTGATAATTGATCATTGAATTTTTGAATTTTTTTGGAGCATTTGAAATATGGCATTAATAACTTCATCGAAGGTTGGTGCTACACGCTTTTTCACATTTTTTTGCGGTTAGACCCGATCTACACAGATGAATATCTACACAGATGAAAATCACCCCAAAGTGAAAAGCAGAAGTCATCACCCGCACGTGACAAGATGTGAGCTGAATTAGATTTTAGAAGGCTGATTAAAAAAGTGACCAAAATTAGTGACAGAAGCATTTTTTTCTGATGACAATTTTCAGCAAGAACGTGTTAGGACTTTCACATTATAGAATAGGGAGTTTAACATTCCAAATAAGTTGCCAATTTTCATCAAAGCAGTTCTGCTTGAAAAAACTTGATGTGAGTGTGAACACCAGCAAATTCAATGGCAGTGCACCTGATTTCTGTGGATTTCGTAAGGCTCAACAAAACCTAAAGTAGAGTATGATAAAAGAGCGGACAAAATTGAGAGCTTGAATTTGCCATTTAACTTTAGGGGGAGATTTTACACTTGGTCTGTTCAAAGGGGAGATAGTTCACATAGGCCAAAAGAGCATGGTTCACATGGGCCATGGAAATAGCTATTTTTTTCTCAGCCACTATTCAGAATATAGGGTTGAAGGTTTGCCAAAGGCGTGATGAAACAACTTGGATGGACCGAGCAAAAATTGGCGAATTTCACTTCGAAGGAGTAAGTTAGCCAGTACATCTCCACTAATTTTAGAGCCTGCTGAGCCGGACTTAATCCTTATGCCGCCGAAAAACAACAGATAAATTAATCGAACGTTTTACTTTGACTGGTGTCAAAAACGGTCAAATATGTTTTAAAGACACATTTGGAGCTTAAACCAAAAATTGGATGAAAATCACACACAACACTTCTGCTAATGAGAGTCCTCCAAAACGTTTGCTCTAACTGTTCTTTTGTTGATAGAATTCGATCATCAGCGCAAAGTTATTCATAACATTTTAGCCGTTTTCTTACGCCGGACTAAGTAGATCTGTTAACACTGCTATGTAACATATTCGTGACAGGAAGAGTAGGTCAAGCTCAGCAGCTTCCCAAAAAACTAATTTGAACCAATTAACTCACAATTTTTTAAATTTAATTGCAAGGGTGTATCTGCACAAGAACACCGCTAAAACTAAATCTGAAATACTGGTGTATTTACACTTTCAATGGAAAGTTTTGGCTCGGTTAAGTCCTTTCAAATTGTTTGAGCTAGCATTTGTCAATCTTTCAAACCTATATCGAAATTAGTTGCCGCGAAAACAACAACAAGACTGCTCGTATCAGGGCGAAGCCCTGAATGTTCCGACTGCCTTTTAAGGTTTATGGAGCAGCAGTAATAACACAAAAAATTAAATGATATAAAATAAAATGAATTTTTTTTATATTTGAAATTTTTTATGAAAATCATCCCCCCCCCACACGCCATATAAAGTACAAAAAGATAGATTTCGTTCCTTGTAACAAACCAATTATGGCAAATAAGCTCCGTTCAACCAATTTGGAACGATTTATAAGACGGAATAAATCTCCGCTTACGCGTTAATAGCGCGAATTATATCGCGCGTTAATTGTCCCTAATTGGTTAAAATGGTCAAAATGGCAATCTTTAAACCCTCAAAACTTTACGCAAAATGATCACAGGTAAAATATCTTTTCAAATTTTAGCTCAGGACAACAATGGCTTTCGAATGATATAAAAAAATTCCGTCAAAAGTCCGTTAAAAAGTCGAAATTTGTCTGAAGAAAAAAAAACCACCCCGATCACAAACATTCCGTTACTTTCGTATCGAAAGTCGGAACAAAAACGTGAAGAAACTCATATTTTTTTCATTGACTTGCGTTTAATTGGCCTTTTTTGCAACTAGCTAATTTTTTAACTAGGAAACTATGAAAACTAGTTCACAAACAAAATTATCAACAGTGTAATTAGCGCAAGAAAATTTTTTACCGCAATTATCTGCTTGCGAATACTACTTTTGTAAAATCGGTCTGAATAAAAAACTACCCCCAGGCGTCTATATTTCTCACTCTCTTCGAAATTCGAAACAACAATCATGTGAAGCAAACCTTAAGACCAAAGTGAGCAACCGTATACATGCGTGAATTCTAATTACCAGTCTACGCATCTTGTCACTCAAAAGTGGACCAGTCAAGTAAACTCATGGGTGGATCTAGGATTATCTCGAGAGGGGGGGAGTGTGTTTGAGGATGTTCAAAAAATGTCTTAACTTTTGGCGAGCTTTTTTTCTGAGATCTCTCCCAAATCATTATAAAGACTATATTTTGACCAATTTTTCTTTCGATGCAAACTTTCGAAAAAAAGACAAGCAAAACAGCGTTTTTACGCGCTTTTCGGAAAATTTTGGTCAAAATATCACGTTTTATCGGCGCGCGCTCCTCACTCAAACTTTTTATATATTGGGGCGCCGAGAAACAGTCAAACAACTACCTATAAGAACCTGGTGAACCTGAAATAATTCAAATAAGTTTTTTTCAGGCGGAAATTTAACCGTGTAGAAACCCACTTGGATCACGAATAAAAGTATTTTGTTTTAACAAAAGTACAAGTCCCATTTGAAGCTAACTTGTGGTTCTGAATTTTGCGTAGAGCTAGGACATATCGGAAGTTTCTCTTATTTCCCATTTTGCGGCCTAACAGTTAAATAGATCAGAACTACAGTAAAAACTTGGACTCGATGTGTAAGATCATTTAAAAATTACACCACGCAAAATGGCTAATTTTGGTCTGCGACGCAAATTTGCAAAATATGTTTGCGATGCGAGACAAAAAGATATTTTGTTGTTATTGTTTAAATTGATTGAGCTTTTGTGCTTTTGAGCTTAATAAATTACTTGAGCTTTCATAGTATTGATAATTTAACATCATCCTGATATATTTTGTAAGCAATAAGGATGCATCTAGTGGGTTCATATATCATATATATAGCAAAAAAGAACACTTTTAAAAACTCCGAATTTTTCATCCTAATAGTTTTAAGCCCATCACATCTTAATGCGTGCTTACATAAAAGTATAGATCAAATCGTTTTAAGAAATGCTTAAAACTGTTCATACGTAAACAAAAAAAAACAGATGATAAGATTCATGCTTTTAAAAAATGAAAGCATATTTCAATGATCAAACTAAAACTGTTTTTGAAAAGTTTTCTACTCAATTAATTAAGGTGTCGGTTTGGGTTAGATAAAAAAAATTAAATTTTATTGACGAAGATCAGCAAACTTCAATAGTGAAAAAAGAGTTTCTGCAAAGAAGTTGAACGCCATAGCTTCTTTCAAACGAAAACTTTCAAATCAAAACTGTTGATAACAAAGTGGTTACACATGTATATAAGTAGGAAGATAACTTTGTAAAGGATTTTGAACAAAAAAAACTACCTGACACTATTCGAATTAACAGATACTCTTATAGATAACAGAGACTTCGATCATTCACAAATCCGCGTCTGTATGTTCCTGGATTCCAGAGACATGTCTTTAAACATGTTCCAAAATGTAAGTGGATTCCACTTACAAAATTTTTGCGCATTCCGCATAAAAACACCTGCAACGTAAAGTTTGTCGGCACAATTGTTTTGTTGCGAATATAGGTAGTTGTTCTGGATTCCGCAAATGTAAACAAATTCCGCAAATGTAGGTGGATTTCGCAATTTTATAGGGATTCCGCTTACAATTTGCGGAATCGCTTAGAATTTGTGAATTCCGCTTACAATTTGCGGATTCCACTTACAGTCGCGGATTCCGCGACCGCTTAATTTTACTAAACACATATATTAATATTTGTTCATGAATTTCACAAAACTTGTTGCGGATTCCACAAATTTTGTTGCTGATTCCGCAAATTTGCTTGTTCTTACAGCGATTTTGAGCAATACAGCGTGGTAGCTATTTGTCCGTGGAATCCAAAACAGCAAAGAAGATCAAAAAAAGTAGCGTTGCGGATTCCGCGACAAATCTGATTTTGACCTGTTGCTTACAATTCACAAAACGGACAGTTTGGCCTCGTAATGTTTGTATTGATGATACGCTTTTCTGCTGATATTAGATCGTCGTTTGTATTTTTTCATTTAAAGTAAAAATACCTTTGTTTTTTATTCGAAATAAAAACTAAATTACCTTTTGGTTTACTCGGACAATAACAGATCTTTTCTAAGATGCCGTTTTCCGCAGCTTCGGCTACTTTAATTGAAACAATTCAATCCCGGGCCACATACAACCCATTCGAACAACTCAACATGCTATTTAATCACAAAGTGTGGCCACCAATGGTAAAAAAAACTCATTTGGGTCTCAAAGCACCAAACAAAGCGTTAGAATTATCATTCCGATCATTGAATTTTTTAAAGAGATAAACAAGTATTTGCGGAATCAAAACGATCAAGAAAATAGCTTTAAACAACGGCTAGGGAGACCGCTAGAGGTAATCTATGTATTTAATGAACGGATTTAGGGAGAATTTACAACTTCTTTGGTGGAGTTTTATGAATTGGCTATTTTGACTGAAAAGTAATTGACAAGTCTACAAAAATTACCTAATTAAATTTAATGGGAGGTTTCCAGGTTTGCTAACCTGCAGTAAAAACTGACATTCAAGCATTGTAATAAATACTATATGCGGCTTAATCGATTAGATACTTTTTGGTCTATCTGAGTTAGCGATGACCTTGACGTATTATCATATTGTAGTGTGTGCTAGTGACTCTCCTCTACCTGGTACAGAAACATGTTATTCAAAATCAATATTTTTGGATTTAAATACCTACCACTCATGAAGGTTGAAAAAACTTGATGTGAGTGTGAACACCAGCAAATTCAATGGCAGTGCACCTGATTTCTGTGGATTTCGTAAGGCTCAACAAAACCTAAAGTAGAGTATGATAAAAGAGCGGACAAAATTGAGAGCTTGAATTTGCCATTTAACTTTAGGGGGAGATTTTACACTTGGTCTGTTCAAAGGGGAGATAGTTCACATGGGCCAAAAGAGCATGGTTCACATGGGCCATGGAAATAGCTATTTTTTTCTCAGCCACTATTCAGAATATAGGGTTGAAGGTTTGCCAAAGGCGTGATGAAACAACTTGGATGGACCGAGCAAAAATTGGCGAATTTCACTTCGAAGGAGTAAGTTAGCCAGTACATCTCCACTAATTTTAGAGCCTGCTGAGCCGGACTTAATCCTTATGCCGCCGAAAAACAACAGATAAATTAATCGAACGTTTTACTTTGACTGGTGTCAAAAACGGTCAAATATGTTTTAAAGACACATTTGGAGCTTAAACCAAAAATTGGATGAAAATCACACACAACACTTCTGCTAATGAGAGTCCTCCAAAACGTTTGCTCTAACTGTTCTTTTGTTGATAGAATTCGATCATCAGCGCAAAGTTATTCATAACATTTTAGCCGTTTTCTTACGCCGGACTAAGTAGATCTGTTAACACTGCTATGTAACATATTCGTGACAGGAAGAGTAGGTCAAGCTCAGCAGCTTCCCAAAAAACTAATTTGAACCAATTAACTCACAATTTTTTAAATTTAATTGCAAGGGTGTATCTGCACAAGAACACCGCTAAAACTAAATCTGAAATACTGGTGTATTTACACTTTCAATGGAAAGTTTTGGCTCGGTTAAGTCCTTTCAAATTGTTTGAGCTAGCATTTGTCAATCTTTCAAACCTATATCGAAATTAGTTGCCGCGAAAACAACAACAAGACTGCTCGTATCAGGGCGAAGCCCTGAATGTTCCGACTGCCTTTTAAGGTTTATGGAGCAGCAGTAATAACACAAAAAATTAAATGATATAAAATAAAATGAATTTTTTTTATATTTGAAATTTTTTATGAAAATCATCCCCCCCCCCACACGCCATATAAAGTACAAAAAGATAGATTTCGTTCCTTGTAACAAACCAATTATGGCAAATAAGCTCCGTTCAACCAATTTGGAACGATTTATAAGACGGAATAAATCTCCGCTTACGCGTTAATAGCGCGAATTATATCGCGCGTTAATTGTCCCTAATTGGTTAAAATGGTCAAAATGGCAATCTTTAAACCCTCAAAACTTTACGCAAAATGATCACAGGTAAAATATCTTTTCAAATTTTAGCTCAGGACAACAATGGCTTTCGAATGATATAAAAAAATTCCGTCAAAAGTCCGTTAAAAAGTCGAAATTTGTCTGAAGAAAAAAAACCACCCCGATCACAAACATTCCGTTACTTTCGTATCGAAAGTCGGAACAAAAACGTGAAGAAACTCATATTTTTTTCATTGACTTGCGTTTAATTGGCCTTTTTTGCAACTAGCTAATTTTTTAACTAGGAAACTATGAAAACTAGTTCACAAACAAAATTATCAACAGTGTAATTAGCGCAAGAAAATTTTTTACCGCAATTATCTGCTTGCGAATACTACTTTTGTAAAATCGGTCTGAATAAAAAACTACCCCCAGGCGTCTATATTTCTCACTCTCTTCGAAATTCGAAACAACAATCATGTGAAGCAAACCTTAAGACCAAAGTGAGCAACCGTATACATGCGTGAATTCTAATTACCAGTCTACGCATCTTGTCACTCAAAAGTGGACCAGTCAAGTAAACTCATGGGTGGATCTAGGATTATCTCGAGAGGGGGGGAGTGTGTTTGAGGATGTTCAAAAAATGTCTTAACTTTTGGCGAGCTTTTTTTCTGAGATCTCTCCCAAATCATTATAAAGACTATATTTTGACCAATTTTTCTTTCGATGCAAACTTTCGAAAAAAAGACAAGCAAAACAGCGTTTTTACGCGCTTTTCGGAAAATTTTGGTCAAAATATCACGTTTTATCGGCGCGCGCTCCTCACTCAAACTTTTTATATATTGGGGCGCCGAGAAACAGTCAAACAACTACCTATAAGAACCTGGTGAACCTGAAATAATTCAAATAAGTTTTTTTCAGGCGGAAATTGAACCGTGTAGAAACCCACTTGGATCACGAATAAAAGTATTTTGTTTTAACAAAAGTACAAGTCCCAATTGAAGCTAACTTGTGGTTCTGAATTTTGCGTAGAGCTAGGACATATCGGAAGTTTCTCTTATTTCCCATTTTGCGGCCTAACAGTTAAATAGATCAGAACTACAGTAAAAACTTGGACTCGATGTGTAAGATCATTTAAAAATTACACCACGCAAAATGGCTAATTTTGGTCTGCGACGCAAATTTGCAAAATATGTTTGCGATGCGAGACAAAAAGATATTTTGTTGTTATTGTTTAAATTGATTGAGCTTTTGTGCTTTTGAGCTTAATAAATTACTTGAGCTTTCATAGTATTGATAATTTAACATCATCCTGATATATTTTGTAAGCAATAAGGATGCATCTAGTGGGTTCATATATCATATATATAGCAAAAAAGAACACTTTTAAAAACTCCGAATTTTTCATCCTAATAGTTTTAAGCCCATCACATCTTAATGCGTGCTTACATAAAAGTATAGATCAAATCGTTTTAAGAAATGCTTAAAACTGTTCATACGTAAACAAAAAAAAACAGATGATAAGATTCATGCTTTTAAAAAATGAAAGCATATTTCAATGATCAAACTAAAACTGTTTTTGAAAAGTTTTCTACTCAATTAATTAAGGTGTCGGTTTGGGTTAGATAAGAAAAATTAAATTTTATTGACGAAGATCAGCAAACTTCAATAGTGAAAAAAGAGTTTCTGCAAAGAAGTTGAACGCCATAGCTTCTTTCAAACGAAAACTTTCAAATCAAAACTGTTGATAACAAAGTGGTTACACATGTATATAAGTAGGAAGATAACTTTGTAAAGGATTTTGAACAAAAAAAACTACCTGACACTATTCGAATTAACAGATACTCTTATAGATAACAGAGACTTCGATCATTCACAAATCCGCGTCTGTATGTTCCTGGATTCCAGAGACATGTCTTTAAACATGTTCCAAAATGTAAGTGGATTCCACTTACAAAATTTTTGCGCATTCCGCATAAAAACACCTGCAACGTAAAGTTTGTCGGCACAATTGTTTTGTTGCGAATATAGGTAGTTGTTCTGGATTCCGCAAATGTAAACAAATTCCGCAAATGTAGGTGGATTTCGCAATTTTATAGGGATTCCGCTTACAATTTGCGGAATCGCTTAGAATTTGTGAATTCCGCTTACAATTTGCGGATTCCACTTACAGTCGCGGATTCCGCGACCGCTTAATTTTACTAAACACATATATTAATATTTGTTCATGAATTTCACAAAACTTGTTGCGGATTCCACAAATTTTGTTGCTGATTCCGCAAATTTGCTTGTTCTTACAGCGATTTTGAGCAATACAGCGTGGTAGCTATTTGTCCGTGGAATCCAAAACAGCAAAGAAGATCAAAAAAAGTAGCGTTGCGGATTCCGCGACAAATCTGATTTTGACCTGTTGCTTACAATTCACAAAACGGACAGTTTGGCCTCGTAATGTTTGTATTGATGATACGCTTTTCTGCTGATATTAGATCGTCGTTTGTATTTTTTCATTTAAAGTAAAAATACCTTTGTTTTTTATTCGAAATAAAAACTAAATTACCTTTTGGTTTACTCGGACAATAACAGATCTTTTCTAAGATGCCGTTTTCCGCAGCTTCGGCTACTTTAATTGAAACAATTCAATCCCGGGCCACATACAACCCATTCGAACAACTCAACATGCTATTTAATCACAAAGTGTGGCCACCAATGGTAAAAAAAACTCATTTGGGTCTCAAAGCACCAAACAAAGCGTTAGAATTATCATTCCCATCATTGAATTTTTTAAAGAGATAAACAAGTATTTGCGGAATCAAAACGATCAAGAAAATAGCTTTAAACAACGGCTAGGGAGACCGCTAGAGGTAATCTATGTATTTAATGAACGGATTTAGGGAGAATTTACAACTTCTTTGGTGGAGTTTTATGAATTGGCTATTTTGACTGAAAAGTAATTGACAAGTCTACGAAAATTACCTAATTAAATTTAATGGGAGGTTTCCAGGTTTGCTAACCTGCAGTAAAAACTGACATTCAAGCATTGTAATAAATACTATATGCGGCTTAATCGATTAGATACTTTTTGGTCTATCTGAGTTAGCGATGACCTTGACGTATTATCATATTGTAGTGTGTGCTAGTGACTCTCCTCTACCTGGTACAGAAACATGTTATTCAAAATCAATATTTTTGGATTTAAATACCTACCACTCATGAAGGTTACTTTCATGCATTTGATTGAAACTGATTGTGGATCCGTAGGCGGCTTATAAGTGCTTCAATTTCATCAGTCAAGTAGTTTCAACATTTTTTTTTCAGTTTTTCCGCAGAGAAAAAGGGGTTATTAATCTATCGAGTCAACTCAAAAAACCTCAGCCCTGACAACTATTTCAGCTACAAAACTTTTTAACCCCGGAAATATTTACGTTAGATTTGGTTTAAATTGAGCATTATTTTTAAGTTTGTCAGGATCAGACTTAAAACACTATGAAATAAACATAAATTCAACAAGAATGCACTTATCGGAGCGATACCCTGAATGTTCCGACTTCATTTTGACGTTTAAAGTAGTGTTTGAAATCATCGAATTAAAGCGAGAAGCTGATAAAAATTTCCAAAAAAAAAACAAAATTGTTTTTCCCATTTAAAAAATTCATCTCATCTAATGCAAAGCACAAGCAGCGTCTGGTAAAAACACAGCTATCTAGTCTTAAAACAGTTTTATTATAGGTTTTTGTTAGATATAAGTTATATAATAATTTTGTTATAAAGTTTAGATAAAGATTTTGAAATCATAAACCGGGTATTGTCAAGGGTTCAATCCATGTTGTAAAAGGTGGAGTATTTGTACTAGGTTGGATTTTGTAAATGCTTAGCCGTTGATTTTGTTAACTAAATTGCTGGAGAAATTTTTACAAGATCTCATAGGAGGACAAAAAAACAAAAAAAAACGCTATTGGAGAACCAATTCGTTCTATCAAAAACTAGCGAAAATCGACAATCGAAAACAAAAACCTGTATAGATTATAAAATCAAAAAAATGGCGAGCAAAAAACAGAAAGGGTATGCAAACTACATTAGGTTTGAAAGTGACAAACAAAAAGTGAAGTTTGCAAAAACTAGCATTGCTTTACAAAAGCTGCTAGCCAAAAAACAAAAACAACTTTACCCAAACAAATTTGAAATTGAAAAAGCTTGTTTCAAAAGTTCAAGAGAATAATCGGGTGAAAGTAAAAAACTTGTTGGTTTAAGCCAAGAAAAACTACAAAAAAACACATTTATATATATATCAAGTTTTTACGTTAACTTCATACAAAGTACAGTCGTGATTTTTTGGGGTTCGATACCTTTCTCTTTAAAAAATAGGAAGGGCAAAAAGTATCACCCTGAAAGAAAAAATAAGCCAAATGTTAGAGCGAAACGTTTTTCCAGATTTTCTTAAAATAGCCATAGTCATTCCAATTTATACACAGAGGCGAAGCTTCGCTTCACACACCCTAACGAAACATGGCAAAAAGTAGCTCCTTAAAATGCAATAAGTCAAAGTCAAAATAAGTCCAGAATTTGCAAATTTTTGACTAGCTCTGGGTTACGAACCTGCAACCTTGAGAATTAGAGTCTCACATACTAACTACTCAGCCACAGATGTTCCAAGCCCTAGCCACAGTAAAGCACAGAACAGATGCTATGCAACTTCTAAGGCTAAAGTGAATTTCCAAATAAGTGAACATTTTTAATGAATACATTTATTTGCGAGTTAGATTAGAAAACAAAAGAAGATTTTTATTAATACACTTAGCTAGTGTAAAAAGTATAACAAAGCAAGAACTAGATAACTATAGGAAATTATATTTTTACAGCTTTCAGCAAGTTTTGTTTTGAAAAATAAAATTGATTTTTTAGATGAAAACACTGATTTGATAAACTTAATTCGGGCTCGGACCTAAATTTTCAACAAAGATGATTTGGTAACTTTCATGAAAGTTTGGAAAGCAAAAACACCAATGTATCACATGCAATTTTGATAGATTTCAAAACAGCGTTTCTTATTATTTCACAAGTAGACTACGAAGTTCACAGGATTGAGTCCTCGACCCACTTCTGTTAATTTTAATAATGAAAAACTTACCAACAATTACAAACTCAAAAACTTATAATTATACATTGAAAATTCAACAGTGAAGCAAAAAGAACGAGATGAACACGACTACAGTGAGGGTTTATCAAAAATAGGAAGTTGTTGGAAATAATAAAGCTAAAATTGAGCTTTGATAAAACAAAAGAAACTGATGATGATAAAAAAGTATCTGTACTAAAAATTTGGGTAGTCACATGGAGGCAAATTGAGGTTTCGAAATCCATATTGACTTTTTCAGCAAATTTTTTTTGTGTATGTGTGTTGCTCTACCGATTAAATGACGTACTACTAATTAAAATCTATGTCAGTCACATTCAGTCAATTCTGCAATACAGGGTTTTAATGTACGGCACAGCCAACAAAACATCGCAACAAAAACTTGAAATGAAACTCAAAAAAAATGAGATGATTTTTAGAAAAACAAAGAGGTCCGTCAGTAGCATTATTTAAAGAAACTTACAAGATATGTTCGATATGAAAACTGCACATAAAGGAGTGAAAAAAATTCAGAACGACAAATTTCTTCACTGGCAAAATATCAAAAGAATAGGTGTACGTATTAGAAAACAATTCAGTTTTTTTTTCAAAAAATGATTGCACATTTTGCTGATACGGTCAGCAATTTTAATGATAGTCATTTAAATTTTTTTCTTTGGTTTTCGCAATTCCTTCATCAAAAATAAAAAAAGATAGAGCTTTTCTTCTAAAGTATAGTTGTAGAGTTTGGACAACGTATAGTTTCTTATAAATGAAATTCCTTAGCACCTAAGATTATGATAATGTACTGCTTGATATTGTGTCGGGGGTAATATATTTTACTGCGTAATTAAAGCATCACTCCACTAGTCGTATCAGATCTTTTGACGTCTTTGCATGACAATTTTATGTAACTTTGCAATTGTCTATTGAAGAATATCTGATATTTTTTAATGTTCTTTTTTGAAGTCTTGTACATCAGTACAAAACATGGAAACATTATGGCCTACACTCGAACATAATTGAGTCTGCTGGAGGTTTCAAGAAATGTTCGATGAAAAAACATCCGATATGCCACACATCCGCTATGTCGAAGATCCGAGCTTATATAATAAATTCATAATGATGTTAGAATTTCAAGCACTAAATATAGTTCAATTAGCCGTTCCAATTTAGCCGACTCCTAGCTTAACGTCACCAACGGGTTGGAGGGGGGGGGGGGGGGGGTGGGCTTGGTTTGTTGGATTTGAATGACGGGGCGGTGATAACGGGCTATTTTCATCTGGATTCCTACCCTTTGTTAGCAAGTTCGCAGCACGTTAGCGCGACTGTAATTTTGCCGATAGAGGATTATTTAAGCGAACAGAGCGCCTTAGTAAAGCTCTTTTTGGGATGTTTGCAACACTTTTGGTCAACAAGCTAATTTGGAAGAAAAACAAGGGTAAAGCACGGGAAATGATACAAAGCCGACTGCGCTACACCTATTGAAATGTAAGGGAAGGAACACATGTCGACAAAAAACTTGCCGAAAAAAAACACGAGAAATAATATCAAACTGTTAAAATTTTAGTACTTCAGGAGTAAAAATAACAAATTTGGGTGACCATTGAACTTTTTTGTATGTTTTTGAGCATTCTTCCCATCCCATTGCAAAGTTCTCAGGTTGGCGCCGGATAAATTAAATAACTTACATTCGAAAAAAAAATGTTCCTTTTTTCATATTCTCTCCATTTTCATAACAGGCCTTTTAAGCAAATGAGCCGGCATTTACGGGAAGAATTTAAATCACTTTTAGGGAGTTTATCCGGGGAGAGTTAATGGTATGCACAACATCACATCAAGCCTGAAAGGTGAAAAAAATAAGGAAAGGATAGTAAAAGCGATATTTTTTCATTCTTTTTATTTTATCATTGCTGACGTCACAATAATGTATGTATCAATTTATTCATGGAATGTTGCGCAACAAAATGCTACTTTAACCACGTGCATGTACAAAAAACCCTAGGGATAAATGACATTGACGATGTTTTTATGCCCCCTACACCTTGTATGTCTGCAGACTAGCTACAGGCAAAACAGCATATCAATAAATGTGATGATAAAATGAATGAACAAAATCTATTTCATGAAGCTATCAACATCTGATTCTGGTTTTAAAAGGCGTTTTCAATTTCTGTTTTCTTTGAAGAGTTGGCAGTAGAAACATTTTGCGGATATGCGCAACAATCTTCGACTAGCGCAACAACTTTTTAAATAGTTCAAAAGCCGCTTTTTTCGACATCTTGCTACAATGCGTTTTCTGTTTAAAATAATCGGGTCTAGAGCAAACATCCGATGCAGAAAACAATCGATTCTTATGGATTTTTGGCTCTTTTTCAGTTTTCCAGCCCCCTCCTCGAAAAACTACAAAATAAGGCTTTTCAAAAATTGTTCACACGGACGGATAAGAAATGTTGTAAACGTTTGTCCACCTACTCACGCTAACACGTTTTGATGCATTTTAAATATCGATAATTGCGGGTTTCTATCAAATGCAAAAATGAAGTTCTTTTTGTGAAACTTCAAACTAAAATTAAAATTTTTTTCGAGGAAAAATAATTGAATCTGAAGCTCTGTATATTTAAAACAAACCTGCATTTTGTTGAAGCCAAGTATCATGTTCTTAAAAAGAGTATCTGTAAGGAATAATTTCCATTAAAAGTTCCTCTGGAAATCTTAATTCTTTTAAATACTTCTTTCACTCGTTAATAAACTACTCTGAAGAAATAAAATTGCTTTCGTGATTGACTATTTTAACGTCAAACAAAATCTATTTCTTGAAAAATAGCTAAAGGTAAAAACCAAGGCCAAAATATTGAATTTTTTGTCTCAATTGCTATAAATTTTTAGGCGTAAAAAGAACAACAACAACCTATGGTTATAAAGAGCAAAATCAAAACTGAGAATATGGTAATATTTCGTCAGGTGGTAATATTTCAATTTGCTTTGGCGATTGTTCTAACGTTGAATCAGAGTGAAATGTTGCAATAATTTTAAACAAACAGTAAGATAGAGATAGGTTTATTGGGGGAGAAGGGTACTAAAATTTCGGATCGGGCTGAGAATTGAAGAGCTGGTTGTTTTTGGAGTGCACATAGACTAAACGAGAACAGGAAGGAAAGGGGAGGAAATTGGGACCAATTTAACCCCCGAACCGAATCAGTTAAAGCGGAAGCACCCTTGCAGGGGCTGTGACGTCAATGGCAGCAACAAAAAGAGACGAGAGGAGAACGAAAATGACCCGAAATTGATTCACTTTAAAAAAAAAGATTTGGCAACCAATTTTCAAAAACCTAAGTTTTGAAACGATCAAAAAGTTTAGAAGCTGCAAAATCATCGGTGAAACTGAAAGTCTTGAAAAAAATCATTAGAATAGCGAGCGCAAAATACTTGAAATTGAAAACTTTAAAAAACAGAGTTGTTAAATTAACTTAAGGAGCTGTATTTCATCATTTACTTAAAAACACTACTTGTCTGTATTAACATCTAAATTTTCTAAAATTGAAATGGTAAAAATCCATAAGTATAAATAGAAGTAGAAAGAAACTTCTTTTTGTGCAGATAAAACAAATACGAACAATAAACATAACTGTTTGGGAAAAAATGTCCTGCACTTTTGATTGCGAACATCAAAAGTTTTTCGAGACAAGAAGTGCAAAAATTTGTTGAACCAAATCAACGTTTTTTTCAATTACAGTGATAAAAAATCAATAAATTGTACAATTAGGGGGAAATAATCAAATAAAAAAATTGTTGCGACAGTTAAGCACATATGCAGAAGTACCAAAGCACCCATTTCAAAAGACAACTATTTTTAATTTTGCAAAAAAAAAAATCCAAGCATTCAAGTTCTCAAAATAAAAAACTAAATTTTCTCTGCGTCTGCCAACTGACTTTTGAACTAGATTACTTTGAGCATTAAGCTTACAGTGACTTCTGACCATTATTACTTCGCTGTTTACGCGTTGCGTTGTCCATCAACAACGAGAAAGAGCGCGGCTATGTTTAAACGGTCATTTCTTTGAAAAAACTATTGCAAGTGAAATTTTCTTCAAAGGAGACTGTTGTCAATTTTATCATGAAAACCGGAAAACAAAATGCTTTCAGCAATGATCGTTATGTAATAATTGAATCATAGCTGAAGCAATAACTAACTTTTGCAAGTTCGAGGGATAAGATAAAAATGAACGAAATTTATTTTAAGGTTCAAAGTTTTTTTTTCTAATTTTTTTGTTACTGATATATTTTTTTCAAAGTTAACCCTCGAGCAAAAATTACGCGCCATCTTGAGATTGAAATTGATTTAATCTTTATCATTTTGCTCATCCAAGGGTTCCCGCGGTGAGAAAACTTAAACTTGAGCAAAATTATTTCAAATGTTGCTTTCACCATCAATTTTCTTGGCGCAATATCGTTAAGCAAATGAATAATATTTTAAAACTGGAATTAAAACAAACTTTTGTTGCAAAAAAACATCTTTATTAAATTCATAGGTTTTTTCAAGTCAAAAATCAACACAAAAAAAATAATTCAAAAGCATAATATATAATTTCGTTTCCAACTTTTTTATATGATATCCAAGAAAATCTAAATATACTTTGTATAGAAATTTTATATCATCTGTGAAGCCGAAAGTACAAAAAACAAATAAATAAAATTTCAATAAATAAATAAAAATTTTTTAAATCAGTTTAAAGTGATTATATTGATACTAAAAACCCTAATGAAACAAAAACTAGAAGCAATTTACTAACAAATGCACTTACATCAAACTAGAATTTTTTGCAATTGATTTCCTAAGTGAAATTTTTGTATCAAACTAAATTGATTTTGAACCGATCAGAACCAATTTTCCAAAAACCTTTATTTAAATTAGCTGTTTCAAAATGATTGAAAACCATTTCCAGTCAGTACAAAATATGAGATACGGAGAAAAAAGTTCATTTTTTCACTATTTGGGTGATCATCTCAGAAACTGAGGATTGGAACAAACCACACATATTCACTCATTAATTTAAAATGTATAATTATTGCTAGGCAAAAATTGTCTGTTCACAATTGGTACTAGGATTAGATTTCTAGGGCTTCTTTTAAATTGTAAGCAATTGAATATAAAGTCAAATTTCTAAAAGTCTTTTTCCTTCATCTTTAAAGAAAAGGTCATCTGGCTATTCAACTGGACTGTTCAGCACAAAAAATGAAAAAAGTTTCCTTGGACATCATTGAAATAGTTTTAAATTCGGCAATTCAATCAGCATCACGCCAGCGAGAAAACAAAAATTAATTTTGAGAAAAGTTTCTCAATATTTGCGAGTTTTTTCCACCTTATTATGTGTTTTTTTTGTGAAAAAAAAAAGCTTTTTGCCCAGCATTTTTAGCCTCATTTCAAAAAAGTGTTTGAACAAAACAAAAGCTTATAACTTTTGTACTTTCAAATGATTTAAATGATGACACACCAAAAAAAAATGTTACACACCGAAGGTTAAGATTGGAAAACCCAAGCTAAAAGCATTATCGATTTATGTCACAACTATTCGGAAAATTGTAAAATTTTCAAAAACAAGTTGCATGATAAGAAATGATTTGATCACAGCAATTCTTATGCTAATAAATGTTTGATAATGATAGTTTCATTGATTTTGATCATTTTTTCTGAAAAATTGAAAAATGATTATAAGTGGATCATAGAGGGTTTTAACGATCTCTGGACGCAACAACAAAAAGAGAATGAGAAATGTTTGCCGGCCGTAGTATAGAAATTTCTTGAAATTTGCACCGAGTACAATGATAAAATTTTACGCTTTAGCCAGAAAAGCACTACAACCCTCATGAACTTTCATTTGTTCATCCCAACCATAAAACCAAAATATTTGCTAGTCAACTGACTTCAACTACATACAGCATGATAAAACTTTCGCTTCATATATATTTTTTCATAAGTCACACACTATGTTAAGTTTTAGAGAAAGTGTATGCAGTCAAGGTTTGATCTTTCTGAGCTGGTAGTGAATTCAAAAAAAAAACAATTGGAAATTGATTTTGCTGAACTCTATACAAGTCATTTGTCATTAGCTAGCCAATCAATGTTTTCTCGAATTAAACAATCCGCAGAAAACTGTTTAGTCCAATTACCAATTTCATAAAACTTAATGAACTGCCACGCAACAAATTGATCTCAAACCCAACTAAAAACTTTTCGTAAACAATTATTTTTTAATTGCGAACGTCACTTTTCTTTCGAAAAAAATCATCCAAACCATTTTAACCTCGCAGTGATTTCTCAATTTAGTGATTTCTGATCTCTTTAACTATATCCCATCTCAAGTACCTAGTAACGAGTATCCCTCTACAATGAAGCAAGACTGGTCGTATCAGGGCAAAGCCCTGAATGTTCCAACTGTCTTTTAAGGTCTATGGAGCAGTAATAACATGAATAAACTAAATTAAAAAAAAGAATGGAAAATGTTTTTTTTTGTTCCGACTATCGTAACGAAAGTAACGAAATGTTGGTGCTCGGGGAGGGTTTTTTCTTCAGAAAAATTGCGATTTTTAAGTAGCCGTTTTTGACGGAATTTTTAATATCATTCAAAAAGTATTGTTGCATTGTCCTTAATTTTGAGAATTTTTTTACCTGTAATAATTTTTTGCAAAGTTATGGGGGTTTACAGGTTGCCATTTTGGCCAGTTTGAGACAATTCGCGCTAATACTAACGTTGATTTGTTAATGGGAGCAAAATCTATCAATTTGTACTTTATATGGCTCGTGGGGGTATGATTTTCACAAAAACCTCAATTTAAAAAAGATTCCATTTTACTTTTTTTTACATATAATTTGTTTCATGTTATTACTGCTCGATAGAACTCAATGGGCGTTCGAAGGATTCAAGGCTTCACCCTTATACGAGCAGTTTAAAATTGAGTTTTTTGCGAAAATCTCCCCACACACCATATAAAATACCAAGTGATAGGTTTCGCTCGTAGTAGCAAATCAATTGTGGCAAATAAGCTTCTTTCAACAAATTTGGAACGATTTCTACTTTCAACCAAATTGGAACGACTTCTAAGACAAATTGAATCTCCGCTGACGCGTTAATACCGCGAAATATATCGCGCGTTAATTGTCCAAAGTTGGCCAAAATCGCTATTTTTAAACCCCCATAACTTTTCGAAAAACGATCACAGGTGAAATATCTTTTCAAACTTAACTCAAGACCAGGGGCGGATTTAGGGTTGGGGACGGACGGCCCGGCCCCTAAGGGATTTGAACCCTTGCCGACCCAAAGTGTCCCCCTTTTGGTGCTTTTTAAGAAAAAAAGAATTCCATTGTTGGCCAACCGGCCCTAAAAATCATTGGCAAAAAAAATCAGCGGCGCAGAAATTTTGGCAAAAACAGGGACTAAACTGTGCGTAGGGAGAGCTCGAAAAACCACTTCGGTCGACTTAAAAAAAGATCGACAAAATTTCAAAAATTTTTTCCTAGATCCGCCCCTGCTCAAGACAACAAAAACTTTCGAAGGAACTTTAAAAAATTCTGTCAAAAATGACTAGTTAAAAAATCGAAATTTGTCTGAAAAAAAACCCACCCCGAGCATAAATATTCCGTTCTTTTCATTATGAAAGTTGGAACAATAAAACAACGGCTACGCATATGAAAATATTATACCTAGTACAGAATCTCTCCCCCCCCTTTTGCAAAATGTGGGAATATAGCTTAAAAAAATCCGTGCTGACTTTTTACATCTGATCACTTTTTAAAAAATACGGGGGCTTAAATTTGGCAATTAGGCCAATTTGGCATAATTAGCGCACAATTTATTTCATATTTCATTCCGCAAGCTAATTTAGTCATTTTGGTCGAAATATTTATGGTTTCGCTTTTTATTCGATCAATTTGACAGGCAAAGCGAAAATCAACAGCGTTTAATGAAATCAGAATCAACCATAGAGTGATTCGAAGTATAAATTGAACTAAACCAGCTTTGACACGGCTTCATAACCACATGTACTTTATCCGCAACTCTTCGGCTATATTCTAAATAGGCTCTTCTCGGTTTTGATTATAGATTAGAAAAATGGGCTCGCTTGCTTCGGAACTCCACAGACCAATTTTCTGTTTGCGATAGAGATAAATCATTTATGATGCTGAGACATATGATATATACACAAAATTCAGACTTTTTTGATTTCGAAGTTTCTAGTGTCAACAAGTTCGGCTCAGTTATTCGGCTCAATTAAAAAAACGAACTTGTCTGCAAGTTCCATTTTTTATCGGATATCCATATAAACAGATCAAATTAAAATTTAACCAACTCTGTGGAAGCATCTAGAAATGAAGTATAACGAGCGAAGTTATCCCGATTCATTTCCATTGTTTATTTTGTGCCGAACAAAAACCCAGCAAAAACAGTAAAAAAAGAAATCTCAGTTTCACATTACTTTTACAAGTTTTTGTTGAAAACTAATTTGTCGCTTGTTGTTTTCGACTTTCGTAACGAAAATAAGGTAAAATTTGTGCTCGGGTGGAGTTTTTAGGTGGCCATTTTTGACAATTTTTTTAAAATCATTCAAAAGCTATTGTCTTGGAGTTTAAACTTGAAAGAATATTTCACCTGTGATCACTTTACATAAAATTAGGGGCGTTTAAAGACAGCCATTTTACCCCATTTGGGACAATTAACGCGGGATATCTTTCACGCGATTTTTTACTAGGAGCGAAATTCATCACTTCGTACTTTATATGGCGTGTGGAGGGATGATTTTTGCAGAAATCTCAAACTTGCAAAAATCATTTAATTTTTCTTTATATTTAGCTTTCTCGTGATATTACTGCTCCATAGACCTAAAAAGGCAGTCGGAACAACAAGGGAATTGCCTTGAAACGAGCAATCTGGTTACGAATTTACTGATTGCCAACCGCTCTAATGATTAGCTTCTGTCAGGAAGTTCAAATTTGCTTTAGAATTTTACTACTTTTTGCAACCTTTACTTGTTGATGTTTTTTTCCATTTTTGAATTTAATTATATATAAAGAGGATTTTATACTGTTTGGAGTTTTAAACTGATGGTATTTTCATCATTTCTTGTTTCAGAATATCAAGTTTTTTCAGTTAATAGCTAATCTGTTTCTTTCGATTTATTATTTTATAAGAATATTTTGATTTTGATCAAAAGTTCAAAGTCACGGGATATAGAATAGCAGCATTTTGATTTTAACAAGAAAATGAACAATATCCGCTATTTTTCTACTTGTTTTTGCAACTATTTGATAATTAAGTTTGAAAATTTGTTATATGCTAGATTCAAATTCGACATTTTGGCAGAATTCTTGCGTTTTGGTAGGTTTTTTTTGTATGACTGTAGTTTTTGAAACTAAGCGGTCGTGACCAGGAATGATACGTTTCAGATACCAAAAAACCAAAATATTTCAATTGAAGTCAATCTGTTAAATAGATAAGGGCATAAGCAAAAACGAATTTGCTTCAACTTTGCAATTTAAAGGCTTGATTTGCTAAACTCTTCCATTTGGGGTTTTGACAGAAAATACTCTTTTTCCCTATGATGAAAAAAAAACACTTTGTTTTGTTGGAAGTTTGTAACCGAAGTAATTCCCGTCCCAGTTTTGCAAACATGTCAAAAATCGTTGAACTTTGCCATTGACTTCCTGGAGTAATTTAAGACTTTGTTTTTTCTTTTTTTAAGCAACAGAATTTTTAGTGTTCCTGAAAAAATTCCAGCAGTTTTTCAGTCCTAGCCTTCGGCGTTCCGAGCTTCCATTTAACTATATTTTGTTTCAAAAAATCCCTTGAAAACTTATCGCGAGAATTAAAGTCAATCATTCAATTTTTTGAATGATTTTCAAATCTTTTTTAGTACTTAAAAAAAATTAGACAAGTCATGACAGGAAACAATTTTCTACAAAATTCAGATCCAAATACTGATTAATTCCCACAGTTTATCTTGTGCCGGATTTCAGCGCAGTGATTAAAGTTGAGCAAACGATCACTGCTTCATATTTATTTATACAAAATCTTGTTCAAATCTAATTGTTGCTTGTTACAACTTTACTGATTGCCAATTGCTCTACTGATAGTTTTCCATCAGGATATCCAAGTTTGCTTTGGTATCTTTAAATTGTCGAGCAAGTGCTACGTAGTGACTGAATCTTGCTACTTCGCAATCTTAACTGATTGATTTTTTTTCATGATTTAATGTTTTTGAATCCAAATGTTTTTATATGTCTTCTTCGACAATGTGGAAAGAAGCGTTCAGTTGAACGGTAAGATTTGCAGAATTTATTCAAACACAATAATACATACCCTGCAGGATCAATAGTTTTTTGGAGTAGTTTGGAGTGTTCTCATCTAATCGCGGTTATGCTTAAAAAATACGGTCATAAATTTATTTTGTTTTAAAAAAAAATATTTTAGAAAATTTTTTGATCAAACGTTCTTAAGTCACAAGATATAGGTTGTGCAACAGTTTTGCAACGATTTCAACAAGCAAATCAACATTTGTTACGCATTTTTTGCCTTTTATTTGCAAATAATTAAGATTTAGGTTTAAAACATTTTCACATGTCAGATGGAACTTCGACATTTTGGCAGAACTTCTACGTTTTGTTACAGTTTTTGTATGACTGTAGTTTTCGGATCTAAGCGGCCGGGTAAATGTCTGACTGATCAGGCATTATCTTTTTCAGATTTCCAAATCTCAAAATCTTTTGATTGACGTCAATATCAGTCAATTATAACAGCATAAACAGATTAGAATCCGTTTCACTTCTTCAATTTCAATGGTTGATTTGACAAACTCGTCTCTTTCGAGATATTACTTGAAATACACTTTTTTTACCTAGGAATGAAAGAAAACGAGTAGATCTATTGGAGATCTATACCTGGAGCTACGCCTGTCACACTTTTTGCGAACATATCAAAATCTTTGAATTTTGCCATTGACTTCTTGGAGTATTTTAAGACTCCAGTGCGTGACTCCAGTAAACTTTGTTTTTTCATTTCTCAAGCAGCTGAATTTTTTGTTTTCCTAGAAAAAATTTCAGCTGCTTGTCAGTCCTAGCCTTCGTTGTTTCATGCTTCAATTTAACTACATTCGTTTCAACCAAATCTTTGAAAATTTATCATAAAAGTTTTATTCCAATCATTTTTATCAAATTAACCAATCATTCAGTTATAAAATATTCAATCTTTAAACGTTTTGGATCTAAAAGATTAGTAAATAAAATTTAAGAAATTATTAAGGTCATAACAGGCAACAATTTGCTGTAAAAGATTATCAGGCAAATATTGATTCAGTTCCACTGTTTACCTTGTGCCGAAAATAAACGCAGCGAGTAAATCGGAGCGAGCGATCTCTGCTTCCCATGACTTTTTACAAATACCTGTTAAAAACTAATTCTTGCTTGTTACCAATTTACTGGCCGCCAACCGCTCTACTGATTGGCTTTTGTCAGAAAATTCATTTGAGCTTTGGAATCTTTAAATGTTAAGGCGAGTTCTACACATTGATATAAGCTTACAATTTTGCAATCTCTACTGGTTGATATTTTTCCACGATTTAAATTTTCTTCAATCCAAACAAATTCTCTGTTTTTTTTTTGAAAAAAAAAATGCAAAGAGTAATTCTATCTAACGGTAAATGTTTCAGATTTAATGCAAACATGATGATACATACCCTGTCGGATCATAAAGAGGATATTGTGACTTTCGGAGTTTTGAAAACATAAGTGGTATTTTCATCATTTCATAAAACATAAATTCTTGTGTTGTCATCTAATTGTGGCTATGCCAAAGACACACAACTCCTTTATTGTTTTTTTCTTTTGAGCTTGTTTTTGATCAAACGGGCTTAAGCCACGGGACAATGAAATTGTAACCTTTTGTATTGAATTTTTTGCCGCGCAATTTTACCTTTTTTCTGCAACTAATTAGGACTTAAATTTGAAATTTTGACACCTGCTGGATGCAACTATTGAAAATTTTGGATGAAAATTTGACAAATCTTGTTTTGAAGGCATAAAGTTGCCAGTATTGGTTCTAGAAATTTTCTGGTTGTGAAAACAACATCGCAATTATTTTAAAGTATTTGAATTTCTGGGCTCATTTTGATTCTTTGGAAAGTTGATGAGCTTGATCTACTCTGTTTCAAACGAAATATAAACTAATAACAAAAAATCCGGAAATTCGCTGAATTCCGCATGAAAAAAAAACCAACTATATCTGTTTTTACGATAGAAACATTGAAAGGTCTTTACAAAATATTGGAAAACTGTCGGAGACAATAGCATGCTCATCAGCTTCCCAATGAACCAACTTGATCCCATAAATTCAAGTTTTTTAATAAAATGCAAACCTGTTTTATCAGCAAAACACATCAAAAACTAGTCTTTGTGTACTGGCAAAATTACACCTCCAAAACAAGATTTATCAAATTTTACACAACCAGCGTGATCATAATAGTTGCATCTTACTTGTGTCAAAATTTTAAATTTTGAATTTGAATACCTAGATTTTGATGAAAATGTCAAGAAAAATCCGTTCGCTTATTACTGAAAACAAAAACTGCAAAACCCATGTACCGTGACTGCATCAAGCTATTCTTCTGACTGACAATTATAGCAACCAGTTTTGAGGTTTTCAATTGATAATAGAGCAAATTCTACGTCCACAATTTTCACGAGCTCTCCTTCTAGAATTTTCTTCGCTGACCAAATTGACTTCTCGCGCTCTCCTGAAAAAATTTTACCAAATAGTTGTGTACCGCCGGTGAAACGCCATTTTTGAGTACTATCAGTTTTCAGGATTTTAGGACAACTTTCACCAAAAAAGCCTTTTCGCTACTCGCCCTCCATCCTCAAGTTTAAAATTTACTGGCTCAAAATGCGCCTTGTGACAAACTGAACAACTCAAAAAATATATATCACAAAAGAATTCAAAAAACTCTAAAAGCTAAGAAAAAATATCTAAGCTCTTTTTGTATCCGTTTTTGGGCACTTTTTGGAAAGTTTTGACAAAAAAACGCGTTTTTTTGGCGCGCGCTCCCCCTCAAAATTAGTATATATTGGCGCCAAAGGCGCCTTTAGAAAAATTTTAGGGTCGGTCGGCCGAAAATGGATTTCTTAAAAAGTACCAAAGGGGGACCCTTTGGGTTGGCAGGGGCTCGAATCCCTGAGGGGGGAAAGCGTCCGCCCCCCCCCCCCCCCCCTAAACCCGCCCCTGCTTTTTTGTCTATAATGTAGCCGAGATACAAGTTTTTCATTCAAAAGAAAACAAAATCAGATTGTTTGTTTTGTGAAGCCAGGATCTTTTGTTTGTACAAGCCGAGATAAATTTAGGTGTGTCAACGATCAATTTGCATTTTATAAACACTCAAAATTACGAGAAAAAAGTGGAAGACAAAAAAATAACTTTTGTCGCCAAATGTATGTGGTAAATTGAAAAAACATTGCCAGTATCTAAATGCAGTTTATCTGTGAGTTTCAGGACTAAATACAAACAAATAAAACCCATTTGAAAAACTTATTGATTTTCTCTCAATAAGAAATGCTTGTCACACATTTGCATGCAACGAAAGAATGCCAGTTCTAGAATAATCAAAAAAAATTCTAGATGTTTGAAGTGCTTGTTCTATAATTTTAAGACATTGAAGGGTTACTATAGCGGAAGTGGACGTATTTCATAATCTTCAAATTAGGGACTCTTCTGCTGATCAGTGACTCAAACACTTTCTCCATAAATCCTCCCTGAATCGAAACATATCAATTGATGACTTATCGATTCCCGTTTGATGTTTTATCGGGCAAGAACACGGTATTGTTTGGTTGATGCTTGTCATTTATATATCTTCAAGTTGCAATTGGCAATGCGATTCTTCGGCCTTTCTGAAGTTTTGTGAAGGTGATATAATTGCTGATGGGACACCATTGAAAACTAGGAAGCGATTAAGTTTTTTTCAGAGAAGCACCTCTTGCATGCTGTTGAAGCTTATTTCATACTAAAAGTTTATTAGTTTTACATGTACGCCGTGTAGAGTTTATCAGTTTCATTCAACAGTCAAGTCTGAGACTGTCCTTTTATCCTATTTATTCTTAAATGCAGTATATTCAGGATATGTTCTAAACCGAATTGAAATAATGCAAAGCAAATTTTAAGAGAATTTTAGGCTTTCAAAACAAAATTCTTTGTGTCTGACAGCTGTGAAAATTATCACTAATCAATAAAATTTGATAAGAGTTTTTAGTATCAAGTTTGAGTCTAATGAGAAAAGTAATCAAGTTGAACAAAAAAAAAATAAAAATGTTTTTTTTTCCATCACAGAAAATTTGTTTAAGCTTCACTCAGTGCTTCTTCGTCATCCAAAATTTTAAACTTCTGAGAAATGAATCTTAAAAAACGAACTGGAATACTTTGAAAAAAAGCATAGTTTATTAGCTGAACATTTTGGCGAAGAAAACGTATTGGTTTCTGATAATCTATACTAGCAAGCTCGTATCGAATAATCAATTGGCTCGCAAAAAAATAGTTGCTGTTCTGATCAAGCTATCCAAGCAAAAAAAAACACGAACAACTTCAAGTTAGGCCATATCGTAAATCGGTTTGAAAAACTTTAGGTTTCACAGAACGAATCGTATCCTGAAAAAATGAAGTGTTTCTAAGCAAGCTTTGGAACTTTGAGATATTTCAAAATTTCATGAAGCAAATCTGATGACGCAACTTAACTCAATCAGCGAAAAAGTTCGGCTAAATGGTTCACAAAAGGTTCAAGATTTTCTATGCAAACTTAATAGCTATAAAACTTTGAATAATAAGTAATGAAACTTTGAAATATTTATATTTACTTCATGGACCGAATCGGTTTTCGGAGAAAAAAATCTCAGCATGCAGGTTGCGGCTATCAGTTTATTCGTTTCAGACTGAAATGAATCTGTAAACGCAAAATTTTGGACGAAAATAAGCAAGTACTGTCTAGCATTGAAGTTGGATTGAGTTCATCTTTCTCTGATGGTTGCTTTGAATGATTCTTAAACGTTGTGCTCGATAGAAAAGTTAAAACGTTGCGTCCATAGCGCATTGAGATTTTCATTTAATATAAAGATTGCAAAAAGTACTGGAAAAGTCGGGTAATTTTTTTTTAAAAAATACTGAACCATCTGGACTGAAAAATAAGCTAAGATAGAGCGCTATGTAGATGACGGCCGATAAACTATATAAAAGGAGGAATATAAGCACAAAAATGTGTGCTGCACGGGAAACCCTTCCTTTACTGGCTCGACGACATAAACAGAAAATTTTTTCATACACTTCCTTACTTGAAGCTGGTGTAAACTCATGGGAAAAATTCAACAATCGTTTTTTTTTAAATGAAAATGTTGTTAATTTCAACTTTTTGAGAAAACACTACAAATTTTAGGTAATTTTTTGCTATCAAAACTAGTTCTAGAATTCATTTCTAGAACTCATTTATCTAAGCGTCTTTTCGTGTATTTGGCGGATTTTTGATTTTTTTCCTAAACTGGTTGGTAACAAAGTTTTAGATTAACTAAAAATGGCACTAATTTTTTCAAGACGAGAAAACCTAACGGTGTTTTCTTGCGCTTGATTGTACAAAATTAAACACATTTTTCACGCAACTTTTCACGCTTTCAGATACTTCGGTCACAGTTAGTTCAGCCAATTTCAAATTCAGGCAATTCAGATAAAAATGAGTCCAACAGTTCGGCCATAGACTATTCAGACATTTTTAAAGTCTTAAAACGAGCGCGCAATAATCATCTCATGCGACAAAACATCTAGGTTTATTTAGACGACTTATAATTATTTTCTTTCCACAAAAAACAAAGAACATTAACACAAACAAAGTACCTAAACATAAAAAAAATTTTATGCTTCCATTTTGAGAACATCAAAAAACTGCACACTACTTAAAAATCAACCAATTTACACAAAATCAGACTCAAAATTGGGAATTATACGGGCGGTCAGAAAGGATATCAGTTAAAGGGTTGATCACCCCTACCACGTACTGGCCACACAGTTACGCTGATAATCCTATTACGCCTTAGGCGGGGAAAGGTGCAACCGCCTATCAGGTAATTTGGTTGATATTAATTTGAAACTTGTTTTTCTTATAAGATAAGCTAACTGCGATTACTAAATTGTCCATCCAGAAACCAGTACCAAAATTAATGCCTAGTTTTGGCAGTTAGATGGTCCATTAACACAATTAACCACTGGTTGGTTAGTATCTAAATCATTCTCATTCATTCACTTTTAGCAAGAAGTGACTTATGAAAGTCACGTCGTATTATCTAAATGCGAAAATAAGCATCTTTGTCTCGATGGTTATAGATACCGTGGGAAAAAAAACTTAAAAGACCTCATAAAAGGGAAGTCTTCATTTGCTGATGAAATTCAAGAAAAAGCAAAAAACCTTCAAAGCGTTGACAAAATTCTCTCAAAACCTCTCAAAACCACACACAGCATTCATACGTTCTTATATTTTGTTTCTTGTAAGTCGAACAATCGAGTTTTGCTAATTGCAACTTTACCTGCTCTCGATTTGCTTTTACAGTCCGAAATCTGTCATTGCAACGGAACGTTTTCAGTGGCACCAAGTGTCTTCTACCAAGCTTATACCATCCATGTTGTGATCGAAAACAGAGTTATACTCTTGGTGCACTCTCTGCTGCCCAACAAAACTCCAGACACAAAACTGAAAATTTTTTTGGCTGCTAAGAGCAGTTTCGAAAAAATAGTAATTGATTTTGAAGCCGGTTTTCGCAACGCCATTAGGAAGAAGCAGACTGAAACAAGAATTCAATTCTGTTTCTTTCACCTGGGCCAAGCAGGATAGCGCAATGTACAGAAAATGGAATTTACACGCAAATACATGGACGATGACAGAGTTTCGACTAAATATCAAATCTACTGAAGACACCTATATTGGTGCCTGTCGAGGAAATAGATGCGTCACACCAAAGTTTGACATTGCCAATTGGAACGTTTTTTACCGGGTGCTCAGCGGAGAAACAATCCATTGGAGGCATAAAATGGCAGTTTCAAAAAATTCGTGTCGACAAAGCACCCATCACTCCTCAAATTGATCACACGTTTCAATGATGAGCACGAAACGCCGAATTTAATATAGAGAGACTGATGTCCGTTGATATTATCAGAAAACCAAAGCCAAGTATTCAATCGCATGAGAAACTCGTTCAAAACGCAAAAAACTACAATCGAGACCACATACAAAAGTATTTAAAACTTTGTACCTTGAATTTATGTATATCCCAAGTTTTTATGCATAGCAAGTTTGTTTTGGTCTTTGACATTTGTTACTTGATGTTTCACATTTCTTTGGTAAAGTGTTGAAAGCCCTCTGACTCTAATCAAATTAGAAAAGTTTCACTTTTTTCCTTCCTTTTATCTAGGTTTTTTAATCTAAATTGGCTGATTTGTCTTTGGCTGAAATGTCTGTGTGTAAAATCGGCTGAATTGTCTTTGGCTGAATTGTCTCTGCAACAACTTTTTAGTGATAGATTTCAATCCGCGTTATAAATATCCTAATGCGTTATTTCTGTGAGAACTGATGTGTCGTTCAGAGCTATGGGTTTATATTATCAGGGTAACTGCATTTAGAGACATACGCAACATACAAACATACATTAAAAAAATCGAACGATGAAAAATTTTTGCGATGGTTTCATCAACCGCTTGGTAAAGATTGAGAACAAAAAATTCATTCAGTAACTATCTTTTATACCAATTCTAAGCTACTCAGAGATCATTTCTTCTTTGCTTCCATGTGTTCTGTTCCGTTTAAGCAGGGTGTTTCACAATTAAATTCAACTCTACTTTTTTTTTCAAATATTAGGCTCTGTGTTGATGGGTTTTCTAAACTAAAAGTACCCATGTTTGTTATATTAGATCGGCTATATAAGTCCATTGTTATTAGAATGAAACAAATTATTTAATAATTGTAAGTTGATTTTGAGAAGTTTTGATTACCTTAAAAATCAATACACTAACACGTATTTCAGAACAATTGGCTCGTTTTGGAATGAAGTTTTGCCTTGAAGAGCTATGAAGAGAGTTTCTTCTTAAATAGTAACCAGTCAATGTAGTCCAAAAAGCGATGGATAGTGTAGATAACTTCCCCTGCCCTGCCGATGAACAAAATTCCATATTGTTCTTTGCCCGAACCGAGCATCTTAATCTATGCATCATAATCGTTTCTATTGCCATTTTCTTGTCAGTATCTCTAAGCTTATTTATTAATTGATTATAATAGGAATTTAATCACGGAATTTTTACGCATGTGTTTTTCCCCGTTTTAGGTCAACCAACCATCCCACGTTTATGGTAGGCAGGCTAACACTTTTATCCACCCTTCCAGGGTGGGGGGGGGTATGGGGGAGCGGTAAACGAGTGGGTTGGTAAATTGGGGGAGGGTGGTAGGTAACATGGGGATAGTACACGTGGGGGATGGGGTCGGTTGAAATTATTTGGTATTTTATTCTTTTTTGCTTTTTGCTGGTTATACCTGTTAGAGACGACACATAGTACTTCTTTCACAGTTTGTGCAAAATTTCTGCAAAAACGATAGGAGATTTAATATTATTAAAAAAAGGATTATAGTGGAGTGGATTTTTTTCCAATAGATTAGCTTGACACAAAAAAAGTCGATTCCAGAGCCAAAAACAATAAATCATAATAGAATAAAATGGATTATAATATGATATTTTCCCCCCAAACTTATCAATTATAGAGAAAAGATAATGCAGTTCATTGTGTAATTTTTTTAATCTCCAATTGATTATAATTAATTAGTTTAACTTCCAAAACCCATTATAATCGATAAAAAACTACTGTACACAGGCAGGAGCAGATCAGGGATTTTCTCGAGAGGGGTCTGGGCGTATTTTCAAAAAACTTTCAAACATTTTGTCGACCTTTTTTTAGATCGACCAAATGGGTTTTCCGAACGCTCCCAGAACTAAGTATAAAAAAGCTATCTTGATATAAATTTTTGCGCGCCAACTAACTATAAAAAAACTATCTTGAATAATTTTTTGCGCGCTGTTTTTGGGTATTTTTTGGAAAGTTTTGACCAAAATTGCCTTTTTGGTGCGCGCTCCTATTCAAATTTAGAGTTTTTGGCGCCGAAAATGTCTCCAGAAAATTTTTGGGGTTGTATGGAAAATTGGATGTAATGCAATAATAGCAAAAGGGGTACCTTTTGGTTCGTGAGGAGTTCGAGTCCTTGAGGGGAAGAGGCGTCCGCACATACCGCCCTTTCTAAATCCACCCCTGTACTCAGCTGCGGATGTCCAGTTACCAATTTTTTGAATTCCATGAAAGTAAAATTTTTTGAGATAAAAATTATTTAAAGTTTTTTCCATGAAAACCAGGTAGCATCTCTTTTCTACTGCTCACTCTTTTAGATATTTTAAACAAATTCAACACCCAATTCAAAAATTTTTTTCGAAAAATCCTCGTTCTATTTCTCTGGTTCAGGAAAATCAACATTAATTGATCCAACGTGTAGATTCTTTTTCGTCTCCTCTAAGCACGCTTTCAATCTACTTAACGCCTGCAGAGTTTCTCCCCTTTATACCGTGTAACAGCGTGGGACACTAAGACACGAAATGATCCAAAATCCCGAGAGGGTTATGTTGGTGGTCAGACTAAATCGGCCGATCAAAGGATTACGCAACTTCCCCCTTATTTTAGGCTCTTTTCGGCTCTCCTCTCGCGCTTCTAGCTAGTTCAGCAAATCGTGGTCACAATGAGTAAATTCTCAATCGCAAAGGAATTAAAAGCAATTCACAGTGGCTTTAATGAGCTAACTACTATTTAGCAAATTCTATTTTGAAGCCCGCATCCCGTTTTGTTCAATCGCTCGTCAGTTTTTCAAAACTCGCCTACTCTAGCGACACAGCTTGCTCACACAACTTATTCATCCCGGTACTAAACTCGGGCTCCAATCAGCTCTCTCACATTACTTATTCAACCCGGTACTAATCTCGGGTTCCAATCAGCTCGCTCACACTATTTATTCAACCCGGTACTAAACACGGGTTCCAATCAGCTTGCTCGCTAGCAATGATTGTTCTCTACTCTGATGAGCACCAACTACTGTTGATAGTAGCTACCACCATTCTCTTCTCTGATGAGAACCAACTACTCTTAATAGTAACTAACACTGTTCTAACTTTTACAGGCTCTCCAGTACCCTCCAATTCCTTATCTTTCTTAACACTTAGTTTTAGTTAAGTCACGCCATTCCCTATCAGTCCTGACATCCGCTTAAATCACCCGTTCGCACATGTTTAAGACTATATTCCTCCTCTTGTCAACTCTGCCACGTGCCAACTTCGGTTTCTTTTATCAATCTTTTCAGGCTTATTATATACCCGGCATGCGGTAGCTGTCACAATTTGACCAAGCAAACAAATGTCATACGATTCTAATCAACTATTTCTTGAACGCAGTGAATTTAAGCTCTCGAGTTCAACTCAACCTCCAAACCATGCCATTTTTACTCAGTTTTTAACCCAAAGTCATTATTTTAATTATCCCGTTGAAGTTCCGACCTCCCTAGCGTAGGGGGAGACCCTTTTCATGAGTAGCTAATTCATTTGAAACATATAAAAGTCTATCTGTACTCTTATCCAATCCCGACCTTCTAGCTATTAGGGGAACGTAGTTCGTCTATTAGGGGTCAAATCAAACCAAAAAGTCACCGTCCGTTCATACTATTTAGGAAACTTAACTCTCATGCCGCGGTCCTATTACTATCTATTTCCTCTGGGACTACTTTTCTTTATCTGGTTGAATTGCTTTTAACAGATCACTCACCAAGCTAAACTGAACTCAATGTTTACCAAGTCCACTTTAAATTATTTCTTCTACTCCAAGGTTGCAAAGTAAAACTGTATTTCCATCGGCTTCTGCTCTAAATCCCAATAAACAAGTTTACTCCCAGTTTTTAGCAAGGTGGCCCATTCTCAATTCCAGGGGCTGGGCTGGCAAATACGCCACTTTACGGTGTTAATTTTGAGGCTTTCCACGCAATTTGGTCCTAAGCGCCCATAGTTCAGTTTGAGGTCACCCCGGGGCCACCCGGCGTCAAACTTCTATATTTGGGTTCGGAATCCCATAGGCGTCCTAACTACCAAGTTTCATCTATATCCCGTTAATACTTTCATAGTTATCCTCCTTCTAAGGTCCAGTATCACTTTTCCCGGGGAAAAGCTATTAACACCGAAAGGAGTCGCCGGAGATGTTTCAATCACTAGGTGGTCTTTTTTCGGGGATGAGGTGTTGTATCTGATGCCGCCATAGGTTCAATATGCCCTCGCTCATTTTTTTGCGTAAATTGCTTACTTCCGGTTTAAGGGGTGGTTTTCCAAAGTGCTAATAAGTTCCGGTTCAACCGCTGGATTTGGTTCAAATTATAACACAAGGTTTATCTTGCCACTAACTATGCTATCCCAAAGTTTTAGCTTCCTGCGTTCATTGGGGTCCGAGAAACGACTCCCGGAAGTCGGGCTGGTGTCTATTTGGGGTCCAAGGGGTCTGGTTTTCTGAATTTAAGCTTCCCTCAAGTAGGTCAATAACATACTATATTTATGTTCCATTCCAACCGCCAGTTACCGTATTCTGATAGAGTAATTTGCACTTCCAGGAACCGTTATCACTTGGAGCCGGGGGATCCGAGAATTATGGATTTTTACATGCCGGGGTTAAATCATCTCTAGTATTTGTCCTATGAGTTTCATAAACCTAGCCGCTGTAGTTCCCATTTGGGGGGTTTGCAAATCTTACTTCATCTGAGTTTTCTGCCATAAGAGGGACTACATCTTCGAAGATTCAATTATTTCGAACTTTACCCTATGTTTGCTGTACTATTTAACTTAATGACGAATCAACCTTACGCTCAGGTTACTATAGCATGTAATACAGTAGAATCACCAATTCTACAGTCTTCCCTTTTTGTCTATTATTCTCCCGAATAATGCTTATGACAACGTTTTTTTACCGTCTTTCTGATAAAATATATAGCCCAATTTTACACCTCAACTCGGCTCATTATCCAATAGCTAACCCCTCTTATAACATCTTTTTTTTGCTTAACTAGACTTTCGCTTTTTCTGCTATACTACACCGCCTTGTACTACTCTCCAGTTTTCGACACAACTACATGCACCATTGTATACGTGTTCCGACTTCAGTTTCCTTAGACTCTTACATAATCAATTCATTTATACTAGCACCCAGAGTTGCTTCATTGAGTGACGCAACTTAGAGTCTAAGAAAGATTTTAAACGCGTTGTGAAATGACTCCACCATTCTATCAAAACAATAAAATATACTAGCAGGTGCTCACTGAGTTTCTATCCGTCCTACTGGTGGAGATACTTCTAAGGTAACTATAGATATCGCGAATGAGATTAGTAAGGTAAAGAGGGAAAAAGAGTTTCAAGTTTTACTCACTGCAGTCCGACAACTTCGCACTTCCGATCTCTCACCTCAAGTCTTCTACTGTCATTTCAATCTGTCCACAAGGTGCCCGTAGTCCTGCTGCGGCACTGTTCAGTCACTTCCTCAGCCTTCATCCATCCGTCACTTGGTCGTCGGTTGGTCGCCAGCACTGCTTGGGGACCTCGCATTCAGGTTTAACCCAGCCCCGGTCAACGTCCGCTTCCCCAAATGAGTCCACACTTTTCCATCGATCAATTAGGTTATGGAAGTAGGCAGCCTTCTTTTCTTTAGGCCCCACTTCCCTTCTGTCGTCAAATCCACCTCGTTCTTCGTCTGCTTGGCATCTATTGAAAGACCTGAAGTAACCTTCTGATCTGCTAATCACTTGCAGATTTTGACGTTCGTCCCATACTTTCGTAGACAATCTGTGTTCGCACGTCGTTTCCGTCATCTCTTGGCACAATTCAGCCCAAGTAGTTTTTGTTCCGTCCGTGTTATTGTCATATGGACTTTGGACGGCTTCACTCATCGTCTGTCCTCGCGCATCGTCCCCACTACTCAGAAAAGCAGCTGCCGTCTCGTCCTCGTCAAAACTCAGCCCAACATCGTCAGATCCGTCGAAAGAGCTTTTTGTGTCGTTCTCATTGCCGCCCGGTGCAATCGTTACATCTCTTCTCTCTCGTCCAACCATTGTGTATCGTATCTGTGTGACAGCAAGGATGTAATTGGGCGACTCAGAATTGGAAAGTAACCGGAAATAATCCAATTCCATGCGTTGACACCCCCATTACAATCGTTTTTCCGCTCCTAACCTCGCCTAGTGCCACAGCATTGTCCCCACTATGCTCATCGACCAATTTCTCAATGTGTCCCATCTCCGTCGGGCACACCCGTTCCATTGAGTTGTCGTCGGGTTCGCAATTCTCCAGATCACTTTCTCTCACAGAGCCTTGACTCATTCCCTTATACTCGTTCTCCTGATCCCTACTTTCGGAACTTCGGTGCCGACTCGCTCAGCAGCGTCGTCAACTGTTACCGCCGAGCCGGCTTGATTTTCGCGTGTCACTGCCACGTCACACCCAGCCATTTTTGTGCCAGAACCTGCACTCTCGGGGTAAGCCAGCGCCCACTTTAGCGGTTTCGCACTCTTCGCCTCACAAGAGTCTGTAGGCTTAGCTGCGTTGACGCATACTGTTCCGGTCTCCAGTCCATCTCAGACCCGAAGTCTCGGTCTCCCAGAAAATCTGAATCTATCCTGAATTGGACTACTGCGCTTCAACCCAGTTTTCAAAACATCGTGCTTCATGTCGAAAACAAAATCTTCGTACCGTTCATACCAAACGAGTCCAAGTAATAGATCAACATCCAGTCCATCGACCACCATCGACCTTCTGTGAAACTGTGCCAACTGAAGCACGATCGAATCTTTGCCGACTACACCCAAACTGTCTCCTGTTTTTGTCTCGAGGTTTTCCTCGGCCTGTCTCAGGGGCACCTCTGATTCAATCGACCGGTAGGTTTTGTAGCTCAACATGGTCCATTCAAGGTTCGGATCCAGTTCCACTTTAGCAGCCCCGTTGTTGACATAGTCATTCGTGAAAGCTCTGATGGGTATCCAGTACCTGTCGTCTGTCTCCACGGAAGTCGATCCACTCACTTCCTTCCTCGCATTCTCGGGGGCCACGACCCGTGACTCCTTCACTCGACCTCTCACCATCGGCTTGTCATCTCCGTCTTTCCGATCTAGGTAATTGTGTCTGAGGCTAATCTGCGAGTTCATTTTTATGCGGCCTTGGGCACGACTCCCATTCAAATGAAATCGCCGAACTTGTGTCGGAACTCGTGAAAAATTTCTTTGACTTCTCATCATAGAAACTTCCTATACATTCGTTCATCCATCGAGTACTCAGAACCATGTCCGTGTCAATCTCGTGGTTCTCCATGACTACGGCTTCAGTCTCCCCAACTTGATTTCCTCTTCAGTCTCCCCAACTTGATTTCCACCGAAATTAATCCTACCACTTCGACATCTCGGACAATCCCGTCACATCTTCCAATCAACCTTCCGTTGAACCGCAGTACAGACGGCCGTGGCTGCAACGTCTAGAATGCATCCAGTCGCATCAAGTTGCCCGCAACCTCGTCGTCAATTTCCGTGTCCATGTACACACCACTTGCGAACGTATGACAAACTTCCTGCGAGTTTTAACTGATCTCGTTTTCCGCCCTGCGTTAGATTCGATTTCAGTTGCGACCTCAACGATACCCTCGCTGGGTATAGAATGGAAACACCAGGTCTCGGTGCGGGCAGTAACAGGCTCGGTCAATACACCAAACCCTTCGAGGTCCGGCTTGGCTAGCTGGTTTTTGTCTTTAACTTTGATAATTGCTCTTGGGACCTCTGGGTTTCTGCCTCCGTCATGCACAGCTTCGAAGTGATGAGTTACCAGTTCTTTGCTGTCTTCGGTAATCAACTCAACGGTTTCTTCTCTTCTAGTCTGTAGCACTCCTCTTGGACGTTCGAGGAACACCTCGTGTCGTCCTTCCCAATTGTTTGAGGCTCGGCACCACGTCAACTCCTATCTCAGTAGCCTCCACCACGACGACAGCCAGCAGCTCGGTGAATGTCTCAATCTGCACATCCACTTCTGCCTGGCCCTAAAAACAATGTCACTAAACTGATCATCACAGCATTCGTGAATTTTCCCGTTGAACGCCTCAAGCTGAGGGCAAGTTTCCAGGGGCATGAAAGCACATACAGTCATCATGTGGACTGCAGTAGTCTCTTCCAGCTCGATCCGATCTAGAAGGTTGTCCACAAACTCATCGATCAAGTGCTGCTTCGGGCTAACCTCGGTGGGCCCCTCAGCCGCTTCCAGCAGCAATCTACTGCCCGATGAATCGTCGTTATCATCTCGTCTCGAGTAAATCGTCGTCGTTGAATCGGGCTCCACCAGCGTGGTCCAATCGTTGACCATACCCGTACTCGGTTTCTTCTATTCTTCCGCATTCCACATCGATATCTTTTTCTTCCCAATCGTTTTCGCGTCCAGCATGATCGTCGATGTCTTCGGTAGTTTCCCAAAAACTACTGGTGTTGGCTCAATTGGATTGCTCTCGTGACACAACGCTCTTTTTCCGTGGCTCACGGATAACTTGTGACAATCTGGAAGTCCCTGAGCACTCAGGACTACATCCGAATCCAGAACTCGGTTACTGACAACGATCAACATGACGGTTCCCTCAAAGCTACCGAATCCGACTATCGTCCTGATGTATCCAACGGTCTCGACCTTTGTATCTTTTCCATTGAACGTTCCTTTCAATTTTCTTTTGAATCTACCAACAGCGTCTTTGTATTCGAGGAGTTCAAGCATACCTTCGGATATCAAATTGCAATTTGTCATATTGTCAATCTCAATGTCCACTATTTCATCACAGACAGACTCTGCAAAAAGCGAAAGTTCGTCGGTTGTCAGCCCATTTGGTTCTGGGTGCACCTAATTCTCGTGCCGAAACTCTCAGACCGGCAGAGTGTGCTATACATTTCTGCAACCTGCTTTCGACCAATGGAGGGCCCATCTCTTCCAGCAATGGCATCGAAGTACCGCCTGCGTGAATACAGCGCCGCTGATAATCCACCCTGATTTCTGCTTTTCTTTTCAGCGTGCTTAGACTGATCAACATGGGTCTGAACAAGTTCTCCACAACGATAACTGCTATTTTCTCGGTTATTTATCTTATCTCCAACTTCTTGATTGTCCAGTCATGAATGATAGCACCGTCATGCCTCGGACCGCAGTAGTTGCTCAGTTCCTTACTCGGATGCATCATTCTAAAATCGACGTAGTTGATCCAATTCGAATAACCCACACTTTCTAGTTTGGTTCCCAACAGAAACAAATCGTCAACTCTCGCTTTGAAAAATACTTCATTTGCTTTTAGTTTGCCCCACTCCATTTTCTCGTCGTGGTTTAGTCGACTCTTCCTCAAACACTGGTCGTTGCTGAATCCAAAGATCGTTATTCGCTCGATAAAGAAAGCCCACCCAGGAGAGCCAATGTAGATTCTTTTTCCGGGGAGCCGTCTCCTCTAAGCACGCTTTCACTCTATTTAACGCCCGCAGAGTTTCTCCCCTTTATACCGTATAATAGCGGTGGACACTAAGACACGATATGATCCAAAATCCCGAAAGGGTTATATTGGTGGTCAGCCTAAATCGGCCGATCAAAGGATTACG
>NC_087063.1:76151605-76210702 GCF_963678635.1 Symsagittifera roscoffensis | reverse complement strand
GTTTGTGATTTTCAATTTCTTGTTATATTTCCGGTTTTTTATTTGAAATCCATTCCATTTTTCAAAATCTTGAAATTTCAACTTTTCTTTTAATTCTGGAGACCAGTTATCTTTCCAATTCTTCTTAAACTCATATATAAAGTCATATATTCTTCACAAGAAAATATGCTGTTTTTTTTTATGTTTTTCATCAAACATTATGATTTGAGTCAAGGTATACATTTTGTCTTTGCAAACAAGCAGCCATAAGAATTTCTGTGCTGGCGCTCTAACTCTAGCCAGCTCCAACTGAAGTGCCTCTTGCACCAAATGTTTCGTCTTGGGTGTAATCCTATTACGTAATGGCTTATGTCCTTTGTTCATTTTTTTTTTTGGTTTAACTTCGCATTTTGTAACGTTCACATGAACACTAGGATGAAATTTTATATTTTTGAATAGTTTTTCATTTAAATATTTGAGTACACGCTAATGCAGTTTATTATGGCTGGAACTATTTGTTTCAATCCCCAGTTTTTGCCAAAAATCAAGTTCGTTGAAAACTTGGAAAATAGTTTTTTTTGTATCTCTTATCACCCAGTAAATCCAACCTCGCCAAATAGAGAAGTGTGTAAACCTCTAGATTTTTTTTAAAATCCGAATGTGATTATTTAGATTATAAGATGTGGAGTTTTGTCCTTTTAGGTTTTTGTACTTTTATTTCTGAGTCCAGTGATATGAAAAAAAAAACAAATAGCTTTCATTAATTAACTCAGTTTGTCCAAGTTTGCCATCTTCAAGTCCTAGTAGCATGCAAAATTAATCGGAGGAGGTAAAAAACATAGCAGCTAAGAACAAAAAAATTGACAGATAGAAAAAATTGTCGCTAAAAAAAACAGAACCAAGAATGAGAATTTTTTCATTATTTTCGAGATATGCAAAAAATGAAAAAAAAAAGTATAGTAATATCAGAAAAAATATACATACTTCATTTCTTTCTTGGCTTTCATGAGAAACATTCAAATAAGTAAAACTGTTTAGCTTAGTTTTTTTAAACTTCACCCAGTAAATAATTTTCTTTGAGTCAAATTAAGAATACAACGTGGCCAGCCCATTGAAAACAAATTCTTTGACGCTAGTCATATATTTTTCATCATTTTTATATATGGAAAAAAACGGTAGTCATACATTTTTCACGCAAATCCATTAGTACAGAAAATTGAATGAAAGGTCTATGATTAGTGTTTTTTCATATATGGAAATTGTATGACTAGCATTTTTCTATAATTGAAAAAACTTGACTTGTTAAAGTTAAAATCTCTTAAAATTTTTGGTTGATGCTTGAAACCGAAAACATGCGACAAAGACCTTGGTTACCCAAATATAGAGTCACACCAGGTTTGGATGTCTGGCAAGTTTAATGCTTTGGAAACGGCCTGAATTGTCCTAGATTTAAAAAAAAATTAAAAATGATGTTTTTTTAGTTTAATTTAATCATGCATTGATCAAAGCCTACAAAAACATCATAAATAGGCGTTTTAAGCGTTTTTGAAGAGAAAAATCTTTAGAGAAACGGAAAAAAACCATCTTTTAAATTTTGTATATTCAGGACTACGTTTTGCTTACGAAAAATTAATTTTTGCCAGCAAAATTTTTTGTTTTTGGAAATTGTTTGGCCCACTACATATTCGTTTTGCTCTAAAAAAAACAAATTATGGCGGCAATTTAGAAACTACAGTTGCCATAAAAAGAAGCTAGTCACAGAATTTCCTTTTATGGAAATTGTATGATTAGTTTTTTTTGTCACAAAAAAATTTCCTTTTTTATTTATGACGACACATCGACCTATATGCCAAAACAAGAACAAAATTCTTAGAAAATTCGATGACTCCTTTTAAGCAAATTGTTTGAAATTTGGTTGACTAGTATTTTTCCATAGACTTATTTTATGGAATTGTATGACTAGCATTTTCGGTCTATGGAGTTCAACCCGGGTTTTTTGGATCACAACATCAATTCATTGGTCACCTGGGAACCAATCATCCCAACTGATTTGAGACTGTTACAACTAAGTTAGGGATGTAGGTATTATGTTGTTTGCCCAAATTATATCAGCCGATAATGACTACAGAAGAAACTGCTCGTTGACTGTGAAGCCTGGTATCAAGTTATTGAATATGATTTGAAATCGCAAAAACTTGACCACAAAACTTCAAGATTTTGTACACTTTATAAAACTGAATCAAAGTGCGCAAAAAATGCATCAAATTTCGCTTTATTTGCACCTACAAAAAGCATGACTATCGTGAAGAAATGTTCAGAACAAAAAAATGTGAAGTACTAAAATAAAAAAAACAAGACTGCTCAATGCGAAGCCCTGAATGTTCCGACTGCCTTTTAAGGTTTATGGAGCAGTATTAACATACAAAAGAAAAATTAATAAAATTAAATAAAATTTTTTTTCTAAAATTTGATTTTTTTTTTTGAAAATCATACCCCCACACGCCATATAAAGTACAAAAGGATAGATTCGCTTCTTGTAACAAATCAATTATGGCAAATCAGCTTCTTTCAACCAATTTGGAACGATTTTTAAGACGGATTAAGTCTCCGCTAACGCATTAATAGCGCGAATTAGATCGCGCGTTAATTGTCTCAAATTGGCCAAAATGGCAATCTTTAAACCCCCATAAGTTTACAAAAAATGATCACAGGTGAAATATCTTTCAAATTTAAGCTCAGTACAACAATAACTTTTGAATAATATAAAACAATTCGGTCAAAAATTGCTAGTTAAGAAGTCGAAATTTGTCTGAAGAAAAAAAACCCACCCCGAGCACAAATATTCCGTTACTTTCGTATCGAAAGTCGGAACAAAAGTGCCTAGAAAATGAATTATTTTAAATAGATGCAGGTAAAAAAAATTTTTTGACTGTTCGGGGCAAACTTTTTTCATGTTGATTTCGAGCAAAGCTGTGCTTCTTATTTTTCTGGGGAAAAATGTCTGTTGGTGAACTGAAATTAAACCGTGAATCGATACAGTCCGCATGAAATCATCAAAATTCTGAAGAGTGTTTTGGTTAATTCGCGTAACACGCAATCAAAAACTGGTGCTCAAAAACTGCTTTCTTAATAGTTCTGCTATGTGACTGTACAAGATTTTTTTCGGCTAGTGTACAAATCATCAATGTTTATGCAAAGATCTGTGGTTTTTTGTTTTCAAAAAGGCAGCAAAGATGCTGTAAAGCACATGTAGTGCGTTTCTTTTAAAGATGTTGAATTAATATTTTAAAGCCTGAAATTATGATAAAGCTGCTTAAAGTTCTTTTAACTGAAATTAGCTGAACAGCCTGTATGCTTTTGTAGGTACATTTCCTGCTGAATAGCCAATCTTACATTTTTATTGCGAGCCCATAACTTTGGATTTTAGTATTAAGATTGGACAACCCTGAAATGAAAGAGCGCAGCTTGAAAGTCGACATAAATACATACCCTGTCTCGCAAAAGCATGAATTCGAGCTTGTCTTTAATTTAATGCATAAGTTGACATATTCCAAGTGTCAGAATAATCCCTTTCTAGGATATATAATTTATTGCCGAAACATTTATGGAAAACTTATTTTTCGACCAAAGCTCAAATGTGGTCGCAATTTCCCTTAAAGTGTGTCATTGGAAAATAAGCATGAAATTTTACTTATTTCACGTGTTCTTCAGCGCCTATTATCCACTAAAATTTCTTCAGTGATTTTCCTTCGGGGTAACCAACTCTTCCATATTAAAACGACCGTCAAAGCTCAATACAACATACCACCGCATATTTGTAAAAACGGAGTATATGTGCTAAATGTTGTCTTTGTAAATTGCTGCCACTAAGTCCTGAGGGCTTATAAGGTTGCTTTCTTTTACCCAGTGTGGTTCTGATTCTTGCTTGTAGCTACATAGTTTTGTAGCTGTTTCCAAGTTTGAATTCTTTCGGCCAAAAAATGCCCTTTGCTTTTAATTAATATTCCGTCATTGTGGCTTAAAAACAATCCCTTACAACACAAAAACGAACTAGAAAAGCAAAAATTAGCAACTTTTTTGTACAAGAATCACAAAAAAAACTTCCTTTGAGCAATTTTATAGTCACAATTATTTGGCCACAAACCCCTTCAGGTAATTTTGGAAACTTTTTTTCCCTTTTTTCTTTTCGATGTATACACAAAGCTATTCTGTATCAACAACGTGAGTGGGCCTTTATCATCGTTTTATGATAGAATTAGCCTCTCCAGGGCTAAAAATCGCATTCCTGAATTCTCTTTTTTTTTCTGTTTTTGACGGCAGCATATGACGGTCTGTTTTTTGTTCCGACGAATGTGATCGGGTGGGTTTTTTTCTTCAGACAAATTTCGACTTTTTAACTAGCCATTTTTGACGGAATTTTTTAAATATGATTCAAAACCTATTGTTGTCCTGAGCTCAAATTTGAAAAAATATTTCACCTGTGATCATTTTTCGTAAAGTCATGCGGGTTTAAAAATTGTCAATTTGGGACAATCAACGAGCGATATATTTCACGCTATTAACGCGTAAGCGGAGATTTAGTCCGTCATAGAAATCGTTCCAAATTGGTTGAAGGAAACTAATTTGCCAAAGTTGATTTGTTAATGGGAGCGAAATTTATCTCTCTGTTTTTTTATGGCGTGTGGGGGTATGATTTTCACAAAAAAAATCTCATTTTTTTTAAATTTCATTTTAGTTTTATTACATTCAACTTTTTCATGCTATTACTGCTCCATAGACCTTAAAAGGCAGTCGGAATTTTCAGGGCTTCGCCCTGATACGAGAAGTCTTGTTCGGATAAATTGATAAACAGTCATGATTGGTTCTTGATTTGGATACGGGTCAAAGCTTGCATAACTATTTCCATGGAAAGCAGAAAGCAATTGAATGAGCCAAATTTAGTACTAGTTCCGAGTACTAGTTCTCGGACTAGTTTAGTACTAGTTTAGTACTAGTTCCATTTTGCTGAAAATGGAACCCAATTGCGCTCAATTAGGAGCCCAAATTTTTTTATCCCTCATTCATCCCTTTTCATGGCAAACCGGGGCGGGGGGGGGGGGGGGGGGGCAAACCGTTTCACTTAGTTTTCAGGCTCTTTGTGCTTTGTGCTACCTCTATTTTACCAATTGTTAGTTATTTCCACTAATCGTTAGAGTTACTGTTTATTTAAACCCACAATTAGGAAATTAGTTTGTTCCAATTTGCAATAAACTGGGCTCATTCATCTTCTTTAGCTAGCTAAAATTTGGTCACATTCACCTCGTTTTTCAAATAATTGGGCTCATTCAGCTCATAGTTCCCTAGAAATGGGCTCAATCAGCCTCTTTTATTAGTTTTGAGTACACTCTGAGCAAATTCAGTTCTTTTTCCGAGACCATTGGGCTCAATCAGCATCCTTGAAAGAAAAATCGAAATGGGGCCCATAAAGGACTACCGAGTACCAAGGAGCGAACAAAACAATGTTTTCATATTCAATTTGCCGACCTCATATGAAAAATTTCTCAAATTTTGCAACTTACGAACATTTCAATAGTCAACTGAAAGTTCATATTTAGGACTAAATAACTCGTTTTTCGTTTTTTTTAAACCAATTCATTAAAACTAAAGTGAATATTTTCTCTTCGAATCTAATTTAATTAAACCAAATTGTCCTCTTTTGGTTTTCTTTTCAAACGGGAAGTCGAACTTACTCTTCACAAGTTTCTTTAATTAATCAAATTTAGCAATTTAGCATTTGGTATGAATGAAATTTTATGTCTTGAGAATCCTCGGGGAGTACATTTAGCTTGGAGAACCAGGAGGGGCGTGATTTGATATTAATGAAGTTTTTTGTTTGTTCAAATATTCCTCGCGGGCTTAGTAAGGCTTTCATACGTGGATTCATTTACGCATGATTGCTGTATGGCAACATGGCCGATAAAAAAAATCGATAATTTTATCCAACGCCCGATGCCTCGCGGTTTGATACGTTCAAGATCCGCACGCTGACATTTTTCTCTGTCGGGTCCTTTTTTTGGATTCTCTTGGTAATTTTGATCAATGTTTGAGGGTAATCTTCGAGTATCCGCTTTCCGAAGCGGTCTAGTCGATCCTGCTTTTTTGGTGACTGGCTGTGTGAAGAAAGTCACTGCGGTCACGCAGGTGAGTGGAACTTGAAGTCTGTGCCATTCTGCCGGATTGGCACAGTCGAGCCCTCCGACGAGAACAAAACGGACGTAAAAGACGTTAAGGACGAATTCGTGATGAAAAGTCATAAATATCACACAGACAACAAAATCAGTTTTTGTTCAGAATTCTTAAACGAAGTAAAATCAAATTGAGTCAAGTTCCAATAAAAATCTTGTAAATGAAGTTAAAATTTCTTAATAGTTCTGCTATGTGACTGTACAAGATTTTTTTCGGCTAGTGTACAAATCATCAATGTTTATGCAAAGATCTGTGGTTTTTTGTTTTCAAAAAGGCAGCAAAGATGCTGTAAAGCACATGTAGTGCGTTTCTTTTAAAGATGTTGAATTAATATTTTAAAGCCTGAAATTATGATAAAGCTGCTTAAAGTTCTTTTAACTGAAATTAGCTGAACAGCCTGTATGCTTTTGTAGGTACATTTCCTGCTGAATAGCCAATCTTACATTTTTATTGCGAGCCCATAACTTTGGATTTTAGTATTAAGATTGGACAACCCTGAAATGAAAGAGCGCAGCTTGAAAGTCGACATAAATACATACCCTGTCTCGCAAAAGCATGAATTCGAGCTTGTCTTTAATTTAATGCATAAGTTGACATATTCCAAGTGTCAGAATAATCCCTTTCTAGGATATATAATTTATTGCCGAAACATTTATGGAAAACTTATTTTTCGACCAAAGCTCAAATGTGGTCGCAATTTCCCTTAAAGTGTGTCATTGGAAAATAAGCATGAAATTTTACTTATTTCACGTGTTCTTCAGCGCCTATTATCCACTAAAATTTCTTCAGTGATTTTCCTTCGGGGTAACCAACTCTTCCATATTAAAACGACCGTCAAAGCTCAATACAACATACCACCGCATATTTGTAAAAACGGAGTATATGTGCTAAATGTTGTCTTTGTAAATTGCTGCCACTAAGTCCTGAGGGCTTATAAGGTTGCTTTCTTTTACCCAGTGTGGTTCTGATTCTTGCTTGTAGCTACATAGTTTTGTAGCTGTTTCCAAGTTTGAATTCTTTCGGCCAAAAAATGCCCTTTGCTTTTAATTAATATTCCGTCATTGTGGCTTAAAAACAATCCCTTACAACACAAAAACGAACTAGAAAAGCAAAAATTAGCAACTTTTTTGTACAAGAATCACAAAAAAAACTTCCTTTGAGCAATTTTATAGTCACAATTATTTGGCCACAAACCCCTTCAGGTAATTTTGGAAACTTTTTTTCCCTTTTTTCTTTTCGATGTATACACAAAGCTATTCTGTATCAACAACGTGAGTGGGCCTTTATCATCGTTTTATGATAGAATTAGCCTCTCCAGGGCTAAAAATCGCATTCCTGAATTCTCTTTTTTTTTCTGTTTTTGACGGCAGCATATGACGGTCTGTTTTTTGTTCCGACGAATGTGATCGGGTGGGTTTTTTTCTTCAGACAAATTTCGACTTTTTAACTAGCCATTTTTGACGGAATTTTTTAAATATGATTCAAAACCTATTGTTGTCCTGAGCTCAAATTTGAAAAAATATTTCACCTGTGATCATTTTTCGTAAAGTCATGCGGGTTTAAAAATTGTCAATTTGGGACAATCAACGAGCGATATATTTCACGCTATTAACGCGTAAGCGGAGATTTAGTCCGTCATAGAAATCGTTCCAAATTGGTTGAAGGAAACTAATTTGCCAAAGTTGATTTGTTAATGGGAGCGAAATTTATCTCTCTGTTTTTTTATGGCGTGTGGGGGTATGATTTTCACAAAAAAAATCTCATTTTTTTTAAATTTTATTTTAGTTTTATTACATTCAACTTTTTCATGCTATTACTGCTCCATAGACCTTAAAAGGCAGTCGGAATTTTCAGGGCTTCGCCCTGATACGAGAAGTCTTGTTCGGATAAATTGATAAACAGTCATGATTGGTTCTTGATTTGGATACGGGTCAAAGCTTGCATAACTATTTCCATGGAAAGCAGAAAGCAATTGAATGAGCCAAATTTAGTACTAGTTCCGAGTACTAGTTCTCGGACTAGTTTAGTACTAGTTTAGTACTAGTTCCATTTTGCTGAAAATGGAACCCAATTGCGCTCAATTAGGAGCCCAAATTTTTTTATCCCTCATTCATCCCTTTTCATGGCAAACCGGGGCGGGGGGGGGGGGGGGGGCAAACCGTTTCACTTAGTTTTCAGGCTCTTTGTGCTTTGTGCTACCTCTATTTTACCAATTGTTAGTTATTTCCACTAATCGTTAGAGTTACTGTTTATTTAAACCCACAATTAGGAAATTAGTTTGTTCCAATTTGCAATAAACTGGGCTCATTCATCTTCTTTAGCTAGCTAAAATTTGGTCACATTCACCTCGTTTTTCAAATAATTGGGCTCATTCAGCTCATAGTTCCCTAGAAATGGGCTCAATCAGCCTCTTTTATTAGTTTTGAGTACACTCTGAGCAAATTCAGTTCTTTTTCCGAGACCATTGGGCTCAATCAGCATCCTTGAAAGAAAAATCGAAATGGGGCCCATAAAGGACTACCGAGTACCAAGGAGCGAACAAAACAATGTTTTCATATTCAATTTGCCGACCTCATATGAAAAATTTCTCAAATTTTGCAACTTACGAACATTTCAATAGTCAACTGAAAGTTCATATTTAGGACTAAATAACTCGTTTTTCGTTTTTTTTTAAACCAATTCATTAAAACTAAAGTGAATATTTTCTCTTCGAATCTAATTTAATTAAACCAAATTGTCCTCTTTTGGTTTTCTTTTCAAACGGGAAGTCGAACTTACTCTTCACAAGTTTCTTTAATTAATCAAATTTAGCAATTTAGCATTTGGTATGAATGAAATTTTATGTCTTGAGAATCCTCGGGGAGTACATTTAGCTTGGAGAACCAGGAGGGGCGTGATTTGATATTAATGAAGTTTTTTGTTTGTTCAAATATTCCTCGCGGGCTTAGTAAGGCTTTCATACGTGGATTCATTTACGCATGATTGCTGTATGGCAACATGGCCGATAAAAAAAATCGATAATTTTATCCAACGCCCGATGCCTCGCGGTTTGATACGTTCAAGATCCGCACGCTGACATTTTTCTCTGTCGGGTCCTTTTTTTGGATTCTCTTGGTAATTTTGATCAATGTTTGAGGGTAATCTTCGAGTATCCGCTTTCCGAAGCGGTCTAGTCGATCCTGCTTTTTTGGTGACTGGCTGTGTGAAGAAAGTCACTGCGGTCACGCAGGTGAGTGGAACTTGAAGTCTGTGCCATTCTGCCGGATTGGCACAGTCGAGCCCTCCGACGAGAACAAAACGGACGTAAAAGACGTTAAGGACGAATTCGTGATGAAAAGTCATAAATATCACACAGACAACAAAATCAGTTTTTGTTCAGAATTCTTAAACGAAGTAAAATCAAATTGAGTCAAGTTCCAATAAAAATCTTGTAAATGAAGTTAAAATCTCTCTGTAAATATTTTTTCTTGTAATTGAAAATATATGCCTTGTAAAAAATATACCCTCTGATAACATTTACTTGTATAAAAAATTCGACGTTTTTTTTCGCAGTTCATCTTGTTTTCTTTAAATACCGGAAAAAAGATGCCGCAATAAAATATATGTACGAGAAAAGCATGTGCTGCGTGATCAGAAAAAGTTATGCTGGGTTAAATGGTTGCAAAATCTTTAAAAATTCTTCAAGGTTGCTTAAAATTTTTGAGCTTTTTACATCAGCATTTTGCGAGAATCTCCTAATTTTTTTTGCAATCTGAACTGCAGTTCTAATACTTTTTAAAAACTTTTGAATTCTTGAATCTTGATAACAAATTGTAGTAATTGTAACATTTAAAAATTGCTTAAAATTTTTCACTTCAGTTTTGACCCAAAATATCACATCATTTTGACCTGAATTACCACATCGTTTCGGCCCAAAAAATCGCATAATTTTCTGCTCGAACTATTGCATCGTTTTTGCCCGAAATATCATAACTATTTCTGCCGGAATAATAACATCAATTTTGGCCCGAAATATCAAACCTTTTTGGCCCAAAATATCATCCTTCTGCAGTTTTCCCAATAGCAGGAAGATTAAATATTTCATTCACTCATTAATCTGACAATTCTCGGAACGGGAAATTGTATGCTTTTGAAAGTTTCAGTGCCTCAAAAAAAACCTTTAGGGTGTATTATTTTTATGTAACCATAAAAATGAAACATAATGTGCTAAATGCACAGCAACCAACTACTCATTTTTTCATTTTTTCTACCACAGTCAGCGGTGAGAAAAATTTACCCCTAGAGTATGTTTTTTTCAAACCCGGGCTGCCGATAAAAAATACGTCAGATGCCATGGAGCAGTAAAAGTATACCCTATTACTCAAAATTTGAATTCCAAAAAAAAATCAAAAAAAAAATTGTGTGAAAAACTAGTTTCAAATATTTTTGCCGACAGTATCCGAGGGAAAGTTTTTTACCAACAGGAATTTTTTTTTATTCATATTTAAAAAGCCTAAGCCAAATTGTAGTTTTTTTGGCATTGAAAAAATTGAAGAAAAAATAATTTTCAAAAAATCCAATTTTTCCGTCTACATCACAAAATGACTGATAGCATGGATTGGTTGTTTGGTATCATTGGTTTGGTTTTTTGATCCTATGTAGATACGTATAAAAATTTTAAATAATTGAACATCATTGATAAGTTGAAAAAAGCCATTAAATTAGTGTTCTAAAAACCAAATTAATTTATAAAAATAGAGCCTATGAAGGAGGTCGAAAACATTTATAATTATTCCAAGTTATCTTTCCATAGGCTGCCACAATTTTGCCTTTCAGGTACAGATTATTCAAAAAAAAAATTTCATATGAGAACAGATCTCTTGAATAAAATTTTGTTCTAAAATGTAGCACAGTGCTGATTGAAATTATCCGGAAAAAATGAAAAATACTCAATAATTACGCTGAAACTACTTGGTTAATTGATGAAAAATATCTATCACATTAAGCCTCTTACACAGCCCAACAAAGTTTCAGAAGGGTTAAATCTCTAAAAACCTGTATAAGAGAAAATATTTTTGCTTGATAGTCAAGAAATGTGATTTGTACTATATAAAACCCAAAATCTGCGCTCAAAACAAATTTTAAACAATTTACTCAAATTTTTTGGAGACTAAACCCTTCTAGAATTTTGTTGTGCTGTGTATGAGGCTTCTTGTGATATACATTTTTCATCATTTAACCGAGTAGTTGTAGCGTAATTTTTGATTAATTGGAAAAAGCTAAAATTACCCATTTTTGGGGTAAAATTTTAGTTGAGAAAAAAATGCACCATATTAACTCTGATGAAATTCTAAGCAACTTTATTTTTCTTCATTTTTTGTCTAACCTTAACTCAATTTGAGAAAAACGCGTTTGAAAATTCAAGTTTTGTTTGTTTTGCCCAGATAATTTAAATCAGCACTGTACTAAGTCGTGGCGCGAAAGTGAGTTTTTTTGACATGTCAGGTCTGCTGATAGTTTTATTTAGCAGGTAGTTAGTTATGACCAAAATTTCAGAATTAACATGCTAATTTTCAATGCAGAAAAAATTGAATCGGTTTTTTTGTTTTATTTTTAAAACCGGAAGATAAATGTAGGAAACGGTTCTCGTCAACAAAAGTAACATATTCAAGCCCAACCGTTTTTGTTTCTGTTTTCAATAATTTCAAAAACTGCTTCAATTAAGAATAAATTGCATTACAATTTGGCTATTTAGACAAATTGAGCAAATTTTAGATAATCTAGCGAAGATTCTAATTTTCTATGCAGCAATGCTTGTTCTTTTTCACATCGAATAGGTTCTAATTATGCTTCAAATGTTTTTTTACTTACATACAGTTTCAGGTGCATCAAAAATTTTGGTATAAGGGAACTTGTTTCAGTAAATTGAATTGCATTAGGAAATTGAAACGCTTCTAATAGCAATGTCGAGAAAAAATAGAAAAAATGGCACAGATTTTTTTTTGTTTTCTTGACAGGTGATATTTAATTGACTGCAATTTTTTATTTTATCTTAAAAAAAAAAATTAGAACCAAGAGATTTTTTCAAACTTAGTTTCTTTTTGTTCTAGTTTTGTTTTTAAAACGTTTTCTAGTCACCGGATCCATCTGTTCACATTGTGTTCCTCATTCATGAGAGTTCCTCAGTCTATATAAACATTATAATGAGGAAAAGAAAAGACACATTTATTGAAAGTAGAAATTTAAATTTATTCCATAGAGTGCTAGAGTTTGAAGTTCAAGGCAAGGATTTTGATTTTTAACTTCGTTCTTATTAATATTGTTTATTGTTTTTAGAGCCCTTTTTGTTACTTTTTGTTCCTGTTTAACGATACTTTTTGGAAAAGATCTTATGATGAACAAGCTTTCTATACAAACTTAGGGTTAAGTCGCCGCCTGAAGACGAGGTTTTTTTCAATGATGTTCAGTCAGCTGATTGTTTGAGTAGGCTAGCTTCATATAGACTGGTGAAAAGTTGCATCTAGTTTTCTAGAATTGACATGCTAGTATCCAATTCATTAAAATTTTTCCGACAATTTCTGTATTTTGTTTTGAAAATTGAATTTAAATTTGAAACAAGTTAGAAAAGTATCAAATTCAAGCCCAAAATTTTGTTATTCCAACGATAATATGTTTGAAAAAACTGCTTCATTGTTGGAAAAAAAAGCCCCAATTTTCGGCTAGCCAGACAAATTGAGTGACAAGCAAGTAAAAAAAGCATGAAAAAAATTGCTATGCTCAACTCCTTGTTAATTTTTTCATCATTTGAATATACTTAAGCTCCATTAAAAACGTTCCTTGTCTTACAAATTCAAGTTCATCAAAGCACCTGTCATTAAAGCAGTTTCTACGTAACTTGACTGTCATTAAATCAATTTCTACGTAAGTTTCTACGTAAATCGTTTTGAAAAACTGAGAAAAAAAAACTTTTTTTTTCTTTTCATGATTTTTGTTTACCAAATCACCACATTTCTATAATTTACTCAATAAGGAGTTAGCTTTTGAATTTTTAATTTTTTCAATGATTTGTCTTTTCCTATTTGGGAACAATTTTGCGCTAGATTTCTCCTGAAAGTTCTGCAACTACCTGACCTGTAGCTTTGCAGAAAATCGTAGAAAAACAAGAAATATACTTAGTTGTGCATCGCTAAAATTTTGAAATAACAGGTAAATAAATTTTTTTATAAAACTTTTGAAAATCATAGAGAAAATTGAGGATTTCAATTTTAGAATTTAATTCTTCATGTTTTCTTTCCATAGGCTTCTACAGTTGTTTCTTCAAGGTAAAATTATGAATCATTAGTATCAATACCTTGATACCAAGTTCCATATTCTCATAATGTTCTTAGATCGCTAGAAGAAAAGTTTTGCAAAAAAAAGTTTTATGTCGCTTCGTCAAACCACGCTTTTTTATCGATGAAATTCAGTCAGCTGATGATTTGAGTAGTTTAGATCTCAATAGTCTGGCAGTAAATTTTATCCGATCATCCAGAACTGGCATGCTAGTTGTTACCAATGCCGGAAAACTTCATCGATAAAATTTTGTGATTTGTTTTCAAATCGGAAGATGAATTGTAAAAATTGAAATGGGTTTATTATAGTATTGTATTCATGCCCAAATTTTGTGATTTCAATATTCAAGTAGTATTTTCAAAAATTACCTCATCAATCAGAATAATGCGGTAAGTTTTTGCTTTTTGGACAAATTGAGCAAGAAACAGATAACAAAGCAAACTTGTACTATTCTAATTTGCATCATTATCATTTCTACATTAACCATTTTTTAGAGATACTTCAAATTTTTTTTATAAACATTATATTTCAAATTTGGATGCATCAAATCAAATTCTGTGTAAGTTGACTTTCATTAAGAAATTAAAAATCATTTGAGAAACACGGTCGAGAAAACTTCCGGTTGGCGAACACCACAATTCTTCATTTTACTTAAGAACGTGTAAAATTAAGGAGTTTCTTGTGTTTTTATTCATTGCTGCGTGAAGATTTTTTCAATTGAGTTGTTCATTTTGTTCTAGATTGTTCCAGAACGTTCTCCAATCATCTGACTCGTCTGCTCGCAGTGTGTCTGAATGACGTCATCAGAGTCGCGAGTGGTGTTTGTGGCGATAGACGGGAGTCAGAATGCAGACTACGCCTTCGAGTACTACTGCAAACACATCCAGTGGAAAAACGACAGACTGGTCTTGTTCCACTTCATGGACCCAGTGTCCATAAGCAAGGACCTCAAGGAGTCCCTCAGAGAACTATACGACATCAAAGGTAACTCACACAGGTATTTTGTCATTTCTCCCCGCCTGCTCGACATGCAGAATTTTACTTGTCGAGCTTAATTGTCCAATTGTTATGAAAATTGACAGATTGACTAATCAGCTTATTTCAAACACATTTTGTCCCAAAACTTTTTTTTGTAAAACCAAAAAATTATACAATGGTCAGTTGGGGCGCGGGAGAAAAGGAAAAAGATCCCAAAAAAATTGATGTTGAGTTGAGTCGTCTAATTGGTTTCAGAGCCCAAGACAACCATCCACTACAACATCCAACATTTGCAGCAATATTTTCAAAACATTCAAATGTTTTGAAATTGCTATTACAATTTGCTATTATTGCACTGAAAACAGTCTTTTGAATTATTTATGCCTATTTTACACAGGATCTTGTATAAGCGACGAGGACTCTAGCAGTGTTATGTTTGAAAGATGAAATTTAAGGGGGGGTTGATAATAGAGCTGACTATTGATGTAGTGGTGTAGGCATGCACATTCGAGGACCTTCTGATTTTGGCGTCTAAGGAAGAAGTCTTCATTATTTTACAGAATTGTATTTTTATCTTTCTGTGTTCTCAGTGACTTTCACAAAATTATTTTGCTATTCTAACATGGGTTGGAAGATTTTAACGTGGTCTATTGGGGGAGGGGGGCTGTTAAATTGATCTAATTGTCAGAAAAAAAAATAGTTTAATCGAAAACTTGAACAAAATACCGTTTGAAAACGTTAATCGAAAACTTGCACTTTTTGCTGCGAGCCATTTAGTCTACAGTTTAATTCTCGAGCTTCTCAAAAAATTTTGATCAGCAGAAACTTGATAGAAAGCGGCATTTATTTGCATCATTAACAAAACCAAACATAGCGCCCTAATATCCACATCAATTTTAATAAGATGTCAAATCAAATTTTGATTCTTGTTTATGCAAATTACAATCTATACAGAAACTGTTTAGAATACTACATGGACGGGCTGAAGCGTATTTTTACCACGAAGGCCAAAAAGTACGGCATAGATGTCAGCCAGCTTAAGTTCGAGTTCACCTGCGATCCCCCCGAACCAGGCAAGGCCATCTGCGCCACGGCCAAGAAGTACCACGTGCAGCTCATCATCATGGGCAGCAGGGGGTTGTCCAAGTTCAAAAAAGCCCTCATTGGGAGTGTGAGTGATCACGTGCTGAGGAACTCGGGCATTCCTGTACTGACTGTGCCCTTTCATAAATAAACACAAACAATTGAACTGAAGTTAACAAAAAAAAATGGCGGCTAATTTGGATCTCTGTTATTACCTTTTCACAGCAACTGATGACGAATCCTTTCTACACAGGTGTTGTTCAAACACATCAAGAGTAAAACGGGTGAATTACAAAACATCTCTCACTCAACCACTAGAAAAAAGAAACAAGATCATTTGAGAAACTTTCCCCCGAACAGTAGAATTTAAAACAAATAACAAAAGTTATTACAGCAAAGAAGTTACAGATCTCGTCAATTTACAATCATAGTTTTTAAATGAAAAAAAAAAATTGGTGCGAAGTTAAATTTTTTTCTTCTCTCTTAACATTAATGATAATTCAAGTTAGTAACCTTTCGTGTTATATTAAGTCGACTAATTTATTCTTGCTCTCCTACCGCAATGAATCAACCGTTTGCTTCTCCGAACTGAAAAAGTGCCGAACAATCAGTTTTTAACATTTTTGGAAAATTTGTACTAAATAATTGCGTTTGCTTTAAAATATAGAGTACAGCTGCAAAGCATATTAAAGGACAACCCTATAACATTGTGAAAATCGCAAATCTGGAACTCACTTGCAATCATACTTACATGTTTTTCCAACGTTTGTTTGCGACATGATTATGGTTTTTTGGACATGCAGGTCAATTCAAAGAACAGAAAAAGAATTTTGAAAAAAATGAAAAGAAGCAGCCTAAAAAAACAAAATTGGGCGAAACACAAGAAGCAAAACACAAGAAAGTTACATGGATAAGACGCTCATCTAACAGTTCCCTTGTATGGGAAAATGCGTATTATGTGATTTTTCATACAATGGTTTTGTTCTGACTCTTGAAAATTGGTAGGAATTTTGTGTACGGGTAAGTTATAGGTTTTTTCCACGCGAAATCAGGTACCACGAATAATCATCGAAATGGGTTGAGTCATCTATCACAATGAAATCCTTTCAGTCCAGAACCGAATGAGGTTTAAAATTTTGAAAAGAGTTTACCAGTATCGAGAAAAAAAAACAGATTTTTGGTCTAAATTTGAGCAAGTAACGTAACGTGTTTGTTTTTGTAGCGTTTGGCTTAAAATAGCTAATTTATGCTTCTTTAGGCCATGAAACTTAGTCTTACTCATTTAAACCTTTTTTGAATTTTGGAGGGTTTTATGTGAACCATGTGAACCGCCATTTTATGAACCAAAACTTCAAAATTCAAACATAAATGCTAACAAATTTGAAATAATTGCGAATTTTTTGTTTATCTAATCTCTTTTTACAAAAAATGCTGTCCATTTTGACTTTTACTATAAATGTCGAATTTGCCGAACTTCTAGTTTTTCGTTCCTATCTTTTTATGGCTCCACGCAGAAGAAACGACAATTATTTGCAGTAACCGGCCATCCTTGTTATTTCATGGAATTTTATGGAATTGTATGATAGTTTTTTCCATAGTATGGAATTTTATGATAAGCTTTTTGTCAGCAAAAGAGTCCGGATAATTTAAATCAGCACTGTAGAGCAAGCTCAGATAAATTTCAGCACTGATTCAAAAGTTCAGTCCTAATTCATTAATTTACAATCCGGTTTAGATCCGGAGCTTGAGCCTACTAACACTATAATTTTAGCACCATACTTTTAATTTGTACTAAAAGATGGCAAATATTAAAATTTGAGTTGAAAAATTTTATGCTAGAATTATATAAACATTTTAAACCTTTTTTCTCACAACTGAAACAACTTTTTTAGAAAACTGTCAGTGTCGTTTGCATCACGACTAAAAGAGTTTTAATTTGATATAAAGTTTGATCAATTCCAATAATTATTTGAGTTTGGTGATTTTGCTTTGAAAATAAAAAAAAAGACACGATACCCGAATGCAAAGTTTCTGCCGGTTCTTAATAGTCGGAAGAAACAATTGTTAGCATTCCGTACAACCAAGTTATAACTTACAATATAAGTTATAATAAGTTATAAATTACCTCAGTGAACACGTTATTATTCTCACAAATATAATCGAATAATTCAGTGTTTAATTGAAGCCTGGCTACAACCTAAAATACCCGTGGGCAGCACTTAAAATAGCGTTCACATTTAAATGGTCAGATCGTGTATTCGATCCGATGCCATGGCAACAATAGTTTGTGAAGACGAGCTCTCACTTGACCTCTAGTTTCAGGTCTACTACAACCTGACCAGTTTTGTGGAAGTTATAGACGCACAAAAAAGGCCTAGAGTCGCAAAAAAAAGCGCTTCGCTCAAAAAAATAACACGGATGTGGGGAGATAATACAAATGGACTATCCTAGTCAGGACTGTTAAGGCCTACTGATAGCGCCTCTGCGATTTGCAGGAAGCACATTAGGGCCAAAAAAAATACTGATTTTAATAATTGTAAGCAAATACGCGAAAAATTATTCGAAAAATCTGATTAACATACTTGCTACCTATCGAATCACAAATGACAAAAATTTTCCGTTTTACACAGTTCATATACTTTCATTGTGTAAAATAACCCGCACCATGGTTTCGGTTGTACCGGATTTTCATTGTCAGTCTCTGTAACAATCAAAAATAATCGATAATAGTCGGTCAAAAATCATCGATATTTTAATCTATTTCAATTTCTTTTTGTTATAATCCTTCTCTAAATTAGGTCCTTCCTTCTTTCCCTGGGTTGGGGAGGGTGGATGAGGAGTGCTTAGTGGTGGAGAGGTTTTGATGGGTGAGAAGTTTCTGGTGGGGAAGAGTTTTTGGGAGTAATTGTTTGCGAGGGGGTAATTTTGAGGGGGCGGATTAAAATGGATTGAATGGCAAGTTATTCAATTTTTTGAATGATTTTTTTTCCAGAACTTTATCCAGACCAGAAAACAAACAAAAAAAAGCTCCAGAAAAAAAATGATCAGCTGTATATCTGCTCAGTACTAGGCTAATAAAAAAATGAACCCTATTTGTTATAACCAAACCAATCAGTGCGGTCAGTGTTTTGTTCTCTGCATTTAAACATTTGAAGTAACAAAATTGCAAAATTAGAAAATAAGGGGCGGAACAGGTAAAGAGACCACAATTTCCAAAGAAATTGACCAACTTTTTTTGCTTGGGTTGGTTTTTTCTCAAGGTTTGCCATAAACTTTGTATTTTTTGAGCCAAATCGTTGAAATAAATTTTTCCAAATTGAATTAAAACGAGCAATTGTTTCCTGTTCTATGCGTTACCAGACTCAAAATATGTTATTTTATTTGAATTTGTGCAGGGGATAAATTGAACATCAAAAATGAAAAAAAAATAAACATATTTGAATTCATTTACTAATATTTTTGTCAAGATCTGACAAGACTCTTTCATTAACTTTAAACGGCAGTTGGAACTCCCAGGAGGGATTCTCCCTTTTACAATTGGTCTTGTTCATAATCAAACTCATGGAAAAAAGCTTTCACAAATTGAACAAATTTGTTCGTATACGGACAAAACTCTGAATGTTCCGTCTACCCTTTAGCGGGCTTAATTAAATTTGACAAGCATTGAGTTTTAGATTGATTATGTCTAACCTTGAACGTTTAAGTTTGAATCTTGCATGAAATTGTTAAGACATATTAGCTTGCTTCAATTCAATTTGAAATTGTTTTGTAGTTAACTCGTCACGTTAAATCATTCGGGTTAAACTTTAAGAAACGAGCAGGTAATTCAGACTGTGATCACGGTTGAGCAATGATGTGCTCATCCGACAAGATCCACATAGATTCAGGGATCAACTCCACGAGTGAGCAAATATTGATTTTTTAATGTGATTTAAATTTTGAAAATATCTTCTCAAGGCGATATATAATTCTTTTTTTTTCGAAGCGTAGCCGTAAAAAATTCGAATGCTCTTTCATGTCTTTGGAACCGTGTTTGAAAACAATGATTAAAAAAATTTCAAAAAAGATGAAAGACACGCTATGTGTCTTTCAAAGTGATCTTTTTAGCCTCTAATAATAATTTTAATTACCAAATATCTTACTGCAATTCAAATTTAATTTAAAACGAACGGATCAAAAACCTGCTTACGCGTTACAAACACGAAATATCTTGCGCGTTAATTGTCACAAATTTGCTAAAATTTCAAAACCCTATAACTGTTCAAAAATTGATACCAAAGTGCAAAAAAAAATCAATTATTAGCGTTGTTTTTGTCCGAAAAAAAATAAAAAGTTTTGAAGAAAAAAAACGACACCGAGCACAAATTTTCCGTCACTTTCTTCAAACAACGAGACTACTCGTGTCAGGGCAAAACCCGAGCTTTCCGACTGTCCCCAAGAGTTTATTAGGTAGTTTTGATGAATTCTTTATAATAAATGGATGAATTTTTAAAAGATATTAATTGGATTCCAGTTGGACCAATTTTTTGGTGCCGCTTGCAAGTTTTTAGGGCCTTTGTTGGACAGTTTGACCCAAATTTCAGAATTTTTGGCTTGCACTCCTTATTCAAAATTAGTATGCGCACCAATAAGAAAGCGCTTTTGAATTCAGGGTTGATTGGCCGAAAACTGATGTCGTTAATTAGTACGAAAGGGGGACCCTTGAAGTGGCTAGGGGGTCAAATTTCTGAATTAGAGTCCCTTTTTCCTCCTAAAGCCACTATTGTACTCAGTTACAGATGTAAAAGTCTAAAATATTCTTGCAAGAAAAATTAAGCTTAATACCATCAGTTAATTGAAACCAAAATAAAACCTATTGAAACCTTTTTTGCAATCAAACAAAGGAAAACTAGAAATCTGGCAAATGAACGTATCAAGGAGGAAACAAAACGGCGTCAAGAATCTTAAAAACTCTTGTTTTTCCGTTAAGTCAAATGTTTACCAAGTGGGTTCAACATAAAGGGAAACCAATTTTTTACAAACTCTTAAAGGATAAAAATTTTTGTGAAATTTTAGAGGGTCAAATCTGTACTTAGTCAATACTTACCTAAAAATTAAAAAGCAATCAATATAACGAACGCTTTACTTAAAGTTCACCTACAAACCCCATGCCCTGTTATGTTTTGAAGACCCCTAAAGTTTAACCATCACCTGAAAAACAGCTAAACTGGTCAAGTATAGAACTACCCGGGTTGACAAAAATGCTTATAGTACAATTTTCGTTTATGGAAAAAATGCTTATCGTACAATTTCGTAGAATTCCATAGAATAAAAAATTGTACGATAATAGCACGACAAGCATTGTTTCCATTAACGAAATTGTACGACAACCATTTTTTCCATCAATGAAATTGTGCGATAAGCATTTTTTTTTGGCTAAAATCAGATACATAAAATCAGATACATTGTCTGGAAGGTTTCAACTTTCCTTTTCAAAACTGACGGGTTTCAAAACTGACGGGATTAATGCAAATACGCAAACAAAAAATCAAAAAATCTGAGATTTTGATAGAAATTTTGCAATTTTTACGTAGACTTTTAGCATTCAACCATTTCTCGTAATGGTTAAAACATAAAACTTGAATAAAATACATTATAAGTGACAGCGTTTCAAATCGCGAAACATTGAGTTTTTGTAAAGGAGCAAATTTCTTATAACATGGTTAATTTGTAAAATGGTTTTTTTACCAAGTTTTCTGCGCGGCAGGCTATTTTTTGGGAACTAAAACAGACCGAAAGACGTTGGAGGATTTTTTTAAAGAGTTTTGACCAAAAAAAAGCATTTTTTTAGGTGCGCGATTCCCCCTTAAAATTATTATATATTATTAGCGCCAAAAGCGCTCATAGAAATAGAAAAATTTAAACTGCAATCAGTCAAAACTGGAAAGGTCGCGAAACAGTACCAAAGGGGGCCCTTTGCGCTGCGATCTTTGAAGGGCATCTTTGAAGGGGTCAAATATTTGAAGGGCATATCCGACCCGGATATAGATTTTGCTTGAAGGGGAGGGGAGTGGGGCGTCGGAAAAAAATACCGAAACATTGATTGACTTTTAATTAAAAGTTTAACTAAACCAATAGAAATTTTCACGTTAAAAAACTTATAAACTGTATTCGATTCTTTGTTTTAATTTATAGGTGGAAATGAGAAGAAAACCTTTTTCCAGAAATTGAAAACAAAAATGATTAAAATTTTAAAACCAAACAAACCGCCTGACAATCAGTATCAAATGGGATTATCAAATGTGTTTAAATGAAAAATTGAATACTTTTGTAGAAGAGAAAGCGGTGGAGCGCTTGAAATTGTAGTTTGGCGAACAAGGGAGTTATTTTCAAGCAAATTGAAACAACTTTGTGTTTAGCTCACTACTTAACCAACTGCTCACCCAACCAAGACAAATATGTCATCAACAAACTCGAAATTATAAGCGAGCGATCAGGCATACAACAGCTTAATTATGCAAAATTTAAGCCCTGAAAAACTAACTTCGAATAAGTAAAATTAGTTTTTGGAGTATTTAGCTCAATCAAAAAACCCAAAAATTTCAAAAACTTTGGAAAATTTTCTGCAAAGAAAATTTGAAAAAAAAACTTTTGAAATTTTTTGATTTTATTTTGTTTTTTTTTGTCAATTTTCTAAAAACAATTGCGTTTATATTGTCTAACATACTATGAATGTCACAGCTGCCTAAGATTTAATTTTAGTTTCAAACAGCAAAAACAAAAAATATGGAAACTAGAAACAATTCGGTGCACACTTTTTTTCTGTTTTGGAGCAAAACTTTTGAAATTTATAGAGAATTATAAATTACAAAGTGTACAGTTTGGCGTCGTAAGGTAATGCAGGCAACAATTTTTACTAGTAAAATTTTGCTGGTGGGGAAAAAAAAAGCCGAAGTGTTTATCTTTTAAAGAAAATGTTTTATTGGTTTTTGAAAAAAAAATTGTGCGGGGAAAGGGTAGTTTTCAAAATCGATTTGTTCAAAAAACCCTCTCCAACTGTTAAGAAAAGTTTGGAGTTTTTGTTGCCAAAAACAAGAATTGATCTGGTTCTTGTAACCAATGCAGTACACAAATTTCTCGTATGCCCAATTTATCCGTGGTGTGCGCTGCCCGATTGCCACTATCTTGTCTGAAACTACCAATTGAGCCCAAAATTACCATTGTTTAGTCCATTTCTACCCAAAAATGATTGTAGTTTTTTTTCCAGGTTTACCAATTTTTGCCACGTCTTCTCATAAATAACATTTTATACTTGAAGATTTCTAGTGCGACTGTTTGCATCTCACCTTGTACCCCTCTCGAGATGTCTCCAAACTAATGAACTCTTTGATACCCTTTATCGTGATTGCCACTGTATTGTTGCATTTCATTTTACCCCTCGTCGCTTTTCGTACCGGTAGCGTTTTTTCTCTCTGTATAATTGAACCCCTGTCTGCTGTTTTTTGTTTTTCTGCTCATTTTTTGATTATTTTGTTTTTTCAATTTCGTTGTACCGTCTTCCTCAGCTGTTAATCAATATTTTTTGTTGCCTTTTTCATTACGGCGTAACTTTAGCTTTACCTTTATTTTTTTGACATTTTTATTCTTACCCAGTAGAGAAGAAGAGATCCTTTGTTCGGCTGAAGCTTTAAATTTCTTCTCGATGAGACTGAGTCTGACCACCGGTTTCGAAAGGTTCCTTTATTTGTTTTAAGCAAACACAGTCTTGCAATACCATCCCTCTCTTAAGGTACCTCAATTACCCTACCTACCGGCCAAAATTACCAATTTTTGTTTGTTTTCAATACTGTTTTCATTTTCCCTTTATGTGTTTGTTTTCACAATTATTAGCTTATGTTCCTTGAAAAGATGAGCCTAACACTGTTCCATTTTTCCGTTAACTTCTGTCATCAGTTTTCTTGTTGCAGTTTTCTTGTTTTGAAAGCACATGTCATTGATTTTTCTTCTGTTTAAGCCTGTATAACAATCTCGAATTTTTTTGCTGTCCTGCTTCACCCGAGGATGGTTCCATTGTTACGCTGATATCCATATAAGTTTTAGAACGAATTTAGCTCTTATAAGGATTGGTGAAATCAGTCCCAATGATCGTAGAACCTAGAAACACGTGACAAGAATTTTTTTCTGTCCGCATCTTTTTGTGCTTTTGGTTTCCGTTTTTTGGCTGAATTGAAATTTCGTCAAATTCCAGGTTCCAATGGAAGCCTAACACTCGTCGATTGAAATTGCCTTCAAACATTTCTGTCAAAGGTTGGACAAGTGTGTCATCTGCTCTTCTATCTCACAATCTGCGGCTGCTGCTGCACTATTTTGTCACGTTGAAGCATCCTCTGCTCAATGTTTCTTTTAGCTGCGTTTCCAGCTTTCCTGCTTCAACAACCGCTTCCAGTGTCAGGAGTAGGTCGCTCATACAAAAAAAAATTTCCTCTCCTTTTTTTAATGTATGGTTTTCTTGAACCGGTGTTAACTTTGGCAGTCTGTTGTGAAGCGAAATGAGCGCAAGCAGGTAAATTTCGTGCTTCAAAAGCATGCCGTTGCTTTTTGTAAACGTCAGTACTTGCAAAATTAGGACTTCTCCAGAAAAAAAAACGAAGAAAACTCCTCACCGACTGTCTAACGCTGACTCGCATGAACCTTCCTGCTATGCCTGCCTGTTTAGCCACTGCAGAAATACGAAAAGAAAAATGATCCTTAGCATGCCACCCAGTAGCTTGTCGCTTAATCCATTGCCTCCGAATGGTACTTCAGCGTTGCTAGTGAGTCTGATTTTATCAGGTTCACTTAGATTCACAAATCCGTAATGTGACATAAACCATTCGGTATTGACTTCTTTATTTTGTTCTGTGCGTGTTTAGCCACTAAAGAAATACGGAAAAGAAAAATGATCCGTAGCAAGCCACCCAGTAGATCTGGTCACGCTAGTAGCTTGTCGCTTAAGCAACCGCCTCCGAATGGTACTTAAGCGTTGCTAGTTAGTCTGATTTTATCAGGTTCGTTTAGAATCATAAATCCGTGAGGTGAAACAAACCATTCGGTATCGACTTCTTTATTCTCCAGCACTTTTCGTAAATAGCATTTTTGTAGATCGCTTTGAGTGCCTTCGTGTTTTTGCTGTACACTTTTTGCTCCCTTTGAAATCTCGCTAAAATTGTCGTAGATGTTTCCGAGCCAATTGTTGCTTGTTTGGTAAGTGCGAGGCCTTTGCCCATAGAGGTCCCGTCTAGTATCTTCCGTCAAGTAGTCGTTTCCCGTAGAATAGCGTTTGCTCATTTTGACTTCCACTGATTCAGGTTTCTCTGTGTATATTAAATCTGATTCTGCATTCCACCTAGGAGTTACTTCGTAAAAGCTGCTGTTGTCCGGTCCAGACATGTCTCAAAAAACATTGTGAAATGATGTATCCAATTATGGTGTTCCACATAGTTGTATGGGGTCCAGAGCGAACCAATCCGAGTTTGAACTTAAGCGCACTTGGCGTATTTGCAGGTCCAATTTTTTTGCAGTAGGGTGATAGAAATGAAATTGTCTGGTCCAATGAGTATGGTTTTTTTTCGTGTCTAGTTTTGGTGTGTTTTTTTTCCAGGTGTTTGTACTGCTACATTATTTTGCTTGGATGCTGTTGAAGTGTTGATAAGAAAATTTGATCCACCAGACAAAAACGTTTTTCCAGTCAACGATTCATTCCCGCCTGCGCCTGATCTCTATGCAGTTGTTGTCTAAAAAGTTTTCACATCTGAGCCATTGGCCGCCTGAAGACAAATTTGTTGTCACTCCAATTTTCCAATCTTCAATTTGTTTGCTATTTTGCACAAAATCATAGTTAGCGTAATTCCAGGGTCCAAAAATGCTCCGGTACGGACTTCGTGCCCCTAATATTGAAGAACCACTGTGCCAATGTAGAATAGATACTCCATGGCCTCGGTTTTCTTCTCAGTAATTTTTGAAACCATTTGTTGAGTCTCAACGGTATTGAATAGCATCTTTCGTTTACGTAGATGATTGTTAGTTTGAAATGCACAGGGTTTTGAATTTAGCTTCGTGAAAAAGTGAATGATGTCGCATGTTGCAACCCGGAGAACGGCAATTTAATTTTGACACACACTTACTGGATCTGTACCAAGACTTGAAACTGATGATGCAAGTCTTCAGTCAGTGAGCTGCCGTCCAGCGATCATCAGGTGAATTGGAGCTGAGTTTTGGGCAGTGCATTACCGCCTGATGTCCGTAGTTAAAGAAATCAGAAAATTTGTCGTTGGCACCAGTAATATTGGAGTTGGATGCGTTCTTTGATTCATATCTGTTTGCCAGTCTGATACCATCCTCGTTTCTGCTGGTCTGTCGTTTTATCGGTATGCCGTTTTACTGGAATTTCAAAATCCTGTTGAAAAAGAAACTGATTCTATTTCACGTGCTCGTTGTACTATCATTTTTCAGTAGCATGTTTCAGTATAATCGTCGGTTGCAGATCGGAAGAAAATTCCAGTTTTTCAAGTGTGCATGTCATGGCTGTAATAATATGAGCGAACACTATCAAGGTTTCGGACTTGCCTGGGAGAGTTTTCGAAAGCCGAATCAGACTATTAATGAAGCTGCTAACAATAGCAGGCGGATGGACAAAACTTCGTCGCAACTTTCCTACTATTTAAATTCCATTTACATCCTTATAGTTTAATTTTTTGACAAGTCCTTGCAGTTGGGCAATTTTTTCAGCTTTGCCTGATGGTGTTTCTCCGATGAAAAAAATAAGTCGACTATACCAATCGGTTCTATTCGCTGGGTCTCCATCAAATTCATCCAAGTTGATTCTGGCAGTGCATCAAAGAAATTAAAACGTCAGAGTTTGCCCAGGTTTGTTTTGAAAACTGATGGCTTACTATTCGCCCAATGAATTCAAGCCTCTGTTGTCAGCGATCCCATTCGTGCTAATTATTTGGTCATTTTTTTCATTTAGTTTTGTTGCTGACACCGCATTTTTGTATCAAAAAAATCTTCTCCGTCGTCTGCGTTGCCTTGTGTTTTCTACTGACTGTAAATTTCAGTTGGAAAATTTTGTCAAGTCGTCTTCCTGAATCAAGTGACCTTTGCTTGTAATACTGCAGCTTGTTTGCACAGATAAGGTAGCACTTTTTTCCGTTCTAACCTTTTCCGTTGCTGTTTTCCCGTTTCCTCATTCAGAATAGAGTTTGACTCCTTCTTCAGTTTTCTGAATGAGATATTGTGGTTTGAGGGTATATCGGTGAAGTCGTCATGAACTTCCATTTCAAGTGTTGCAAATAGTTCATATGTTTTTTTGTCGAGAACTGATAAGCTCATGGATGTCTCTTGTTGTTGTTGTTGTTGTTGTTTTGCGTCATCCAGTTAGTCGTGGTCAAACCTTCGTCAAAATGTTTTTTTTTGTTCCGAGATGTCCTTGTTTAGTACTTTCGTCTTTGCGCGCAAGACTGTTTCTGAAACAGCTTTAGAAGGCATGATACACACGCGTCGAGTTGTGTCATTTGATGTCACGGTTGCTAACCAAGTTGTCCTTTGCTGTGTATCTCCGTGGAAGATGTGGTGCTATTTTGTGTTTTTGTGTAGAACCGTCTGTGTTCATAATTCTGTTGTGTTTTTGTTTTGCAGTTTTGTTTTTCAGGTCTCAAGATGTGGTAGTTGCTCGTTTGCAGCTTGTCAGTGTTGCTCGTTTCTAGTTTGTCCTCCTCGGGTTTTTCAATGGCTGGGGGGAGAAGAGAGATCAATTCATCGTTAAACCCTCCAAGCAAAGTTATGACTGCTTTTAAAGTAATAACTGATACCCTATTGAGCGTAACTGATACCCTATTAGCCGCTTATGCTCATATCCTGGTAGCCTATTTTTACTAATTGTTTGTGTAAACTTTTTCGAGTACCAATCAATGTTCGAGTGGATATCAATCCTGTCTCAAATTTCCTTTCTCATTTCTATGAGAGAGGTGCTTGGTTTTCTGGAGTTAACTAGTTTTTTCGCGCCTTCGAAACAAGATTTTCAAATTTTGATTCAACAAAAGCCTTATAAATAGTTTAATCTTGAATCAGTCAAAAATTCAATCCTAAAGCGAAATTAGTTTAGGAGAAAACGAAAAAACAAATACGTAGAGAGAAAATTTCTTCATTTGCTCGTTGAAATCAAAAAGATCCAGCTTCTGTGACAAGTGGTTGTTGGAAATCAGTTGAAAAATGACTCGAGGGGAACAAAAAAATCGTTTTTCAATCCCTTTCTGCTATTTGTAGCCTATCAAGCTAAATTTTCGAACCTAAAAAACGTTTCATTAAAATGTCGTGCTCGAGTCAAAATTGAGTTATCCATTTTGTAAAAAATACTCAATCTTTTTAAGTCATCGTCTGAGGCCCATCATGGGCTAGCCGCATCCGAATCCGTAGCCGCGGCCGAATCCGTTTTTCGGCCGCGGCTATGAAACTATGCCTATAATTCAAGCATCAGGCTCAAAAAACGAGTATTGATTAAGTTGAGCATCGAGCTATCGAACTGGCGAAGGAAGACGAGCTTCATGCAAAACCTACTCTATGCACATCGAGTAACTTTTACTTTTTATCTGAACTTTTTCTGCGAAGTAGCTTTATCTGAGGACTTTCTGTTATCGGCTCAAGGTTAAGTGAGCTCTAGTTCAACCTTAAATAGTTAGCCTCCAATTTGAAGTCCGAGCCCGGGTTAGTTGACTAAAAAGGACCACCAAATTCTACCTGGTTCATGCTATTTAGTATCTGATTAACTGTTACACCTTTAGATTGATGGAAAAGATTAAGAAAATACTTTTTTAATTGGACAAGAGTAGCTTTAATTTCCCCGGAGGCCATGGGAGTGAAAAACCATTTTCTTTTAATTACAGAAACAGTCGGTGTTCTTGCATATGGCAAATGAAATTTTAAGTGACGTAATCTTGCCACTAAAAATTGCGGCACTTTTCCAATCGACTCATGTAATTATCTAAAGATCTTAATCAAACACCCAGCACAAGTTTTACGAAGAAGAAGTCTTTTTCAGTTTTTTATTTGAACAAATAACACTCATCGCCATTTGCCTTTCTTTACTCAAACAAAATCAGTTATGTTTTCAAACAAAAATCAAAATTAAAAACCAAGTTTTTTAAGCCCAACCTTGAAAAATAAAAACATGCGAATCTGAATCATAAGACAGTCTTGAGAAGACCTTTTGAGTCATACCTTGACCTTGAGACAACAGCAGTCTAAGGATCAAAGTCATTTTCAACATCACTTGATCTTGCAATTACACGTGTCTCTCAAAATGGTCTCTTTCATGTCTTAACAGATGTATCGTTCGATGATTACTCAGAAGCAGTTAATGGTTTGCATTTGAAAAAAAATTGAGAAATTGTGACAAAATGATTCTCATAATTTAATTGAACGTAATGTTAAAAAAGCAGTTAGCTTTTGACTTCTTTTTGTGGCTAGCTATAGTTAAATGTAAAATAGTAAAATGTTATGAGGGCGGAGCTTTGTTGTCAATATGTACAATAGAGACCAAAAAACATTCCCAAAATTGTTACTGATTAACCTAACTTATTTACTGGTTAACTTTACTGATTTAGTATAACTTTGTTAATGATGTCGAAGGTTGGAGCTAAACAAGTTCCCTGTAATGAATGAGAAGACCTCGAAAGTCTTTTTTAGAGTTGTTTCCTCCCGCTCACAAAAATCCAACTAAAGGTTTATACAATGATGGATTACGGATTCGTTATGCGAGCGAAGCGCGCTTAATAGTAAATTAGTTTCAAGTCGGTCAGTTGGTTTTTGGGCTCAATTTAAGCATGGAAGACGGATGATTGATTGGCGCATTTTCAACTCAATCAACCGATGTTTTTGTTTTCAATTAAAAAGCAATTCCCCGCTGAAACCAATTTACTGAACTTCATGAACTGGAATTCGTTTTTGATCAAAATTTTATTCAAGAAAAACATTCAATCTACTAATTCATCAGCGCAGGTAAAATTTGATTATCTAATGACTAATTAGACAATTAAGGGCGAAGAAGACAAACAAGATTTAAAAATAACATCTAGTTCATCAAAATTGTTTTGCTGATGAAGTTTTTAGCGACCACAGAAAACCCTTATTTAGATCTTAAAAGCACATTGAAAAGGAAACTAAATCTACAAATTACTAAATTTAGACAACCTTTTCAACCCAAATTGAACACTCGTAACTGGGCTTTTGACATCGATTTTGACAAATTTTATTTTTCGCTTGAGCTGACGGGAATATATTTGAGTAAAAGTATTTGATATAACAAAATATTGGTGTAATATAATATTATCAGCTAACAACATCCAAAGCAAAGTACCTGGCGGATAAATAGGGGGTCTGGTTTGGGGGAAGGGGGGTGGCTGAGCAATCTGCGCACACGGGGGTTAAGTGATAACTAAGAGTAGCAGATATACTTTCTAAAATACACACAAAACATAAACAGCGCAAAGAATAATTTGGCATTTTTGTTAAAAATAATAATTCATAATGGAGTGACAAATAATTAAATAAAACTTTATAGACTTTTGATGAAAATTATAACTGATTTATAACGATGAAGCCGCAGCAGTTACAGCTGTGAGACCGCAGTTTTATGCGCCATTGTGCCGCTCAGTTTTTTACGCGCCACTGCGTGAGAATTATGGCCCAATTGGTACCCTCGATTTTGATGATGATTAGGGGGCATGGCCAAACACGGCAGCAGTCGGACCAGAATCACGTGACATCTATTCTTCAGATTCTTCAGTCTGTTTTGGTACCTGTTACTCAGGAATGTGTACAGAATTGGGTTCATACATGCGTTCAAGTATGTCATCGTGATCAACATGTGAAATAACCATGGCGGAGTCCGAACCGGGTGAACGAATTGAATCAGTCTCAAAGTGCCGAAAGGCAGAAAGCAGAACATGAAACAAGCGATGATGATCAAAACCATTCGTGATAGTCGTTTGATTTGCCGAACTCGCATTTCGGTCACGCCGTTGTTCGGGTTATGGGCCGAGCCACTGGTTCCGAAGTACTGAGCATTGCGTCGGAACGACTTAACCAGCAGCGCGTAGCAGGTCGTAATCAACCCCCCAGGGACGAAAAAAATAGCCGAGTATATCGCAGCTTCGTAGTATTTTTGCGTGGACCTGTAGCTTATTCCCGCAACACAGCGCACTATTTCGACGGTCTCGTTGGTAACGTTATCCGAAACTTCTGCGATTTCCGAATGGTTAGTAGCGGGTTCGGGAGGAGCTGCAACTTGGAATACGATTTTTTCGCTGATCACAAACATGGGAGCGGATATGACGATGGCAATGACAAAAGCGACTGCGCTTTTTAGAATGGCCCTGTAGAATTTGATAGTCTGCCGTTCCATGGGTCGTTTGATCATGATGTATCTTTCGAACGACATGATGACCAGAATATTGACTGAAAAAGACATACACGCTACGTCCATTGAGTTGTACAGCTGGCAGCCTAGAATACAGAACACACTGATGGCATTGAAGATTAAGATTAAGACCATTTATCCACGGCGGAAAGGACCAACGCAAGAGCTGTACAGCTCATCACGGCGAACCGCTGTTGTGGCCCTGTTTAAGAACTACATGCTATTTTTTTGGTCACCCTCAAGCAACGAGCACGGATCATGGTGGGCCTCAAACATCCGACCTTTCGATTGAGAGGCGGAGACGTAACCACTTCACCACCGCTACACAAAAAAAGGATCTACTTAACAATCGCCCCCTATGGTATCTACTAAAGATTTGCCACCCTTATAAATAAAAGCAGTCAGTTAAGACTAGAGCGTTGTTTTTAAATTTCGAATTTTTCTGCAGTCTGATTGGTCGAAAGTTTGCTGATTTCATCTACTTAACAATCGCACTCTCCCTTGTACTAAAAGGGGGATTGTTAAGTAGATCCAAATATATATATATATATATATATATATATATATATATATATATATATATCTGTTTTAAGTTGGATTAAACTTTACAAACGGGGCCCGCACCGGAGTTCCATGGATAATAATCGATTATATTGAACTTTCGTGGTCTGTCTCAATAAATTTCGATAATAATCGATTATAATCGATTAAAAATGGATAATAATGAAACTATTTTTCTAATCAATAAAATCCGAATATAATCGATTATAATCGATTATAATCGATTATTTTTGAAAGAAAATGAAACTTGTTTTCGAGGCAAAATAATCCATTTTTAATCAATTATAATCAATTATAATGGATTTTTTCGAGGGGTTATTCTTGAAATTTACAATTTTGTTCAAAATTATCTCATTTCCTGTTTAGTGCAGTTGCTACGAATTACGTTTCATAAAATGTAACATTTCAGAATAAAATTTACATTTTTTTGTCTCTACTTTTTAAATTCATCGCAGTTTAACTAACACTTCATTTCACTGTTTTTTTTTACCAAAATCCTAATAAAACTAAAATTTCAGGGGTTTGAATTAGATTTTCATAGCTTCCCCCACCGGAGTTCCATGGATAATAATCATAAGTTTTTTTATCCCAGTTTTTTTTAAACCCCCCCCAGTTTACCCTACCCCTTACGCTGATGGGGAGGGGGAAGCTTGAGGGGGCGAGGGGATGACGTTGAGACATGCCATGTAGTAAAAGACATGGCATAAATTCTGCAAATTTCTCGCAGATTTTGCAATATTTTGCAAAAATAATCGAATTTAGTTCTAAAAATTAAATGGATTATAATGGATTATTTTGGCAAAAATAATCGATTTCAGTGACAAAAATAATGGATTATAATCGATTATAATGGATTATAATGGATTTTTATTTTTCAAAAAAATCGATTTATATGACCACATAATCGATTACGTGGTCTAAATTTGCCACAATAATGGATTATAATGGATTATAATGGATTATAATGACAACATTTTAGACAACATTTTTCCATTATAATCGATTATTATCCATGGAACTCCGGTGCGGGGGGGTTAAAATTTTTGAACATTTTGCTGAGGGTCATTTGGCCGAACCTTATTTTGCCGAAAATTTTGACTTTTTGTTTAATTACTCAATTTTAATTTCGAGCTCTATTGGCTCTCCACAAGCTCGCTATAGTTTTTTTTTCCTTTTCTTCAAGCAATTTAACCAGGCGCCTATGAACGGTGTTTTTTATGCCATCTGAAAGTAGTTCATCAAAACCATGAAAGCATTAAGGCCACAAGTTCAAATTTAAAAAAATAGATATCTGCCGCAATCGTTTTTTTTTCTTCAAGAAAATATGGAGTTTTGAAAATTGCATGTTTGGCCAATTTGGGATAATTAAATTAAGCGTTATCGGCATAACGTTAGCGGCAAATAAGCCTGCTGAGAAATTAGTCGAATTCGAATTAAGCAATGCTAAGTGATTCAAGGATGGCAATAACAAACGCAAACTGTATCATACTGCACTAAAAATTGAGTGTGGGTGGAAAATATCCATGTGGGTGGAATATTTGCGGGTGGGTGGAATATATCTCCAAAACTACATCTGACCGATTAGTGGGCAGTCGACACCATGACTGAAAAATTTAATAAGCGGGGATTTAATCCGTCATAGAAATTATTCCAAATTGGTTGAAAGAAGCTTAATTGCCATAACTAGTGGTTCCTAGGAGCGTAATCTAGCACTTTCTACTTTATATGGCATGCGGAGGAATGATTTTCAGAAAAAAACCTCATTTTTGATTATTTTTTACAATTATTTTTTTTAAGTTATCACTGTTCCATAGACCTTAAAAAGCAGTCGGAACATTCAGCGCATAGCCTTGATACGAGCAGTCTTTTTTTTAAAGTCGGAGCAACAAATCTGTTACTAGATCTCAATTAAAAAGTTTTTAAAAAAATCAAATTTGAGGCGTAGCGTTTGCGGTGAGCTTAAAACTTACAATCTGAACTGTTGCGACGAACAATTTTTTCTCGTATCTTGTCAATACATGAGACACATTTCATGTTGTAGAGGGGATAAAACCATTTTTGACTATTATTTATAGTACATGATTTTGGGTAGTTTCTCCTTGTGTTCAATGGTCGGAACAATGAATAATTTATTCATTTTGCACAGTTGTTTTTTCCAGTTCTCTAGCAATTAGCTTGGGATTAATTTATGTACAATTGCGAGTCAGCTTAGCTCTATCGATTTCTCATGGAAGATTTTAATTGAAAGTGTGCGATCCAAGCTCGCTCATATTGATAAAACGAAAGTTATTGTTCCGACTTTCGATACGAAAGTAACGGAATATTTATGCTCGGGGTGGGTTTTTTTTCTTCAGACAAATCTCAACTTTTTAACTAGCCATTTTTGACGGAATTTTTTATATCATTCGAAAGTTATTGTTGTCCTGAGCTTAAATTTGAAAAGATATTTTACCTGTGATCATTTTTCGTAAAGTTATGGGGGTTTAAAGATTGCCATTTTGGTCAATTTGGGACAATAAACGCGCGATATATTTCGCGCTATTAACGCGTAAGCTGAGAGTTAATCCGTCTTAAAATCGTTCCAAATTGGTGTAAAGAAGCTTATTTGCCATAATTGATTTGTAGCAAGGAGCTAAATATATCTTTTTGTACTTTAAATGGCGTGTGGGGGATGATTTTCATAAAAAAAATTCAAATTAAAAAAAAAATCATTTTATTTTATTACATTCAGTTGTTAATGTTATTACTGCTCCATAAAACCTTAAAAGGCAGTCGGAACATTCAAGGCTTGGCCCTGATACGAGCAGTCTTGTTTTCTTCATATGCGCATAAAAAGCGAGACTACATTTAAATTTAAGATGTCTCAAATATTTGCAAAACGTTTAAGAAACCTCAATAAACACGTAACTGACATTAGGTCTATGTTCAAACTGCCTCGCTTCGATGTGATTCGCCGCTCACACCTATAAAATCAACTTTAATATGCTAATTGAACACATTAATACAGCTAATAACTTACAAATAATTTGAGAAAAATCCTGTTTTTGTTTCAACTTTTGATAGAAGTGAGGGAATGCGCTTGGGTTGGTTAATTTATTCAGACTTTATTCGACGTTAATTTTGGTATTTCGAAGAAACTTTTTTTGTATCGCCAAAATATTGACGCCTTCAGCACAAACTTGAAAAAAAAGTTACTTGTGATTAATTTGGCTAGTTTGAGCTAAAAAAAAAATACGCGCAAAATATTCAAAGCTTTATCAGTGCGAAACTAACTCGAGGAAATACTCTCACTGCCAAATTATCCCCAATTGAGTTGAAAGTAGTTAAATGGCCGCCCAAATAGTTGCTTGAGGGAAAATGTAGCACTTTCTGCTCAACATTAGCCAAGAAAGTAGGTTTGTAACATCACAAAAAAAAAATTTCATTGATATATAATATCAAACAATTACTTTTAAAAATATAATTACGCTCGCGATTAGCAAGCGTTATCAAATCGGAATGTAGACTGTTTTCGGGTTAACAACTAGTTGAATAAAATCGGTGATTCATATGATGCTGCTATTCAGCTGACATGCTCGATTTTATGAGAATTTAAACCAAACTCTTTGGTGAGTACTAGTGACTACAGTGTGATTTCATTTGATTTAGAAATTTTGAATTTTTTCAACAAAAAAATTCCGTTTTTGTTTCTGGTGTTTGCTCAAAGATTGTCGGCCTTGTTTCCAATGGGTAAGGATTGTAACTTATTTGATTTTCTGCATGGCTTGTTTGCCTAGAACTCCTGCTGTTCTAAAATAGGTATTATAAAAGTAAAATCGATTGGGTTTTTCTTCTTTATTTTTTTTGAGAAGCTTTGGAAATTATCATCAGTTTTTGCAAATAAGTATTTTTCTCTAGAGCCTTCCTACAAAAAAATGTATCTATGGAAAGACCGCCTACATTTTCGTGTGCCTGTAAACTCCCCTGGTCTCTTTTTGCTCTACCCCTTTGTCTACAGCCATCGAAAAAGTCTGTGGGGGAATATTTGACCAATGTTTTTTTAAGTCGTTTTGTCATAAAGAAACCTACCCAATCTGAGCTTTTGTATTCATTGAACAAAGCAGGATGGAAAATCTACTCCATAAGCGGCTGCGACCAGATTTTTTGTAACATTTAAAATGATTATTTTCGGTATAATCTAATTTCAGATTTTTTGAACGTTTTTTAAATTTCTCTCGAAAACTACTACGAGGCCAATTGTGTATTTTGTGAATTGTAATTGAATTCCACAACAAGAAGGCTCCCTTTGTTCTCCTTTTGTGTTCTTTGATCATTCTGACAAAACTTGAACATGTTTAAAGACAGGAATCAGGAACATACAGACGCAAAACTTTTTCAGTAATCAGTGCACAGTTTAGCCTCGTATTGATTCCCTTCCAAATTGAGTTTGAGATTTCAACAGAGAAAACGAGTAGCGGTAAACTCTCCTGCAATAGCGGTCACTGGCACTTTTTTTACATGAAAAGTTAACGTCCTCGGAAAATTCATTTTTTTCATTTTTTGAGTGTTTGCTTTCTCAGTTTCATGATTTTTACCAAAAAATACCCTCAAATATCGGAGATTTTGGGTGCAAACCAAGAAACGGGTTGTGGTAATTTCTTTTGCATACGCGACTACACCTAGAATTTTTGACACAAAAAGCTCTGGTACTCGTAAAAGTTAAAATTTTGATTTTTTGACCGTTTCTATAGAAGTACCCTGCAATACCTCTCTGTTTTATTGTGTTTTTTGAACTTTTTCAAATATCGCAAAGGTTATTTACAGCAATCAGGGCTTTCCTGAAATGAGCAATTTTCTTAAATGTTATCAAATTATCACAAGTTAGTCGAGATTAGCTGTAATCGCAAATAAATATAATCGTAAACGTTAATGCATTTCACCGTTTGATAACCGCTATCTTTTAAAATTCAGTGAAGATGTACAGGTCGTTAGCCTAATAAATAACAAATTCAACACAGAGGCGAAGCTGAGCTTCCAACCACTTGCGATTCAAATATAAATGTTATGAAAATCAAAAATTAGCAACAAACGCACAAAATATCCGGAACAAAAAAGCCTGCACCATTAGACACTCTACAAAAAGCTTTGAGAAAGCTTTATATAAGCCAAGTTTTCAAAACAATTGTTTCTGGGGAACTAAGCAGACAAAAATAAGCTGATAGACAACAATCTAAATTAGCCAAAAAAATTGCAAGAAAAACAAGTCTCGACTAGAATTAAACTCCCAGATTTTGTCGTCTCAAGCATGGGGTTAAAACATTTGGAATCAAACTGAAGCGAACTAAGCTGGCAACAAACAAACAGTTTACAAAAAAAGGCCCGGCCGGATTTTAACCGCAAATCTTTACCATCTCAAGCAGTTGTTTTATCTCTAAGGAAGATGCGCTGAATAATTGATTGGACTTGAATTATAATTACCAAGCGGTAACAAAGCCGAAAGAGCATGAGCAGCAAACCTTTCATGCCAAAAATAAAATCAGAAAAATTCTAAACCTTAAAAAATGTCAAGTCCCGTCAGAGCACACACACGCGCAGATACTTTTTTTCAGATGAAACGACCCAATAAGAGGTCACTAAGTCGATATTAATTAGGCCGAAAAACTTTAAACCAATAAAAAAAGACGAAAAAAAATGAAGAAAAAAATTGAACGTTTAACAAATCGAGCTGGTTAAATCACAACCAATGTGAAAACCAAATTTTGATTCGGCTGGGTTTTCAAAATTCTAGAAACTACTGCTGTTAAAATGTTTACAGCTAAATTTAACGATCTTTAGATGTGGAAGCCGACAAAAATTAAGCCGACAAATAGTAGGCCGAATTTTTTTTTGAACCGCAAGAAATACCGTTTGAAAAAAACTTAGTCCTGGTCAGATTCGAACCCTGGACATTAATCGTCGCAGGCGTGTTTGTTACCCCCAGGCCAAGCGTGCAAGAGAGACTACAAATTTTGAAATTTGTATGAACTAAGGTACCACCAGTTCAATGAGTGCAATAAGTCCTGTGAACAAAGTTGTGTACGGTAGGAAAAAAGTCTAGTACCCAATTGCAATACACTTGCTATCATAAGGGTAAAAACTGAATAATAACTTTTCTGCAAGTCTTGCTTCAGCTGATTTGTCAAGCTTGCTCAATTACGACTTCATTTTTTCTTGTTGGTCAATTTTGATCTACTTATAGAAAATTCAACATTACTTTTTCAAAATTAATTTTCTACAAGTCAAAAGAAAAACTGATTGTTCTTAGGTTTAACGTGTTCGATTGCACAAATATTTGATAGATTTAGTCGGCTTAAGAAAGCCTGCTGCAAAATGTTGAGCGCATAATGCCAATACTGGATATCGTATGGCTCGTCCAAAAATTGTTACAAATATTGCACTTCTTCTTCCATATATAGATTAAAAAAACGTTTGCAACTTAATTTGAATTGAAAGTGCTTGGTACAGCGCTCAAAATATTAAATGTGATTGTCTAAAAATTCCAATAAAGAACCAAATCCTTCTGAAAAAAATTGGATTATCATCATTTTTATACAAACAATTCAGTGAAATTTAAAAAGAATCGAATTGAATTGATATAAAAATGATTAGATTTATTCAGAAAAAAACCTTAAAATCAAATTTGATCAACTTTTATTCCACTGATGTTAATTGGCAGTCGATTGCGCTACAAAATTTTGCACAGAACGTAAAAATATAAATAACATTTCGAGAAACTTTGCATTATTTCAATTTATAATTTCTATCTAAACGGGAACCCTTAGATTTGCAAAACTCAAAATGGATTCCCTCATTTCATCATTTTGAAGTCTTACATTTTCCTTGACTGACATTGGTTTTCTGTAGCCTTTATAGAGATTGCTCTTGAGTACAACAATTTTCCTAAGATTTAAAACAAAGCAAAAATTAAGGCCAATAAATATTGTTCTGATTTCGATGGATTTCACTACCTTGCAAAGTACCAAGGTTTTAAATTATTTTGATAAGCAGAAAAACCGATTTATTTTTGCTTTCATTTTAGGTATTTAAATGGGCTGGTTTAAATCGATTTTTAGATGGTAAATTATCTGTAAAAATGTCTATTTCAAATTCGTTTTGTCACTGCGGGAAACTAACACCACCAACTAAGTCATTAAACGGGTGATGCTAGCTTGGTCTACAATTATTTGGCTTAACCATCGTATGTTATACTAGAGCTCTAGGGTTGGCAATGGTCGTTAACTAGATATCAAAATCGTTTTGTAATTCATCTTAGTAGATCATCCTATTTCTTTTTTTTTTCAATTCAAATGTGGGAAGTAAAAAAAAATCAACATTATTTTTTAAAAATTTCTTCAAAATTTAAAAGAAAGCAATGTAAATTTTTGGGTATTTGTTTTTTCGGCAAGGAGGATAGTAACCATCAAAGTCAGCTAAAGTTTGAAATTTGAATAAATTATTCTAAAGGATATTTCTTAAGGTAAAAAATCCTAAGGATATATCACCGTAGTCGTGGATTACCATAGTAAATCTTGGTTTTTGCACTTGTTATGGTAATTATGCATCTTGAATTCTTTCGAAGCGCATCATAAAGTCCTTTTATACTAAAATTGATTAAGAAGTGGGTTAATTGGAATTTTTTGTTTTTTTTCTTGTTCTTTTTCTTGTTTAGCTTCCATATTTTGCAAAATGAAACATAAATTTTGAATTGAATTAAGCATTCAGTTCCATTTTGCTATGTAATCAATTCAAGTTTCAAAAAATTAATTCTGTTCTAAAGGGTTTTCTTGTGTTTTATATTTGGAATATAGGCGCAATAGGTTTTGTTCTATCAACTTAGGCGGAGATTCATCCTGTTTTGGAAACCGTTCCCAATTCAATTGAAGCGTGTCAATTGGTCAATTTAAAACTTTAAAACTTTGCCACATGCAAAATATATATCCCCTTGTACTCACATAGCGCGTTGGGTGATGGTTTTTGAAACAAAAAAAGTTTAAATAATTTTATTTTGTTATATTTTTATTGTTTTTGCTCAAACTGACACTGCTCCAAAAAGCTTGAAAAGTAGTAGGAACGGAACATTCAAGGCCGTTTGAAACAAAATAAATTATTTTCATTTTTTGTTATATACTTTTTTGTTTTTGCTTCAGCCGACACTACTCCAAAGTGGTTGAAATTTAGTCGGAACATTCAAGGCATTGCCCTGATACAAGCAGTCTTCTTGTTCGACTTAAAAAGAAAGCGACGGAAAATTTGCGCTCGGGTAATTTCTCCAGGCAAATTTTGACCTTTCAGCTAACAATTTTTGACAATTTGTTTTAACATTCGGAAGGTTTTGAGCTCAAATTTAAAAAACAAATTTCACCTATCATCATTTTTAGTACATTTATGAGAGTTTAAAGATTCCCAATTTGGCCAATATGGGATAATTATTGCGCGATATAATTCGTGGTATTCACGCGTAAGCGGTGATTGAATCTCTCGTAGAAATCGTTCAAAATTGGATTCAAGTATGCGTCTTGGTCTATTTAAAAACTTGCTCTATTCGAAATAAATCTATTTGCATTTTAAATAACGTGTGGGGAAATTTTTCATTAAAAAATCTCAAATATTTTTTTTTCAATTTTTTGAAGCACTCGTCAAATACTTGAATAGAAAACTAGTACATGAACCTTAGAAGGCAGTCAGATCATTCAGGGCTTCGCCCTGATACGAGCAGTCTTGTTGTCCCGACTTTCGATACGAAAGTAACGGAATATTTGTGCTCGGTGTGGGTTTTTTTTTTCTTCAGACAAATTTCGACTTTTTAACTAGCCATTTTTGACGGAATTTTTTTATATCATTCGAAAGCTATTGTTGTCCTGAGCTTATATTTGAAAAGATATTTCACCTGTGATCATTTTTCGTGAAGTTATGAGGGTTTAAAGATTGCCATTTTGACCAATTTGGGACAATTAACGCGCGACATAATTCGCGCTATTAACGCGTAAGCGGAGATTTAATCCGTCTTATAAATCGTTTCAAATTGGTTGAACGAAGCTTATTCGCCATAATTGATTTGTTACAAGAAACGAAATCTATCTTTTTGTACTTTATATGGCTTGTGGGGGATGATTTTTATTTAAAAAATTTCAAATTTTAGAAAAAAAAAATTTTTCATTTTATTTTACTTTATTTTATTTTTTTTAAATTTTTTATGTTATTACTGCTGCTCCATAAACCTTAAAAGGCAGTCGGAACATTCAGGGCTTCGCCCTGATACGAGCAGTCTTGTTGTTCCGACTTTAGATACGAAAGTAACGGAATATTTGTGCTCGGGTGGGTTTTTTTTTCTTCAGACAAAGTTCGACTTTTTAACTAGCCATTTTTGACGGAAATTTTCTATATCATTCGAAAGATATTGTTGTCTTGAGCTTAAATTTGAAAAGATATTTCACCTGTGATCATTTTTCCTAAAGTTATGAGGGTTTAAATATTGCCATTTTGACCAATTTGGGACAATTGACGCGCGATATAATTCGAGCTATTAACGCGTAAGCGGAGAATTAATCCTTCTTAGAAATCGTTCCAAATTGGTTGTAAGAAGCTTATTTGCCATAATTGATTTGTTAAAAGGAGCGAAATCTATTGTTTTGTACTTTATATGGCGTGTGGGGGAATGATTTTCATAGAAAAACTTTCAAATTTTAGAAAAAAAAAATTTTTCATTTTATTTTATTTTATTTAATTTTTTTATGTTGTTTATGTTATTACTGCTCCATAAATTTAAAAAGGCAGTCGGAACTTTCAGGGCTTTGCCCTGATAAGAGCAGTCTTGTTTTACTTTGTTTTCTATTGCTCGTTTTCTATTGAAATTACTCCTGGTTTTTAAATGATTGAAGCATCATCAAAAAGGGCGTTTGGATCATAAACCTGGTTCAAAACTGCGATAGCTGTACAGTCAGTTTAATGATGCAATGTTAATCACTTTATAGATCATTTGCATCTGATCAAACTTTGAAAGAAGATTGAAATCGTTTGAACTCTTTTTGTTTCTCCGAAAGTGTTTTACAGAGACTGGGGGAAATGATGGAATTTATATGTTGTATCTAAAATCTGCAAGCGAGGTGTCGGTTTGCAGGCGGTCTTCAAAAAATCAGCGGCGGCATTCATATGTCTCAGTGGATTAACTTATATACCAAAAGGTTCCCTTAAAATAGAGAAATGATATTTTTAGATGCGAAGTTAACCCCAGCTTACAATGATTAGAGGGGAATATGCATGTTGGAAAATATTCTAAGCTGCTCTCTTGATTAGCGCAAAAGAAACTTTAAATAAGCGAAAAAGCCTCAAACTCTCAGAGCCAGAGAGACTTTCGTTTTTCTATTTTAAAGTTTTTGACTCTCATGTGGGCAGAACGTTTTGATTTCCTTGCCTGAGGTGAGGCAACAATATTCATCCAAGAAAAATAAACAAAAACAATTTTCATGTAAATTTTACACAGGGCGCAGGTACTTAAAACTGGTACTTTTGGTACTTAAAAGTGCGCTCTTTTGGTACGCGCTCTTTTGTCGGTGCACCGCGGGTATCCTTAAAGAGCTGAACAGCCCGTATATTTCTACTTCATTTTGGGTGTCTTAACCTAACTTAACTAAATTGAACTTTTGAGTTTCATCAAAAATGAGATGTGAACGAGCATGGCTGTTAATTTACTACGCAAAAAATCCTCCAGATTTTTGGTGAAATTTGTCAGCTCGGGAAGACAAAATGGCAGCTATTAAGTTCTGTAGATTTTTTGAGTCATGAAAAAATTTCAAGTTATGCGGTTGTTTAAAAGTAAAAAGGACAATTTATGGCGTTGAGGGAGCCAAATCCAACCAATTAAATATCATTTTTAAATTTTATAGTACAATTTCTAACGCATAGTTTTAAAATCGATTCGTACTATACGTGCTACCTGAAACTCATTGCCTAAAAAACAACATTGAATCCAAATTAACCTCATGAAATTTGAAATGCTGGACATTTCAATTTTGTGAAACAAATGCGAAACTCAATCTAACATCAACATGGCGCCATTTTGATTGCTTTCTGTCCTATCTCATGAATTATAATTATTTCCTTCAATTTCCCCTTAAATTGGATTTTTAATGAACTGTGGATTCGTCTCCACGATTTGCCAAATTATTTCACTTATATGTGTGCAGATGAAAAAAATCTACTTGGCACACCCAAGTTATTAAAGCCCCCAAAGTCTAGAAAGCGGTGGATAATCCACAAACCGCCATGTCTACAAACCGCCATATCTTGAAGCCGAAATTGCATCAGTCATCAGATTAACAAACTTACATCAGAATTACCTAACAATTGCATAACAACAATGACAATCTGTTGTTATTTTTGCATAAAAAAATAAATTTTTGGCTTTGTTGGAATGTTAATCCTATTTTCGGTATGTTGGCGCTTCGGCTTTTTGGCCTATCGCTCTATAAAACAACCAAATTTATTAGAAATGATAGATTACTACCCCCGACTTGGTTCGAATACCAATTGTAGTCCCAATTACTCAGTACCCCCGAAGCGATTGAGAATGGTTTTATATATCAAACAGCTGAATCTGAATTTCATTTGCTCTTTTCTTTTTTATGTCTGTATTAGCCTTGGTTTTATATGCTGCTTTTAAAAAAGTTTCAAATAAAATTTTACCAGTAAAGGTCCAATAAAACAATAGCTTGAAAACCCATGCATTATCATTCGAAGGCAACTGTTAATAAAAATAAAAACAAGGTTGCTCGTATATCAAGGCAAAGCCCTGAATGTTCCGACTGTCCCTTCATTCATGTCAAATAGTTTTTGGGAAAAGAAAATATTGAAAACCTATAAATTTTGGACAATAGCAAAGTGTGAATTTAATACAACCGATTAGCTAGCCTCCATTCAATTTGGAACGATTTTTATGTGGAAAAACTCCCCACGCATAAATAATTCGCCTTACGCTCTCAGCATTTTGAATGAATTCTTCAAAGCGCGCATAATTTAGTCCAGAACATGGCCAATTTGGCAATTTTCAGACCCCAAGAATTTTACAAAAAATTAATCGAAGGCTGAATATCTTTTTAAATTTGAACTCAAAAAGTCGATATCTTCAATGCGGTATAAAATATTTTGTTGAAATCTATTATTTCGATCGGCGAAAATGACTGAATAAAAAAAGCACACCGAGCATAAATATTTCAGCCAGTTTCTTCGAAAATTGGAACAATTAAAAATCAGATCTATTTCGCTTTATCTGTTCTTAGTTTAACAACTCTCAGATTATAATACAAGACTGCTCGCACCAGGGCGACCGCCTTTTAAAGTATATGGAGCAGTACTAACATGAAAAAATTTAATGTAAAAAAATGATTTTTTTTTTCAATTTGAGGTTTGTTGTAAAAATCATTGCACCACAAGCCATATAAAAAACAAACAGTTAGTTTTCGCTCCTAGTAACACGTCATTTATGGCAAATAAGCTTAAATCAATTTGGAACGATTTCTAAGACGGATTTAATCTTCGCTTACCTGTTAATAGTGCGAAATATATCGCGCGTTAATTGTCCCAAATTGGCCCAAGTGGCAAACTGTAAAACCTAATAACTTTCCAAAAAATGATCACAACTGATATAACTATTCAAGTTTGAGCTCAGGGCAACAAAACCTTTTGAATTATTTTTTAAAAATTCCGTCAAAAATGGCTAGTTAATAAGTCGAAATTTGTCTGAAGAAAGAAGACCACACCGAGTAAAAATATTCCGTTACTTTCGTTTATTCCGTTTCTTAGAAAATCGGATCATTTAATTTTGATACAAAAGTCGGAACAATAGTTCTAGAAAATGTTGTATTAGTGAGAGTACTTTTTCCTTCCCAAAAAAGCAGAGACAAAGATTCCCACAATGCACATCTTAACAAAATCTTTTCTAATCAATATGTAAATTTCTTTCAAATTGGGAATAAAAAAAGATTCAATTGTCAGTTTCAATCAATTTGACGCTAGATATTTTCACCGGCGATGCAGGTTAGGCCTTATTAAAATACCCGACCTGCTATATTCGGAAAGTTATGGATGGTAGGAAGGGTAGGTAATTTCAAGGTTTTCTTAATCTATTCAAATTTCATACCCATATGATATTCAGTATAAGAAGACGGTTTGCAGCTTTGAGCTATTTTGTAATCTCAGTGAAAATTAATGGCTAGCGTAGTCCTATTACATGAAGTATATCTCTTAAAATTTTCCACCAAATTAGTTCTTTGGGACATCTCATTTTAAATTTGAGATTCCCATTACGCTAGTTTTCAGATGACAAAATCAAATGACGCAAATTCCTCCAAGTCAATTAATAACATATGTAAAACGTTGAGGGTTGCTTTTTAAACTTTTCTTTTTTTGACTTTTGAGTCTACACATCTGAGTTTAGTTTCCTGACATTGGATAAACCACATTTAATTGTAGTTTAAACCAAACACCCGAGTTACGCAAACACTGCAAAACTTATGTTTAAAATTGTAACAAGAAACAGATTTTTTGATACTAAAAAAACAGGAGAAAATGTGTCGAAAAAGGTTCAAAAGTTTGTCAAGTAGCGTGTGCGTGTGCGATGTTTTGAAAAAAAAAACAGGCCAAAAAATATTTTTTCAAAGTTGATCTGACGTTTCAGCTGATGTAAAAATGTCTAAATTAAATTTAACCTAAATACAATATGCAAGTCTTCATATACTAGAACTTTGGATTTTAATCCATGATCTACGGGGAGATCCATGATATGGATTTTAATGGCAGCCTTTCTTGAGTTTTTTAAATGAAGTCTGTTCTATACACCATTGTGTGTGCTTAGTTATTTAGAATTAAGTTGAGAGTTATTGGTTATTGTTCCGACTTTCGTAACGAAAGTAACGGATTTTTTGTGCTCCGGGTGGTCTTTTTGTTCTTCAGACAAAATTCGACTTTTTAACCTGCCATTTTTTTCACGGATTTTTTTATCATTTAAAAGGTATTCTTGTCCTGAGCTTAAATTTGAAAAGATACTTCACCTGTGATTGTTTTTTTGTAAATTTATAGGGGTTTAAAGATTGCCATTTTAGCCAATTTGGGACAATAAACGCGCGATATATTTCGCGCTATTAACGCGTAAGCGGAGATTCAATCCGTCTTAGAAACCGTTCCAAATTAATTGAAGGAAGCTCATTTGTCATAAATGATTTGTTACTTGGAGCAAATTTTATCACTTGTGATTAACATGGCGTATGGTGAAATAATTTAACAAAAAATCTCAAATTAAAAATATATTGTTTTTATTTTATTTCATTTAATTTTTTCATGTTATTACTGCTCCATGGAATTTAAAAGGTAGTTGGAACGATGAGGAATTCGCCCTGATACGAGAAGTTTCGTTTAGAAATTGAATTTATCTTTCGCATAAAGCTGTAGCAAGAACTGTAGAATGACAGTTACAGGGCCGCTATATATAAACAAAACTGCTTGTATCAGGGCGAAGCCCTGAATGTTCCGACTGCCTTTTAATGTTTAATAAAACGTAATAAAAATGAAAAAAAAATTCTAAAATTTGAAATTTTTTATGAAAATCATCCCCCACACGCCATATAAAGTACAAAAGGATAGATTTCGCTCCTTGTAACAAATCAATTATGGCAAATAAGCTTCTTCCAACTAATTTGGAACGATTTCTAAGACGGATTAAATCTCCGCTTACGCGTTAATAGCGCGAATTATGTCGCGCGTTAATTGTCCCAAATTGGTCAAAATGGCAATCTTTAAACCCTCATAACTTCACGAAAAATGATCACAGGTGAAATATCTTTTCAAATATAAGCTCAGGACAACAATAGCTTTCGAATGATATAAAAAAATTCCGTCAAAAATGGCTAGTTAAAAAGTCGAAATTTGTCTGAAGAAAAAAAAACCCACCGCGAGCACAAATAGTCCGTTACTTTCGTATCGAAAGTCGGAACAATAAATAAATTATTTAAATAAATAAATAAATAAATAAAGATAGGTATTTTCTGAATATTTTGAATAACTTGTTACTAGGGAAAAATGTGGTACTTTGTTTTTCACATTGCGTGATCAGGGAAAGATGTAACACTGGCAATAAAAACGATTCGAAAAATTTCAGTAACCCTTTTGAATTTTTTGGCTTTAAAAAGCTACTTTTTTTAACTTAAAGTCGGGCAGGCAGTGGGAACATTGAGGTGAGAGGATCAAAAGGCAAGCTCGTATGCTCTCTTCTGTTTTTTTCTTCAGGAAAATGCTTTGTTCTAATTAATACTTTAGGAAAAGGTTTTTACCATCCTAAGGGTTTCAATGACTTGAGCTCAAGTTAGAAAAACGTTTTCCTGTTGCGATCATTTTTATTAAATTATTGTGGTCCAAATGCAATTAATGGGTATGAAGCTTCAAACTGGTCTGAAGCTAGCTGTTGGGTCTTATTTATACGGAAGCAGAGGCAAACTCTATCAATCACGTTGTTTTTGGATGGTAGGTGGACACGATTTTCCAACAAATCTGATTAGACTCAAAATTGTTCAAATCTTGTTGGAAAATAAATTCTTGAATCAAAACTGGAAAAAAAAATTCTTAATTTGTTTTTTCTTAATTTCTTTTTTCAAGAAATTGAGGATTACTAATAAAAATTTTCAATTTTTGAGGTTTTTCTTTGCATTCAAAAAGATAGATTCTTAGAGCCCAAAGCGAGAGGTATACTGTATATCAATTCTTACAGTCACTTTTCGTGAACAAAGAGGGTTTTGAAAATTTCCAACTTTTCCGACTTTGGATGATTAGCGCGCGCAAAAAAAATTGATTTTATGATGGAGGACCTAATCGGCTCAAGTAATAAATTCATAGGTTCATCCTGAGTTTTTGGATTCTTTCTTAGTAGATATACTGAGTTTGTATCACCTTGTACTTGAAATGGCATCTAATTTGATTTTGTGTTCCAAAAATATAGAAAATGTGTTTTTTTTTTTTCGTTTTTTTAAAAATATTCTCAATTTTCTGCGCTGAAAGCTCCCAAAATCTGACTATTCCAACTGTTTTTTATAAAAACTGAAGACCTTGATGGGCAAAAATTTATGCAGTTCTAAGTTTTTAGCATGTGCGCAATCCGAGTGCTATTGGTTCGCCACATACGCCTCGAGTTCACTGAAACATAGAACGTATTAAATTGCCCGTTCAGCAAAAATCAGTTTTCAAAACCAAAAAAATTGAAGAAAAACACTTGAAAAGTCAAATTTTCATTTAGTTTGGAGACGGGAAAGAAGCGGTCGTATCTGTTGGCAATCTGTTCGAAATCTTTAGGCAGTAAATTTAGGCTTAAAATGTTTCTAACACTCAATTACGTTTTCTGTTTCTTGGGATGTGTTTTGCTGTCATCAGATTCAGTTTACGTATCGAAGACCAGCGTCTCAAGAGTTTCGTTCTCGTCGATTCCTTGCTGTGCTGCAACCTAGTTTGAAGGCTTGCTGGACTATATTAATACCCAGCTTAGATGTCATGTCTTTTTCCGAAGAGTTTCAGTAACCTCTTTTGGTTTTGAACATGCAGTGATTTAGGGGCAAATCAGCAATTATAATCAGTATTAACAACTAAATATTAACTGGCTGATAACGTCTATCATACAACAAAAAATTTAATATAATTCACTTGTCATCAACTTGGTTCGTTTCAAAAGATTGTCTGAGTCTCTTAACTCAAAGAAAAATTTAGTATATTTAGGATAAACCATACTTGACTAGCCAGTTGTTTTATTTTCTCGGGTGAGATTTAGATTCTGATTTGGTTTTTGTTTTCTTTAAGTGTTTTTTGTTCCGAGTTACAAAGAAAGTGACGGATGATTTTTTCTCCCGACCAATTTCGACTTTTCAAATAACATTTTGAATAGAACTAGTCAAATTATGGGGTTTGAAAATTGCCAATTTGGGACACGTAACGTGGGTATTTGACAACCAGTTTGTACTTTGCATAATGCGTGATGGGAAGCTCTCGGAATAAACCCAAAAAAAAGATGAAAGTTGTTTTAAATAGAAGTTTTCTAATTTTTTTTAAAGACCTTGAAGGGTAGTCAGAAGAGTCAGTAGTCAGATCACTTTCGAAGAAAATGACGGAAAATTTGTACTGGGCTTGGTTTTTTTTTCTCTTCAGACAAATTACAACTTTTCAACTGGCTTCTTAACCGATTTTTTCTGAGATCATTCAACGTTATTGTTTTTTGAACTAAATTTTACAAAATATATTTCATTGGTGATAATTTTTCTTAAAATTATGGGTTTTCAAGATAGCCATTTTGCCCATTTCGGGACAATGAACAAACAATATTTTTTTGTGCTCGTAACGCGTAAGCAGCGATTTAGTCCTGATTAGAATTCGTTCCAATTTGAGTTGCTGCATACTAATTTTTTATCTTAAATAATATTTTGCTGATAACACATTGTCATTTGCATAGCGTGTGGGGGTTGTTTATTAAAAAACCTCAAACCTTTTGGGGTTTATTAAAAAACCTCAAAACCTCAAACCTTGTGTCATTTTTGCTATAGTGAACACTAGTCAAAAGTTTTTAAAAAGTCTGGACATTGAGGGTTCCTCCTAGTATGAGCAGTCTCATTTCGTTTTATCCTTTGTTGCCAATACCAGTGAGCCATGAAAACCTACTTTCTTCTGGCCATTTGTTGTTGATCTTTTTTTTTGTTGGAATTGAGACATTTTGATCAAGTTCGTCTTTTGCAAACTTTCTTCTATTTGCACACGACTCACACTTTCTTTCTGAAGCGGGTCAAAAAATCAATTCGATATATATCCCAATTTTGAATTTGGAAGTTGTAAAATTATTGTTTGAAATTAGGTTTCTATGTGGTCTGAAAGTTGTTTTGTGAGTAGCCACGTATGTCAGGTGAACATTCGTCCCTTTTTCATGAGTATCAGAAAGTGTATGTTCCTATATTTTCTTACCCGGGTCGTAAAGTTTACTTTACGTTTCGACTTTTAAAGTCGAGCACATGTCAGTGCTTGACCGAATAAATTGTCGACACATACCGCCATCACGAATCGTCCCGCGGTAAGTCAAAACTAAATAATCAAAAAGAGTCAAAACCAAATTTTTTTTCAAACATTAATTTTTTTAAATATGTTTTTTGAGTAAAGAGCATGCATTAAGTATCATTGCAAACTAGAGTATCCATAAGTTTAAAAAAGTTGGTTGGAAAATAGTTCATTTCTATAAAGCATTCAAATTTCAAAAAGTTCCAATCATTTCAATCTGATAAAAAAAGCATCCTGAATAACTATCCAAAAAGCATAAATTATGACGTTTACATTGGGATAACTCAAGTTATTTGAAAATCTAAAGATGCCTGAATTCGGTTGAGACGGTCGAAACATAACAAACTTGAGTCGGGGTACTTATCATCTTGTAGTAAAGTTAGCTCGGTTCGCTAAGTCCCCCAAATTACAGTTACTTCCTAACTCCAACAGGATTTTCTAGAGTATTTGTAAGCTGTTGCTCTTTTTTGTATTCGTTCAAAAATGTTGATGTTTTTTTGATGCACTTGATTAATTCCAAAGTTAACAAAGTTAGATGGATTTTGGATTTCCAGAGTTGTGAAAAATTTACACCTAAACTACATTTTCATCGAATTTATGGCTGATGGACCAGTGTCTTTTCAAAGTATATTTCGATTATAAACTTTTTTCTTTTTTGAAAATATTTTTCATTGTTCCTACTTTCGAAGAAAATGGAATATTTATTCCATTCAAACACTGTTTGTTTTTGCCATTCCTTTTTCTCAGTTTAATGCTCGAAATATGCAAATCTAAGTTGTGATGCATTTCTAAGTTTTAACTATTCTGTCGGAGAAGTTTCTTTGGGGTTCTCAACGCTAGTGACTCGGTTACTTCAGGTTTGATTACAGGAATTGGTGCGTTTTATTGTTCCGGTCAGTATATTTCGCCATTATTATCTTCATATGTTCTAGCCCTTCCAGTTAATGGGAACTTCTCATACCAGTCTGATGGTATATCTTGGGTAGCCGTATTCAATAAAAACTCAAGTATTCTCAAGTTCGATTCATTCGATAGCACCCATGTTCCAAAGATAAGATGCCAAAGATAATCCTAAGCTAACGTTAAGACAGGTTGCTAACTAAGGTCAATCTTAGCTGCGAATAGAGATATAAAAAAATCTTCAAACTAATAGTTTGAAGAAAATAACAAATCTTCAAATTGATGGTTTGAAGCTTGGTCCGGACTGAAACGGATGAAAAGAGTTGGCAACTTATGAATACCACGGAGCGAGATAGTTTTTGGAAATCAATCGATGGCTCAAGTAAACTTTTGGTTTTTTTTTCATACCAAAGTTGGTGATTTTCCAATGTGTTTTTGGTTAGAAAGTTTTCTGAATAACTCTAAGCAAACTGAAACTGAGCCGGAAAAGATCCTCAAAAACGGCATAAATTGGTTCAATAATCCAGAATATGACATCAAAACGACGAATATGCCGGCAAATTTTATCAACTTATTTGAGAATATCTCTCTGCGTTTGTTCAGAAAAAATTAACTTATGGTCAATCCAATTCGTTTTTTTTTTCATCAGCTAAGTGGCTAGAGTTTAGAAGGTACAGCGCAATTAACCCTTTTGTCTGGAGGTTACATTCATTTTCGTCCGGACTTGAATTAAGTTTTTTTTATCAAAATTGCCCAAATCAACATGCATGTGGCTGCACAGGAAATCAAGCTATTTGATTTAATAGCATCTCAAAATTAAATAAAATCCTAACTCCCGGCAATTTAATTTTTTAATTCGACCACCTAATTTTCAAGACTAGTCGTAAAGCAAATTACGTATCCCAAATTGTCCAAATTGGTAATTTTCCGACCCCAAAAACTCAGCAATAAATAATTCAAGGTGAAATATCTTTCTAATTACTGAGAAATTTGCAGTTTTCCTGTCCCCTTAACTCAGCAAAAATTAATTGAAAATGAAATATTTTTTGAATAACTTTCTAAGGCATCATCTTGTAGTACTTATCATCTTGTAGTAAAGTTAGCTCGGTTCGCTAAGTCCCCCAAATTACAGTTACTTCCTAACTCCAACAGGATTTTCTAGAGTATTTGTAAGCTGTTGCTCTTTTTTGTATTCGTTCAAAAATGTTGATGTTTTTTTGATGCACTTGATTAATTCCAAAGTTAACAAAGTTAGATGGATTTTGGATTTCCAGAGTTGTGAAAAATTTACACCTAAACTACATTTTCATCGAATTTATGGCTGATGGACCAGTGTCTTTTCAAAGTATATTTCGATTATAAACTTTTTTCTTTTTTGAAAATATTTTTCATTGTTCCTACTTTCGAAGAAAATGGAATATTTATTCCATTCAAACACTGTTTGTTTTTGCCATTCCTTTTTCTCAGTTTAATGCTCGAAATATGCAAATCTAAGTTGTGATGCATTTCTAAGTTTTAACTATTCTGTCGGAGAAGTTTCTTTGGGGTTCTCAACGCTAGTGACTCGGTTACTTCAGGTTTGATTACAGGAATTGGTGCGTTTTATTGTTCCGGTCAGTATATTTCGCCATTATTATCTTCATATGTTCTAGCCCTTCCAGTTAATGGGAACTTCTCATACCAGTCTGATGGTATATCTTGGGTAGCCGTATTCAATAAAAACTCAAGTATTCTCAAGTTCGATTCATTCGATAGCACCCATGTTCCAAAGATAAGATGCCAAAGATAATCCTAAGCTAACGTTAAGACAGGTTGCTAACTAAGGTCAATCTTAGCTGCGAATAGAGATATAAAAAAATCTTCAAACTAATAGTTTGAAGAAAATAACAAATCTTCAAATTGATGGTTTGAAGCTTGGTCCGGACTGAAACGGATGAAAAGAGTTGGCAACTTATGAATACCACGGAGCGAGATAGTTTTTGGAAATCAATCGATGGCTCAAGTAAACTTTTGGTTTTTTTTTCATACCAAAGTTGGTGATTTTCCAATGTGTTTTTGGTTAGAAAGTTTTCTGAATAACTCTAAGCAAACTGAAACTGAGCCGGAAAAGATCCTCAAAAACGGCATAAATTGGTTCAATAATCCAGAATATGACATCAAAACGACGAATATGCCGGCAAATTTTATCAACTTATTTGAGAATATCTCTCTGCGTTTGTTCAGAAAAAATTAACTTATGGTCAATCCAATTCGTTTTTTTTTTCATCAGCTAAGTGGCTAGAGTTTAGAAGGTACAGCGCAATTAACCCTTTTGTCTGGAGGTTACATTCATTTTCGTCCGGACTTGAATTAAGTTTTTTTTATCAAAATTGCCCAAATCAACATGCATGTGGCTGCACAGGAAATCAAGCTATTTGATTTAATAGCATCTCAAAATTAAATAAAATCCTAACTCCCGGCAATTTAATTTTTTAATTCGACCACCTAATTTTCAAGACTAGTCGTAAAGCAAATTACGTATCCCAAATTGTCCAAATTGGTAATTTTCCGACCCCAAAAACTCAGCAATAAATAATTCAAGGTGAAATATCTTTCTAATTACTGAGAAATTTGCAGTTTTCCTGTCCCCTTAACTCAGCAAAAATTAATTGAAAATGAAATATTTTTTGAATAACTTTCTAAGGCATACTGATTAAAGTTCATATTGTTTAAAACAAAATTAAAGCAAGAATTTGAAATTTTATCGAAAATATCTGGAAACAATGTTTAATCAGAGCTAGCCAATTGAAATTGGTTGACCTGAAAATTTTTTTCAACGGGCGAAATGTTAATTTTAAAAAGTTCCTTGTGGTGAAAAAAAGCAACTCGACGGGACTGGTCGTCAGTGTTGTTCATTATAGAGTCAAAAATATTGACCAGAAACAGGGAAAAATTTTATGCTTCCAGACATGTCAGTCCATTTGATTCCCAGACTTTTATGACCCAGCAAAAACAGTCCAAAATGCAAAAAGTGTCCAAGACATTTGATTCCCGGACAAAATCGTCCAAAAATTGCCAAAAAATTGTCACACTAGTTATTGACCGGATCAAATTGATAACCTCTCAAAAGGAAGGATTAAATCAATAAGGCCACACAACTGAGCAATTAGATCAGAAAGTACTTTGAGCAGCATAATAGAGACAAAATTAGCACAGCACTCAAATCATTTACTTATACCTACACAATTATTGCTTGCTTGACGATGTTGCCAAACGTAAACAGGAGAGGTCATAATTGTAATTTTATTGCCATCAAGTTCGTAATGAGAAATGAAATCCTTATAACCAAATGCTAGTCCATGATGCATACGCATATTTTAAACATCGAATTCTAACAAAAACCTCAATTTTGCGGCGATGTGTTTGATCTAAATGCAATGGCTGTTTGTGCACTTTCCAAGATAACGTCACTATCAGAAATAATCACAGTCATTTTACCGATCCAGTCGATAGTGAAAAATAAAAATTTCGGGATAATTTTTAGAACAACAGCATTTGTTGCAGATGAGCTGCCACGTCAAACAATTTTTTCCGTCAAAAAGACATCAACAGAGAGACTGCAGCAGTATTTCCGAGCTATTCTGACAACCAGAGGACGTTTAACAGAGTAAAACAGGAAAAACGGCCCAGAATGCTGGAACCAAAACCCTTAACTGATTTTGAACTACCGGACCTGCTAAAAGTGACACACAGTGGCGAGGGTTTTCTTCATTTTGACTCTGAACCTAATGATACATAGCGAATAATCTTTTTCACCACTCTTCCAGGACTCAATCTCCTCAGTGACGCTGATAATTGGTTCTGCTATGGCACCTTTTCTATGGCCCCTAGAGTGTTCTTTCAGATATACACCGTCCACGCATCAGTCGAGAGAATTCTGATTCCTATTGTGTATGCATTCGTTCCAGAGAAAAAAGAGGAAACCTGTATTCGCCTTTTGAGCTGCCTCGACATCGAATTTCCTAAACGAGCACCATTGAACTTTTTTTAGGCTGACCAATATGACTTTCCGAGCACTCCCAAATCACAAAAAAACTCCAAAACCACCTTTTTTCTCAGAGCCGGATTCTTGATGGGGCGAGGTGTCTGAAACTATTAAAGGAGTTCACCAAACACCCAATTGATTTCCCCTTTGGTTACTGACGAACAAATCTTTTTTTGTAGCCAAAAAAATCCAAAATTCATTAACGACATTTTGGGTGCCAATGCATATTGAATTAAAAAAGAAAACAGCCCATAAACAAATATTATTGGCAAAACTCTCCAAACATTTTCAAAAATATTCTTGTATTTTTGCTGATATTTTTGTAATTTTTTGAAAATCCCACCTCCTCGAGAGAATCCTAGATCCACCCCTGCCTGTAAAGACTCTTAGCAGGTGTCCAGGACTGGTGTTCCAGAATTATTTGTTAATATTCAGACCAATTACTCGCAAGGGAAATGACCAACATGCGAGCTATTCAACTCTTCGCTGAAAACCGCTGATGTGCTCCTGTTTAAGATCTCCATGCAATTTTTTTGCATTTTTAATGAAAGAATACAATGAGTGAATTTGTGCATTGTTTGATATAATGAGACTCGAACGTTGGACACTGTTCTTCTTAATTTCAAATTTTCATCTTTTCACCTTGGTAGTTTTCCTGGATAGATCACGTTCAGGATGTTCAGGATTGCCCTGAACTCTCTTAATTCCTGACAGGAAGTCCTTTGTGTTCCCCTGGCTGCGTAATCCAACCTTGACCGCCACTGAGACTGGTTCTGATTAAAGGCATCAGATCAAAAGAGATCTATTACTTTTTGACATTAAGAACAAAGAAAACTATATTCTTTGCTGCACCTCTTGTTTATTACAGGCTCCCGTTCCCCTTCGTTCCCATGCTTTTTTCTTGCCTTTGATGAGAAAAATTGAAAGTCATAGCTAAATTGTTTACAGCACATTGAATCTTGGCATTGCGGGCAAGCATAAAATACAGATTGAACCCAATTATATTCAAAGAACAGCGTCTAGTGATGTGCTTGAGATTTTTTGACGGGGGTGTTGCTTTTTTGAAAATTTTTGTAAAGAAAATTTTAGATGAGCCATTTTGAAAAGTTTGAAGCCCTAGAATGCTCATATTGGAAAATTTTGACCAAAAAATTGCGTTTTTTCGGCGCGCGCTCGCCTCTCAAAATTAGTATAAGTTGACGCCAAAGGCGGCTTTAGAAAAAATTTAGTGTCCGTTGTTAAAAAAGGATATCTCAAAATAGAACAGAGGGGGACCCTTTGGGTCAGCAGGGGTCGAATCCCTGAGAGGAAAGGCGTTGGTTTTTGATGTTGCTTTTAGAAATTGCAGCCTTAAAGAAATAGCAATGGAGTTTCGTTAGAATCAAAATCAACACTAAAATATTGTGGGTTGATCAGTCAGAAATTGCTGCTGTACCAATGGAAGGTCCCTGTGGAAATTTTGGCTATCATGGTTGAGTAAAAAGTGACCCCTCCCCCCCCCCCCTCCCTACGCTACTGATAGCATCATTCAGCCACGCCTTCAAAATGTATATCAGATGAAGTTTTTATAAATAACACAACATTTGCAAAGAAGGTGAGAAACGTCGCGACCTGGTTTATGAATTTTGAGATGAAAACTTTGCAAAAATCGGAACTGTTATATGCTAGTGAACTTTTCATGGATTGAATCTGAACGCTAGTAAACTACAAAGAGAGCTGTCACAAAGACTTGGTTCTTCTAATCCGGAGAAAATTGATGCTAATAAACCATTAAGCCCGATGGCGAGAGGGGGTTTAGTAAGAGCTAATTTCCAGGATTTGTAAGTTTCTCTGTCTTCGGATTAATTCAGAAAACGGAACAAGAGAATGTGCATGTCTGGTCTAATCGGCTGAAACTGGGTCCAATTAAAGGTATTAAAATGATGGATAAGCCGGGCTCAGGAAACAATCAATGACACTTATGTTACAATTTATGTTTCAGTTCGAGAACTAATTAGGATGATTACGGATCTCTGAACGAATTCATGACATGCACAACCAGATTCAACCACATAATGCTCAATGTCTGCTAAATTGAACGATTGACTGAAAGTATGTCAAATTTTGATTAAAATCAGTTAAATATAACCTAAAAACTAAAAAAATAACGGCATTTTCTTGTGATACTGGTTCAGTACAAAACACCTAAGGCAAAAACTTACCATCTGATATGCCCAAGAACTAAATCCCATATAAAAACCATATCCAGCTAAAAACACCTTGATATTTCAATAAGCGTTCGGCTGGAACACTTGCATTCCGTGAGACATTTCAAATTGAGTCTTTTGACCACTGAGGTGTGTCCAATTGCTGATTTAGTCATTAAAGCTGTTAAGAAAACGTTTTTTTTTTTCGATCATTCAATCATTTCAAGAATGTGCTCCTCCTTTTATATGTACTCAGGAGCTGGTACAAAGCTCAAAATAGCTAAAAAGGGATGATTTAGTACGTCAATATGAGATGTAACGCTAATTTGTGTTTTCACTTTAGAATTCAACATTTAATAGTGAATATATTAAATTCATGGACCAGAATGAATAATACACTCATTTCATTTTCAATTAATGGCACATGCTAATAAAATTTTATAATAACATTACTCTAGCCAGATGAAATGTTATACAAACTTTCAAATTTTACAATTATATTATCAGAAAAGTTGGCTTTTGAAAAAAAAAATCACAAATGCTGTTTGAAGTATAACAGAGAGCCATCCAGCTATTTAACTTAAACTTGCCACCTATTGCAATATATCACCCCTTGACATTATATAGTATAAAATTCTACCATATTAATCAATCTGCGATTATCTTCGACCTATTTGTTGACTTTCTCGATCAAAACAGTTTCGAAAGAAAATGTTGAAACTTTCAAAAAAAAAGTTACATAATATTTGAGATTTCTTAAAACATCCCCCCACACGCCATATAAAGTGCAAAGTAATATAAAGTAGCGTAGAAATTATGACAAATAGCTTGAATCAACGAGTTTGGAACGATTTCTATGAGGGACTATATCTCCGCTTACGCGTTAATAGCGCGAAATATATCGCGCGTAAATTGTCCCAAATTGGCAATCTTTAAACTATCATAACGTTATGAAAAATGATCACAGGTAAAATTTTTTCTCGAATTTGAGCTCAGGACAACAATACCTTTCGGCTGATGCAAAAAGTTTTGTCAAAAACGCTTACTTAAAAAGCAAAATTGTTCTGAAAAAAAAACCCACCCCGAGCACAAACATTCCGTTACTTACGAAAGCTGAAACAAAAACTGAAAGACCAAAACAACGTTCAGAAGTTTTTGAAGCGCTGTTTAAAAAATTATTTATCAATGTTTTTGTTTTGAATTCTGCTTTCAAATCGCGAAATTTATGGAAAGTAGTTATTCTTTATTGACATGTAATTTCCGATAATTACGGTTAATTTAGTTATGAAATTAAATGTTGTTAATCAGTTAGTTATCCGAAACCGATACACATCAGAACCAAAACGAGGCAGAATTAGCTTGAAATTGCCGAATTTTCTTTGTGTTTACTCATACCGCCAAAAAAGCTGAATCGAATTTCTGCAGTAAAAAGGTAAAAAAAAAACGTCAGGTTTCTGAATTCCAATATCAATGACAATTTCATATAACAATTTGGATGCACTGCCAAATTAAATACGGTATAATTAAATCCCGTATAATTTACCGTATTTAAATACCAAATTAAATACTGTGATAAACATATAGCCTGTTTCAAAAAGTTTTCCGACTAATATGATTGAATTTTAAAAAAATTATAATCAAAAAGACCTACAAAAGATTTTTAAGCATACTTAAAATGCCAAGACGCAACACATTCAAGTAATTTTTACAGTTTAACAAAAATCAGTTTTTCCGTGTCCCGGATGTGTATAACTGCAATAAGAGAAAAAAGTTAGCAGCAAAAAAATAAGAAGCTGCCAAGTAGTCATTTTGCCTTTTAGTTGAAACTACGCAAACGGAAAATCACTTTAATTTTTCAAAACGTGTTGTTCCGACTTTCGTAACGAAAGTACCGGAATATTTGTGCTTGGGTGGTTTTTTTTTTCGTCAGACAATTCTCGACTTTTCAACTAGCCATTTTTGAAGGAACTTCTTATATCACTCAAAAGTTATTAGTAGTCTGAGCTTAAATATTAAAAGATAATTACCTGTGATTGTTTTTTGTACAGTTATGGGGGCTTAAGGATTGCGTTGTGGCCGATTTGCGACAACAAACGTGCGATATATTTCGCAGGATCTACAATAAAGATTAAATGGGTCCAATAAATATGCACGCATTTTTATTGAACCCATTTGTTTTTCTTGTAAATCGAAGTGAATATTTATCTTTGACTTCCAATAAAAAAATACATGTTTGTAATGGATGAAAACGTATCAGTGCTTTTCCGTTCTTTTTCATTATTTTAAAACAAGAAGATGAGTGTTTGATTTAGTGTTTTTTTATTAAGTAC